>NC_073392.1:9012500-9320000 GCF_028641065.1 Leucoraja erinaceus | reverse complement strand
GAAGGATCTTGGGGTCCAAGTCCATAGTTCCCTGAAATTGGCAACATAAGTAGAGAGGGTGGTGAAGAGGGCTTGTGGTAAACTTGCTTTCATCGATAGGGGCATTGAGTGTAAGAGTCTGGAAGTCATGTTACACTCTATAGGGCTTTGTTTCGGCCACAGAAGGAGTATTGTGTGCAGTTCTGGTCATGCCATTACAGAATGAATGTGGGGCCTTTGGAGAAGGTGCAGCAGCGGTTTATCAGAATGCTGTGGGGAGGAACTGCAGATGCTTGTTTAAACCGAAGATAGACACATAACAGCTGGATATCTCAGCGGGTCAGGCAGCGTCTATAAAGAAGGGTCTTGATTCCCCCCAGATACAGGTTGACCCACTGAGTTACTCCAGCTTTTTGCGTCTTTACCAGAATGCTGCCTGGAATAGAGCGTATCAGCTTTGAGGAGAGATGGACACATTTGGGTTGTTTTCTCTGTAGCCTCGGAAGTTGCGGAGAGACCTGATAGCACTTCTAACATTATGAGAGGTATTGACGAAGCAGGCTGTCAGAACCTTTTGCCAGGGTACAAATGATAAGGACTAGATGGCATAGCTTTAAGGTGAGAGGCACAAAGTTTAAAGGAGATGTGTGGGACATGGTTTTATACAGAGAATGGTGGTAAGTGTTGGTCTGCCCGAGCTTTGTTGACCTCCCAGCAGAGGTCAGTGCTGAGGGACGCACTGGACATGGGGGGGGAGGGGGGGGGTCAGGGTGTGGTGGAGACACCCCTCAAAATAAAGGAAGGGATTCCACAGCAGTGGGCCACAAGGGTGGCAAGGGTGAGGGTGTAAATTGTGTAATTTGTGTAAACAGTAGTGAATGTATGTATAGCCTCCGAGAATGTTGGATGGAGTCTTGTAAGGGTCATGTATTGGACATATTTATTTCTCGAATAAAGTATATTTTGGGGAAAAAAAGGGATGGTGGGAATTAAGAGGCTTTTAGCTAGATACTAGACCAAGTGGGACCCGTTGGGTCCCGCCTCCTCAATGCGTGGTTGCGGGGGGAGGGGGGAGGGGGGGGGATGACCTGCGACGTCACACACACTACGCTAACCACTCCCCCCACTCCCCCACACACACACACACACTAACCACCCCCCCACACACAATTAACCACCCCCCTTGATATTATATTAATATTATTGATATATACATAGATAGTAAGGTATGGAGACATATGGATGGCGTGCAGGCTGAAGGGATTAGTCCTGCAAGGACATTGTGAGGCATAAGGCTTGTTGAGTGCTGTACTGTTCTATGTAGAATATCTTTCAAGGCAGTTTTGGTGACCTTATTCCATGTTTTTTTTTAACTTTAGGTTTTATATTGAGAACATATCATTTCTAAAGGACATTACCACTGTGGAATTATTCTTTTTGAATGCAAAATCCAGCATTTACAAGGTAAGACTTTTACGCATGATTTATTGTCAACGTACATTTACAATAAGTTGTTATTAAATAGGAATTATTGTTATTATTTCCATAGTGAATCTGTACCACCGTAGGAGAAAATTGAAGAATATATTTCTTGAATCAAATATAGTTATTGAAGTTGAAAACATGTCAACCTACATTGCATAAGTGAGGTCATGAATTACATTTGGTATTATCAAAACGCATTAACACCTATGGTTGATAGCATTGTAAAGGCAAAACGTTTTGTTTGTGTACATGGAAATATTAGGTCTTGTGAATTGTTGTTGCCGTAAGTTTTCATCTCGTAATCTTTGCTGACGCCATAATTTAGGGATTTCAGAATCATCAGTAACACCGTAAATTTAATGGTATTTCTATCACCTTTAAAGTTGCAGGGAAATTATTATGGATTCAGTTGTAGTTTTTTTTTGTTTTAGGGATACGGCGTGGAAACAGGCCCTTCGGTCCGCACTGTCCACCGATCCCCGCACATTAACACTACCCTACACACACTTGGGACAATTCTACATTTATACCAAGCCAATTAACCTACAAACCTGTTACGTCTTTGGAGTGTGGGAGGAAACCGAAGATCTCGGAGAAAATCCATGCAGTTCACGGGGGAACCCCACACAAACTCCACACAAACTCCACACAGACAGTACCCATAGTCAGGATCGAACCCGGGTCTCTGGCGCTGTAAAGCAGTAGCTCTACCGCTGCGCCACCGTTATTTTCCAAATTACTTGCTTTCTTCAGAAATTTTCCCATATATCCACCGATTTAGGGGATTTAAACAATAATTCTTAAGTGTTGTAAACGGATCCTTACTACAAGGCTAAGTCCAGAGGGCAAGTGGAAATAGCTGGTACTTTAGTCAAAGACAATTCCGGAAATAGGCAGATTCTGAACTATGACAACTTATTGAACTGAAATAACTGCTCAAGGCGTAGAACGTTTGATGGCATAATGAAGAACAAGCTAGTCATAAATTCATACAACATGGAAACAGGCTCTTTGGCCCAACTTGCCCAAGCCGACCAAGGTGCCCCATGTACACTTGTCTCACCTGCCAACGTTTAGCCCATATCCCACCAAACCCTTTCTATGCACGTACCTGTCCAAATTGCTTTTAAATATTAAAATATACCAAACCTGCCTCATCTACCTCCTTTGGCAGCTCGTTCCATGTACTCATCACCATAAGAGTACAAAATGTTGCCAATCTCAGATTCCTATTAAATGTTTTCCCTTCTCACCTTAAACCTATGTCTCCTTGTTCTTGATTCCCTTATTTCAGGGAGCGCGCATTTACCCAATCTACTTCACGATTTTATACACCTCTTAAAGATCACCCCTCGTCCTCCTGCACTCCAAGGAATAAAGTCCGAGTCCTCCCAAACTCTGTAGCGTTCAGGCACTCAAATCCTGGCAACATCCTCGTGAATCTTCTCTGCACTCTTTCCAACTTTACTTGGCGATTTTGTTTTTTTAATTCCCAGTTTTAAATAACAGGTGTGTACGTTAGGCCAGTGAAGTGGCAGCAAGGTGGCGCAGCGGTAGAGTTGCTACCTCACAGCGCCAGGGTCCCCGGTTTGATCCTGGCTACAGATGCAGGCTGTACAGAGTTTGTACCTTCTCCCCGTGACCGCATGGGTTTAGCCCGATGAGCCCTAGTTTCCACCCACACTCCAAAGACGTACAGGTATTGCAGGTTAATTTGGCTTCGGTAAAAAATTGTCTCTCCTCTGTAGGATAGTGTGCGGGGATCACTGGTCAGCGCGGACTCGGTGGGCCGAAGGGCCTGTTTACGCGCTGCATCTCTAATCTAAAGTAAAAACTAAACGAGGTAATGGCTGGCTGCAAAATATTCCATTTAAACATTTTCAAAATTATAAACACATTTCTGTATTGTACGAACATGGACCATGTCAATTACGATGCTGCTAATGGCTTGTTGAACCTGAAGTGTAATTGGCAAAAGCAGTAAAAATTGTGGTTGTCCATGAAGTGATGATAAGTCTAGATCTCTCAACAAAATGAGATGCTCAGCACAATATGTCACAGAATACAAGGGCCATTTATAGTCTTCATCTTCCCATCAATAAAGTCATTATTTCCAGCTACATCAATTTCTGAGCTATAAGCAGAAGCTGATTTCAGTGCAGGATTTGGAAAGCCTGCTTATTACAAATTGCTCTTTGCTGTCATTTGTCATTTCGGAGTCAAAGGGGCATCGTTCCACAAAGCTAATATTTCAGCAGCCCCGCGGTTATGGGAATGGAAAAACAAATTTCATTTACAGGAGAAAAATTCAAAACAATTTTGACGGTTCGGTGTGTATTTATTAAAATTGTAGAGTTGCTGCAGTCATTTGCTGTGGATGGGGAAGTGAAAAATATTTGTACTTAAAATTCATCTCCTCCACATCCCCGACACCACTCCATTTCCAATGTCTAATGGGGTGGCAATCATAATAAACAGGATTTATTCACATGCATGAGCTTACGATTTGCATATATAAAATTCTCCTTGTGAATCATAAGAATAACCTGCTTATTAAAAATAATTCAGAAGAAATTTTGCAGAATATTGGTTCATTTTCCAGAGCAACTCCATATAGATTCATATGTTGATGCATAATTTAGCTATTCATCTCTACTTCGCCTGTAATCATTTTTGACATTTTTCATATCCAATGGAGCTCATTCTAAATAATGATTTTAAATGATTCAATTCCTGAAATTGTAAATAATATCAAGGTAGAAGATTGTGACTGTTCAGCTCCGAAAACCAGTGTTGTTTCTGCAACGTATCACATCTTACAGGTAGACTTTAGCGAAACAGTGCAGAAACAGGCTCTTCAGCCCCCCGAGTCCGAGCTGACCAGCGATCACCCTGAACACTAGCACTATCCTACACAACTAGGGACAATTTACAATTTTTACAGAAGCCAATTAACCTACAAACCTGTCTGTATTTGGAATGTGGGAGGAAACGGGAGCACCCGGAGAGAACCAACGCGGTCACGTGGAGAATGTACAAACACCGTACAGACAACACCCATAGTCAGGATCGAACCCGGGTCTCTGGCACTGTGAGGCAGCAGCTCTACCGCTGCGCCACCGTGCTGCCCCAAGCAAACAATTAATTTTTCAGAATAGTACCGAATATGACTCACCATCCTCATGCTAATAGTAAAATGCAAAGTACGCCATCATTTCTAATCATCAAAACATGGTCCAGAATGTCGCCATTAATATATATATCAATTACCCTCATGTTAAAGAAACAGCAGCAACAGTACCAGACTCACTCAATAAAGTGTAACTTTGCTTAATTATTGCTCTCAATTTATTTTTTGCATCTCCGATTTTCTGGCTGGAGAAGTATCTTTGTATGAATTTTTCTCATCACCAAAACAACCACAACAGTAAGAGTTAGAAACAAGGAACTGCAGGTGCTGGTTAATACAAAAAAGGATTCAATGTACTGGAGTAAAACAATAGGTCAGGTAGTACCTCTGGAGAACATGGACAGATGATTTTTCAGATCGGGTATCTTCTTCCAAAGGCCCCAACATGAAGCATGTTCTCCAGAGATGCTGCCTGAGTCGCTGAGTTACTCCAGCACTTTGCGTCTGCCTTTGGTATAAACCAACGTCCGCAGTTATATCATTGTACAGAATTGATCTTGTTCTTCTCATTGTTGGACGAAGATTGTGACGGGCAAGGAACTGTGTGGACCTGCAAGAACTGGACTAAAAATCAGTTCAAGAATGGAATTAAACAGGGTGGTGATAGTTAAATATGCACTTGAATTCTGCACTTAAATATGCAAACTACAATATCTGTTAAGAAAGCAAGTCCATACTCCATTTGCAGAAATCCATTGCAGATGATTAGAGTTTATTGTGTGTGGTTTTATGGTGCTACAAGCCTCTTGTTCGAGAGCACTGTGCTTTTTATTGGTATTACACTTTGTTTTCATGACTCACTTCAGACTTTGACTCAAATATATTTGCTCAGCTCCACCCTAATTACAAATCATTAACAAACCACACTGAGTAACCTGTTCCCCTGACTGTACCGAGTTCAGAAGGCACACCTCTTTCCTTGTGCGATTTAAATTGCAACTTGTTTCAGTCGCTTTGAGCAGCTGCCAATATGTCATCTGCATGACTTTCAACCTAAACCATTGCTAGTTTAGTGGTTTGAAGTTTCAAGCCTGCAGTTGTTACAGAGCTCAGTGGCAGTTTGTATTGGCAGAAGAAAGATGATGTCGCTTCTGGTCGTTTTTTTGTCAAGAAAAGGGCTTTTTATTTCCCTCTGGGATTCCCAGGGATCTGTTCAATGAAAGAAGAACGTTTGCTATTAGGCTGTTGGTGTTCTGAGGCTGCTTTGTTTTTCCGACAGTGATTTAAACAACCGTTAGTCTTAAGCAGCAGTAAAAGCTAACAGCATGACTGCACTCCAGATCTAAAAATACTTCAACCCATGGGCTCCTCCCAAAGTCTGCACATTCAAAAATCAATAAAGTTCCCTCACTTCGTTTTTAGTTTAGTTTAGTTTAGAGGTACAGTGCGGGGAAAGGCTCTTCAACCAACCGAGTCTGCGCCGACCAGCAATCCCCGTACACTAGCGCCATCCTACACACTGGGGACAATTTGCGATTTTTTTTACCGGTCAATTAGCCTACAAACCTGCACGTCTTCAGAGTGTGGGAGGAAACCGGAGCACCCGGGGATAACCCACGTGGTCACAGGGAGAACGTACAGAATCCATACAGACAGCATCCATAGTGTGGATCGAACCGGGATCTCTGGCGCTGTAAGGTTGCGAATCTACCGCTGCGCCACCGTTCCGCCGGACTCCATCAAGAAGACTTCTTCTCGACTTCTTCACGAATTTTGATCACTAATAATATCAGGATACAATAGTATAAAAAACTAGAGGTAAAGAGATACGGTTTTCACCGTGTTCTTTTCCAAAATAAAACCGAATAGTAAAATTGAGCCCATTCAATGGAAAAATGAGGAGGGGATTGAAAAATTTAAACAGGGAGGTGAAAAATTAGCAGCAAGGGAAATGGTAACTTAAAATCCTACAAGTCCTTCCTGCAAATGGAATATGGGCTTGCTTTCTTTACAGATATTGTATTTTGCATATTGACGTAGAATTTCAGTGCATATTTAACACTATCACCATCCTGTTACATTCTTACACCGATTTTTAGTCGTGTGGAAAACATGATTCACTTTTACTCCCACAGGTTTTTTGTACTCCCAGGGTTTTTAGGTTTCTCCGGGACTGGAAAGCTTAGATAGCAGTTCTTGCTGTCTGTTCCCTTTCATGGTCCCAGTTTAAGCTCGTAAATCCATGCCTGCTCCGCCTCCAGTCGGGAGAGCTGGCCGGAGACATCTCCGTGAACACCATGAATGATACAGCCGCTGACCTCTTGCGAAGTAATCAGGATGTGTGCAAACAGACCCTTCTCTTGAAGAAGGGCCTCGACCTGAAACGTCATCCATTCCTTCTTTCCAGAGATGCTGCCTGTCCCGCTGGGTTACCCCAGCATTGTGTGTCTATCTTCTCCCTCTTTCTCTCCTCCACAAACTAGACGATACTGACACCATCGGCCCTGCTTTGTCTGGCCTTTTCTTGCTTCCAGTTCCCTCCCCCCTAGTTTCAGTCTGAAGAAGGGTCCCGATCCGAAACATCACCCATCCTTATTTCTCCGGAGATGCTGGCTGACCCACTGAGTTACTCCGACACTTTGTGTCTATCTTCGATATAAAGTAGCATCTGCAGTTCCTTTCTACACACTGATAGAGTATGATTCCTTCTCTTTCGTTCTCTCATAGTCATACAGCATGGAAACAGTCTTTCAGCCCAACTTGCCCACGCCAACCAACATGTCCCATCTACACCTGCCTGCATTTGGCCCATATTCCTCTAAACCTGTCCTATCCATGTACATAGAAACATAGAAACATAGAAATTAGGTGCAGGAGTAGGCCATTCGGCCCTTCGAGCCTGCACCGCCATTCAATATGATCATGGCTGATCATCCAACTCAGTATCCCGTACCTGCCTTCTCTCCATACCCCCTGATCCCCTTAGCCACAAGGGCCACATCTAACTCCCTCTTAAATATAGCCAATGAAGTGGCCTCAACTACCCTCTGTGGCAGAGAGTTCCAGAGATTCACCACTCTCTGCGTGAAAAGAGTGGTGAACCTATCCAGTACCTGCCTCAACTACTTCTTCTGGCAGCTTGTTCAATATACCTACTACCATCTGTGTAAAAAAACATTGCCCCTCAGGTTCCTATTAAACTGTTCCTCCTCACCTTAAAACTATGTCCTCTGGTTCTTGATTCCCCTACTCTGGGTAAACGACTGTGCATTTATTCTACCTAACCCTCTCATGATCTTATACATTCCCTCCTACATAATCCTGATAGAGACAACTACCAATGGGCTAATGTAAACCTATTCTGTAATGGCTGGGTTTTGAATTCAGCCAACCAGCAAAGAAAAACCATCCTGCCATTTTAGACTTCACTTCAGACTTCAGAGATACAGCGTGGAAATGGGCCCTTCGGCCCTCCGAGTCTGCCCTTTACAGTTTACAGAGGCCAATTAAACTGCAATCCCATGTGTCCTTGGAGCTGCTGTGCCAGAGACCTGGGTTCGATCCTGGCCTCGGGTGCTGCCTGTGTGGAGTTTGCACGTTCTCCCTATGAGAACGGGTTTCCTTCTGGTGCTCCAGTTTCCTCCGACATCCCAAAAACGGGCAGATTTGTAGTTTATTTAGGCCTCTGTGAAATTTCCCCTAGCATGTAGGGAGTGGATGTGAATGTGGGATAACATAGAACTAGTGTGAACGGGTGATCGATGGTCGACGTGGACTCGGTGGGCCAAGGAGCTTGTTCCCACGCTGCATCTCTGAACTAAAATAAACACGGTTTAATACTCCCAACCAATTATCTATGTGCTCGATAGCATTTTTGCAATCAATTTGTTGACTGTATTGGTGAAGTAATCATAGTGAACATCCCTTCCTACACTTGAGGGCACTTTCCTTCATGTTGTCTGATAACAATACTTTAGTCATTTGTTGAGCTGGTGTCTCAAAAATGGGTCTCCATCATCAGTGCAAGTATGCTTCCCATTGTCTCAAACTTCATGTCCTCTACTTTACATTAGCCCATTGCAAATCCCTTCCTTTACCACGACTGCTGACCCAGGGACCAACCCTGGTTAGAAGTAGAGCATTGGAACATGCTGGGAGTAACACGTATAACTTTAGCAAAGTACTTATTATTTATTTACTGTCCTTAAGCAAATAGTTAAAGGGGTGTTGGCACAGAATCCAATCAGTTAATGTGCAGCAGAACGCAAGGTGCTGGGGTAGCCCTGCGGGTCACTGGAGGACATTGATAGGTGACATTTCGGTTCGGGACTTCTTCAGGTGTACATGGATCCAGAGACATTTTGAGTCGGGATGCTTCTTCAGGAGGACTTGGATTGGAGATGCTTTTGATCGGGACCCTTCCTCAGTTGGTGCACAGTGGTGGAAGGACCCACACTTGTGGCACTTTCCCGCGGAACATTGTCAATGGCTGTGGTCACCTTCAATGGTTGTGGTCATCTTTCATCGTAGAGTGTCGGAAGGAACTGCAGATGCTGGCTTGCCATTTGCACACCTTGCCCTGCCATATCTCTGTGTGTCCCTCTCCCCTGACTCTCAGTCTGAAGAAGGGTCTCGACCCAAAACGTCACCTATTCCTATCCAGAGATGCTGCCTGTGCCACTGAGCTGAGTTACCCGAGCATTCTGTGTCTACTTTCAGCTGGACCTGAGAGGAGAAGAAGGGTCTTGACCAGTAACATCACCCATTCCTTCTCTCCAGAGATGCTGCCTGTCCCGCTGAGTTACTCCAGCTCTTTGTGCCTATCTCCTGGACCTGAGAGTGCAGCTGTTTGCAGCTCGCAGTTGTGGCCAGCACTTTGCTCTGGGTTGCCAGTGAGCTTTGGGAAGATGCGAGGAAGTCTTTCACCATGATGGCTGTCCAGCTGCGTTTGGCTCCTGGCCTGTTGTCCACGGGTCCATCATCATGGCAGGGGCCGAGGTGCAGGCAGCCTTGCTCAAGCTAAAACAGGTCAGCCTGGCCAAGGCGAGATACCCTAACATTACACTGTGCTTCTGATACTGCACAATAGAGGCAATCGTTCAACCCATTCACAACGATAGAACAAACAATAGAAAGTCACATCACAATCAGTTTGTTTATTCCAATGTTCCCACAGTCTGCATGGACAAGCCCGGGCCTGACGTACCAGTCTTGGATCTGCTCTAACTCCTGCCTTCCACTGTGGGAGAAATGGCCCCCACATTGATGGTCAAAGACACTGGAGTAACTCAGTGGGTCAGGCAGCATCTCTGGAGGACAAGGTTGGGTGCCATTTCAGTCTGAAGAAGGGTCCCGAACCAAAATGTCACCTATCCATATTCTCCACGAATGCTGCCTAACGCATTGAGATACCTCAGCACTTTCTTTCTTTGTGAACCAACATCTGCAGTTTCTTGTTTCAACCAAGTCTTGAGGCAGCATTTGATATTTGTCTCTCTCTGTCTCTCAGAACAGCCTTTATTTGCAGCCATTAGGACAAAGCTCGACAAGGGCGCTGGTATTCTTTACAGACCTTCAATGTTAATGCAATCTCCGCAAGGACGTCTGGGCATAAGGCCTCGTTGGGGCAGCACAGTGGCGCAGCTGGTGTAGAGCTGCTGTATTGCAGCGCCAGAGACCCCGGTTCGATCCTGACCTCGGGTGCTGCTTGCGTGACATTGGCACGTTTTCCCTGTGACCCCGTGGGTTTCCTCCAGGTGCTCCGGTTTCCTCCCACATCCCAGAGACTTGCAGGTTTGCAGGTTAATTGACCCTCTGTAAATTGCTCCGTGTGTGCAGGGAGTGGATGGGAAAGTGAGATATCGAGGAAGTAATGTGAATGGGTGATCGATGGTTGGCGTGGACGGTGGGCCAAAGGGCTTGTTGCCCTCGTTGCATCTGTCCCAGGCGCGGTGTGCGTTGGGACTGAGACTCCAACTGCACAGGGAGGATCAAACAGGAAGAGCCTCTCTCATTGCCAACCAAGCAATGCTTGTTGGTGAGCTCTGCTCATGTGGCATTCTGCCAAATGGTTTTTGACAGTCTACATGGGGAACCATCATGCACGATATCCTGGAACATTGCCTGCAGGCTGACACTATTTCCTCAGATCCTATTATTAAAAATTCATTTATAGGGCAGCACGGTGGCACAGCGGGAGAGTTGCTGCCTTACAGCACCAGGGACCTGGGTTCGATCCTGACTACAGATGCTGTCTGTACAGAGTTTGTACATTCTCCCCGTGACTTGCGTGGGTTTTCTCCGGGTGGTCCGATTTCTGCCCACACTCCAAAGACATACAGGTTAATTGGCTTGGTGCAATTGTAAAATTGTCCCCAGTGTGTATAGGATAGTGTTAGTGTGCACGGATCGCTGGTCGGTCCGGACTCAGAGGGCGGTGGAGGCAGGTTCTCTGGATGCTTTCAAGAGAGAGCTTTCAAGAGAGAGCTAGATAGGGCTCGTAAAAATAGCGGAGTTAAGGGATATGGAGAGGAGGCAGGAACGGGGTACTGATTGGGGATGATCAGCAATGATCATATTGAATGACGGTGCTGGCTCGAAAGGCCGAATGCCCTACTCCTGCACCTTATTGTCTATTGACTCGGTGGGACGAAGGGCTTGTTTCCACGATGTATCTCTAAACTAAACTAAACTAAACTAAATTACAATTCAACCAAGCTGCCACCAAATCTCCCAAAAATATTTTGGATAAAGAAACAAAAGCAAATCAAAGCCTCCCCCTGTCCATTTCTGTGTAAGAGCTGTAGTCTTCCAACTTGTCCCTGCATTTATCCCTTCATTTCCCCTTTTGCAACCAAGCCTTTTACCCACTGCTGAGCTCCTTTATCAAAATCTCTCTGCTTCTCTCGACAAGCACTTAAAACCCTCCTCAAACTTTGACGACCTATTTAATTTGAACAAACTCCTTAGGCTCAATGTAAATTTGTTGAATCATTTCCCTTTGTGTGAATTGCTTTATGATGTTTTCCGTTGTGCAGTTACTGTACAAATGCCCTGTCTTCTTATGCACAGAGAAGATAACAAGCATGACCAGAATGATGTAATTGTATGTGGTTAAATAAGGTAATAGGATAATCTGTGTGGCAAGGTTATGTTATATTCCTGTGATTGTGGACAATTACCATGGCAATGGGAATAATATTATGTCCGGTCCAACCTTCAGTTAACATCCAAATAGAAGCACTTAGTAGCAAGTGGCTATAGAAGGCTTCCAGCCTTTCTGTCCTTATCCCTCCGAATATGCTGTCTCATCCGCTGAGTTATTTTAGTTTAGAGAATACAGCGCGGCAACAGGCCCTTCGGCCCACCGAGGCCACATCGAACAGCGATCCCTGCACATTATCACTACCCTCAACACATCAGAGACAATTAACATTTTATACCAAGCCAATTAACCTACGAACCTGTACGTCTATTGGAGCGTGGGAGGAAACAGAAGATCTCAGTGAAAACCCATGGGGTCACGGGGAGAACGAACAAATTCCATACAGACAGCACCCGTAGTCGGGATCGAACCCGGGTCTCTGGCGCTGTGAGGCAGCAACTCCACCACTACACCACTGTGCCGCCCAAAAATACCGAGCTTTTTGTTCACTTTCTATGTGTCTATGTGCTCATAGAATTCATTCTAGAATGTATGTCCGTGTGACCTCTTCAGATACTGCTTGATGACCTGTAAGTTAAATTAACAAAGAGCCTTATTAAACAAAACAGGGGGATGGAGCAGGTGTGTGTGTGTGTGTGTGTGTGTGTGTGTGTGTGTGTGTGTGTGTGTGTGTGTGTGTGTGTGTGTGTGTGTGTGTGTGTGTGTGTGTGTGTGTGTGTGTGTGTGTGTGTGTGTGTGTGTGTGTGTGTGTGTGTGTGTGTGTGTGTGTGTGTGTGTGTGCATCAGACAAGCCATTGCTTTCTGCCAGTTTAATAGCTGCAAAGTATCGATTTCAAGAATCTCTATTCTCTGATCTCAGTCGTTACTAAATAAGTGGATACTTCCTGCTATTGTGATACTATTAGCTTGTTAAATCCCTCAAATTACACTCTCATGGGGTATTTCATCCAAATGGTCAACTTTGGCTTGTGAACCGACGTAAGCATATAATCATGTGGTAGACACAAGGAACTGCAGATGTTGGTTTTCAAAAAAAGGCACAAAGTGGTGAATTCAGTGAAAACATAGAAACATATAAAAATAGGACCATTCGTAGAGAAATATGATCATGGCTGATCATCCAACTCAGTATGTGGATAGCCACAAGGGCCACATCTAACTCCCTCTTATATATAACCAATGAACTGGCCTCAACTACCCTCTGTGGCAGAGAGTTCTAGAAATTCACCACTCTCTGTGTGAAAAAAGTTCTTCTCATCTCGGTTTTAAAGGATTTCCCACTTATCCTTAAGCTGTGACCCCTTGTCTTGGACTTCCCCAACATCGGGAACAATCTTCCTGCATCTAGCCTGTCCAACCCCCTAAGAATTTTGTAAGTTTCTATAAGATCCCCTCTCAATCTTCTAAATTCTAGAGAGTATAAACCAAGATCAGGCAGCATTCCCGCAGAACATGGATACACTATGTTTTAAATCGGGACCATTTTTCAAACTGATGTAATCATGTTATTTCGTTTAGTTTAGTTTCGAGATACAGCGCGGAAACAGGCCCTTCGGCCCACTAAGTCGGCACCGACCAGCGATCCCCGCACATTAACTCTATTCTACACGCACTAGAGATAATTTCCTATTTCACCAAGCCAATTAACCTACAAGTCGGCACGTCTTTGGACTTAGCGAGTATTTAGTTATGGGATAGCAACATGGATCCTGCTCCAATCTGCTTTTGGGATGGGAATAGGACATTTTGGTCAGTTTTTCCCCCATCCTACTGATCAGAGACTGCAGCCAGTTATAGTATCTTGTCCACTTACTTTAAAGACCACACATTCAACTCAGATTGTGAATCGAATCTATAACCTGATTAGAACTCGATATTCACTGATAACTCACAGGAGAGGTTTTTACTGTAATCACAATGTAACTATTCAGTAATAAGGTCGCTTTTCAACAGTACTTAATGCCCATTAATTAAACAATGTATTTCAATTTGAAGATTTTTTTTTAGCATTCTTTATTCTTAGAATTTATATTTAAACTGCTTTCCTGGTGCAGTTGAGCTCATACCAAGTACAAGAGCCTGCTAAGATAGACACTCAGAAAGCTGGAGTAACTCAGTGGGTCAGGCAGCATCTCTGGAGAAAAGGAATAGGGGCCATTTTTGGTCGAGACCCTTCTTCCATGCCTACTCCTGCACGAGACCAAGCTAGATCTATTAATAACAGTCTTCCCAAAAGGATCAAACCTCAGTGGAGGTTCTAAACGAGAATTGGCACGGACTGACCCTCCACGTGGTGGGGAGACTTGGACATCCATGCAGTTTCCTCCCCCATGTCCCAAAGACGTGCGGATTTGTAGGTTAATTGGCCTTTGGTGAAGTGCCCCAAGTGTGCAGAGAAGGGATGCGGAAATGGGATAACACAATTATTGTGAACGGGTTATCGACGTTCAGAAGACAGACACAAAAAGCTGGAGTAACTCAGCGGGGCGGGCAGTATCTCTGGAGAAAAAGAATGGGTGACGTTTCGGTTTGAGACCTTTCTTCAGACGCAATCTGAAATCAGTCTGAACAAGGATCTCGACCCGAAACATCACCTATTTCTTTTCTCCAGAGATGCTGACTGACCCGCTGAGTTACTCCAGCTTATTGTGTTTATCTTCGGTCTAAACCAGCCTCCGTAGTTCCTTCCAACACAAAGATTGTGGATATCTGGGATTTACAGACTGATGTATTCAGAAGGGAGAATGTATCAATGGGCTTGTGTAGGAAGGAACTGCCACTGCCGGTTATACGCTGAAGATGGACGCAAAATGCTGAACTAACTCAGCGGGACTTTTGTTTTGTTTTAATTAATTTTATTGTCATGTGTACTAAACTAAATTGGAGTTTAGTTTAGTTAGCGGGCGGACAAAACATGATTACAATCGAGCCATTTACAGTGTATAGATACTTATTGAGCAGCGGTAGAGTTGCTGCCTTACCGCGTTTGCAGCACCGGAGACCCTAAACGTCGCCCATTCCTTCTCTCCAGAGATGCTGCCTCACCTGCTGAGTTACTCAAACGTTTAGTGTAGCGGCTTCTTACACCAGATCCAGAACATATTTAATTTCAACGAGTAAAGAGTAAAGAGAAGTTTTTTGAAGTTATTATGCTTCGTTATTTTAGTTTTGTTTATTATTATCGCATAAGGCACTGATCTCACACATTTCTTCCAGAAATTCCGCTTCTCGAACTCCTGCCACTAGAATCCTCCTTAAAACTAATCTTTTTAACCCAGCTATTACTCACTTGCCTCATTCCTTTCTGAAATGGCTGTTCGCCAAAGTCTGATTGATAACGTTGCATTGAAGTGGTCTTGAATGCCTCATTAAATTGAGGAACACAACATAAATATAATTATTGTTTGTCTTTTCATTTTAAGCTTATATTTATATCGCCTCCTCAATAGTGCTAGATCATAAAGTCTGTCCGCAACCAACACCTTTAATAAATGTTCAAAAGAAACTGCTAACACAATCATAAATGAACATGATATTTTACACAAAGAATTATTTTGCTCATAGATTTATGATTTGAAAAATCCTGAGCATGGGAATTTTATCAGTAACTGCTGGCTTGTAATGAACCAATGCAACAGATAATGAAGTGTTATTTTAAAAAACGTGCGGGCTGCATTCCTGAACAGACCTATCAATCCTGCAGCACTGTTTAATAATAAATTGAATTTCCATTCCTTTTGATAAAAGTGTAAATTAAATTGTTTTAGATGTGCTGGGGTCCATTACACAGTGTGTCTCGCTGTTCTACGAATAGTTTCCACTTTTTCAAAAGGACTGATATTTAAACATTTCAAACAGCTTCGTATTCCTCTGTTACCACCTCCCCCACAGCAAACAATGGACCATTGTGGGCTCCTTGCCCATCAGTCCCGGCTCTGATTTGTCCTGTACCTCTAGTTTCCCCTCACCCCTGACACTCAGTCTGAAGAAGGGCTTCGACCCGAAACGTCACCTATTCCTTTTCTCCAGAGATGCTGCCTGACCCGCTGAGTTACTCCAGCACTTTGTGTCTATCTCCGCTGTAAACCAGCATTTGCAGTTCCTTACTTATTCCTTACACATACTTGTAATATGTCAAGTTCTTTTTTTAATTCCTTCCATCAAAACCTTCAACATGCAGGTTTAAATGATAGAGGGTATGGCCTGAGGGTATGGCCACGTCATAAGTAATAGGAGCAGAATTAGGCCATTTGGCCCATCAAGTCTACTCCCCCATTCAATCATGGCTGATCTATCTCTCCCTCCTAACCCCAAATATACCCTGTGTTAGGGAATATGCTCTGCTGTAAAATACAATAAACGTCCCTGTTTCAGTTTAGCTTACAGTCACGTGTACCGAGGTACAGTGAAAAGCTTTTGTTGCGAACTAACCAGACAACAGCCCATGGCTAATATCCTGGGCTCTGGGGCTGGGAATGTCCCAGATTTTCCCCAATGTATGCGTAAAGTTAGAAAAAAGTTTTTTTTTGTACTTATCAAAGCTCTTCATGTTGTACACTTTCAAAGTAAAACGGGGTTATTTGCATCTTGCGGTTGACATTGATATCTAAAGGAATATCAACTAACTTCATATTCTGCATGAATGTAGGTTGCTCTTTGATTGATTTTTATTTTATCCTGTAAAACCTGTTTTATCTCCTGGTTCACCATGAAACTTTGCTCTAGGGTATTCAATAACCCTCACACATACATTTATTTATACATTTAGTTCAGTTTCAGGATACAGCATGGAAACAGGCCCTTCGGCCCACTGAGTCTGTGCCGACCAGCGATTCCCCACATACTAACACTATTCTACACACATTAGGGACAATTTACAACGTATAATTTTACCAAGCCGATTAACCTACAAACCTGTAAGACTTTCGAGTGTGGGAGAAAACTGGAGAAAGCCCACGCAGGTCACAGGGAGAATGTACAAACCACACACAGACGGCACCCGTGGTCAGGATTGAACCTGGGTCTCTGGCGCTGTGAGGCAGTAACTCTACTGCTGCAGCACCGTCCCACTCTGTAAACTTTTCCAACCATCTGCTTATCAAAACCCCCCTCACCTGTGTCCACCTATTACCTGCCACATTTTGTCCTGCCTCACCTCTCTTCCAGCTTTCTCCTTCCCCCCCCCTTACCCCCACCCCCCCCCATTCCCCCAACCTTCAGTTTGAAGAAGGGTCCCGACCCAAAATATCACCTATCCATGTTCTCCCAAGTTACTGCATGACCATATAACCATATAATAACCATAAAACCATATAACAATTACAGCACGGAAACAGGCCATCTCGACCCTTCTAGTCCGTGCCGAACACATAATCTCCCCTAGTCCCATATACCTGCGCTCAGACCATAACCCTCCATTCCCTTCCCATCCATATACTATCCAATTTATTTTTAAATGATAAAAACGAACCTGCCTCCACCACCTTCACTGAAAGCTCATTCCACACAGCTACCACTCTCTGAGTAAAGAAGTTCCCCCTCATGTTACCCCTAAACTTCAGTCCCTTAATTCTCAAGTCATGTCCCCTTGTTTGAATCTTCCCTACTCTCAGTGGGAAAAGCTTTTAACCCACTGAGTTACTCCAGCACTTTGTGTCCATTTCCGGTGAATTGTCCAAAACAAGTTCTCTCCCCACGGACTCTCAGTCTGAAGAAGGGTCTCGACCGGAAACATCACCCATTCCTTTTCTCCAGAGATGCTGCCCGAACGGCTGAGTTACGCCAGCATTTTGTGTCTATCTTCTGTCCAAAGTAAATATTGATTGAGTGCTGAAGAATTACTGTAAATTGGATCATCACGTTTCTAGTGTGGTTTTGTGTTACTGTAAGGCTGATGAAAATGTAAAGCAGAAACTAATACGTGCAGGCAATTGTGTGAATATAAGGTTTTGTGATTAGACGAGCTGACTAAAGCAAAACTGCTTTATTATCACTTGTGAACATGCTGAGTAATCAGCCATGCTGTTGGTTCTTATCTGATTACAATCGTTTCACTTCCATTACTTGATTTGGACTTCATTCTACGCCTTAATCATTGCACTGGGATGAACTCCCAAATAATCGACCAGAACCTAACATACAGCACAAAATGTTGGAGGAACTCAGCAGGTCAGGCAGCATCTGGGGAGAGGTGACGCTCAAAGACTCATGCCTTTCAGCCCATCACTTCTACTCAACAGAACACTGGAAGAACTTGGAGTAACTCAGCGGGACAGGCAGCATCTCTGGAGAGTAGGAATGGGGGTCGTTTTGGGTCTGAGGAAAAAGTGACTCGACACGAAATGTCACCCATTCCTTCTCTCCAGAGATGCTGCCTGTCCCGCTGAGTTACTCCAAGTTCTTCCAGTGTTCTGTTGTACGAAGATACAATGAATAATGCCAGCTTGTAGTCACAGTAAAATAATTAAATAACTTAAAAGTGATTTTTTTTAATTTTAAATTGGTTACTTGCTCTTGAATGAAAGCTTAGTTTAGTTTAGTTTTGCGATACAGAGTGAAAGATGCACAATACGTTCAAGCTGACCATCAATCACCTGTTCACGTTATTTCTATGTTATTGCACTTTCACCACTACTCCCTGCACACCAAGGTCAATTTTAGAGGCCAATTAACCTACGAACAACACATCTTTGGCACGTGGGATGGAACCAGAGCACCCGGAGAAAACTCACACGATCATAAGGAGAACATGCAAACTCCACACAGACAGCACCCGAGGTCAGGATTGAACCAGGGTCTGTGCCATCGTGCGGCAGTAGCTCTACCAGCTGGGCCATTGTGCCGCCCTGCCATTGCACTGTGCCACTCGATAGGGTGCTCCACTGTGCCACCCTAGAGCTCTGTTTAACACAACCTCATCATTCCACATTGACTTTCAGAAAAATATTTGCAATATTACAGCAGTCTTTTTGTTTGACTCTGTTGGCTTCAAAAGGAATTGCTGATGAAATAACTGGTGTTTGGGAGTTGCTACATTGACCAGCACGAGAGTGGAATGAAAATTTAACTCCCTCGCAGTTCAAACAATCCTCCCAGTCTGGTTCCCTTGATCAGGTTCGCAACTCAATGTATTTCAACAAACGTCAGACTAAAATTAAAATCACGGCATGATGAATTGTACTCATAATCCCCGCTGACATGGGGATGCACGGTTGCGTTGAAAAATCAATTGAATTCAAGTCTTCAGAGCTTCGACTGAATCTGCACTGTCTGTTTCTTTCATGCTGGGCCTCCACACTCCAGGGCAACCTCTGATGTGCTTTGCAAGGTCTGAAGTATTCAACTTGCTCATCTTTCTGCATATGTGAATTTAGATTTGAGTCTTTTACTTTAGACTTTGGTATTACGGCTTGGAAACAGGTTCTCCGGCCCACCGAGTCTGTGCCGACCAGTGATCACCCCGTACACCAGCCTTATCCTACACATTAGGGACTGTTTACAATTTATGGTAGACAATTAGACTACAAACCAGCACGTCTTTGGAGTGCGAGAGGAAACCGGAGCACCCGGAGAAACCCCACGCAGGTCACAGGGAGAACGTACAAACTCCGTACAGACAGCATCTGGGGTCAGGATCGAACGCAGGTTTCTGGCGCTGTGAGGCAGCAACTCTACCACTGTGATGCCCCTTATCAGCAAAGTATATAATGATAGAAACAAAGGGAAATAATTTTCAGAAAATTACGTTTTCAGAACAAAGGAACTATTATTTATAGAATATTATTTATACCTGGAATGTTTCATATAACTTCTTAATTTTTTCTAAATATCTGCCAACGATAACCAAATTGCCGCAGTAAATTTAAGATCAGTGTTGTTTTTAGAATGTTGAACATTCTTTTGTTACAGAATAAATGCTTAATTTCCTCGTGGTTGAAATTGAGTTATTCAGTTTAGTTTAGTTTAGTTTAGAGACACAGCATGGAAGCAGGCCCTTCTGCCCATCGAGTCCGTACCGTTCATCATTCACCCATTAAACGCTCGATCTATGATATCCCACTTTCTCATTCACTTCCTGCACACTCGGGCCAATTTACAGAAGCCAATTAACCTACAAACCCGTACATGTTTGGGATGTGCTAGGAAACCCGTGTACCCAGAGGAAGATTACAGGGAGAACGTGCAAACTCAACACAGACAGCACTGGAGGTCGGGATTGAACCTGGTCTCTGGCACCATGAGGCAGCGGCTCCACCAGATGCACCACTCTAGCTGCCCAACTAACTTCAAGTGGTGTACGGGGATTGCTGGTCGGCATGGACTCAGTGGGCCGAAGGGCCTGTTTCCGGGCTGTGTCTCTAAACTAAACTAAAGCTAATATTGACAAACCATCTCAACCACCATGAGTTGTAATGTTGGCAGATATGTAGCATTAATAAATGTTTTAAAATATCAGAAGTTGTACAATAGAAATCCAAGGTGTAAATTACTATAAATAATCAGTCTATCATTGTTGGGTTTTTAAAGCAGTAGCTGAAGGAGTCTTTTTTTCTTTTGCAACTGCCGGCTTCCTTAATTGGGAATGGCTCTAGAAAAATAATACTGGGTTTGTGGCGTTAACAACAGGCAATTAAAACAAAATTAATATAAAAGACGCAATCCTACTGCTCGAGGGCCACTTAAAATGTGATCATGCTGGGCAGATTGCAGCTGCATTTTCCACTTGTAGTCCGATCTTATATTCTGTCAAAGCTTGATATAATAGATTGGCCGTCACATCTGGCATTGCATTTAACCTCGATTAGCAGAAAGTAGAAATAAATTGGGGTGAGCCTTTATGTTTTCTATTTGCTTACATTAAAAAGTATGTTATTTTCATTGTGCGTAAAAGCATCCACAGCTGAGAAGCTATGATGTTTAGGGGCTGCACGGTGGCGCAGTGGCAGAGTTACATAGAAACTTCGAGCCTGCACCGCCATTCAATATGATCATGGCTGATCATCCAACTCAATATCCCGTACCTGCCTTCTCTCCATACCCCCTGATCCCCTTAGCCACAAGGGCCACATCTAACTCCTTCTTAAATATAGCCAATGAACTGGCCTCAACTACCCTCTGTGGCAGAGAGTTCCAGAGATTCACCACTCTCTGCGTGAAAAAAGTTCTTCTCATCTCGGTTTTAAAGGATTTCCCCTTTATCCTTAAGCTGTGATCCCTTGTCCTGGACTTCCCCAACATCAGGAACAATCTTCCTGCATCTAGCCTGTCCAACCCCTTAAGAATTTTGTAAGTTTCTATAAGATCTCCCCTCAATCTTCTAAATTCTAGCGAGTACAAGTCGAGTCTATCCAGTCTTTCTTCATATTCAGTTGCTGCCTTACAGAGCCAGAGAGCCAGGTTCGATCCTGACTATGGGCGCTGTCTGTACGAGGTTTGTATGCTCTCCCCTGTGTTTTCTCTGAGAGCTCTGTTTTCATCCCACACTCCAAAGGAGTACAGGTTTGTTGGCTAATTGGCTTCAGTAAAATTATAAATTGTCACTAGTGTATGTGGGATAGTGCTAGTGTGCGGGAATTACTGGTCATCATGGACTCAGTGGGCTGAAGGGCCCGTTTCCACGCTGTATTCATAAAATGTCTTGAAATGTCATAAATGGATAGACTGGACAGAATATGTATGAAACTGAGGCATTATGTCGGGAATATAACTCTTAATATTAAAGAAATACATTCACCCTTAAACATTTTTTAATAACCAATTCAAAATAACAGAGTTAGACACAAAGTGCTGGAGTAACTCAGCAGGTCAGGCAGTATCTCTGGAGATAATGGATAGATAATGTTTCTGGTCGAGACCCTTCTTTAAACCCTGCTGAGTCTGAAAAATGGTCCAGATCCAGATTATCACCAATCCATGTTCCCCAGTCTTTGTGTAAAAGAGTAATCCCTCAGATTCAAGTTCAAGTGAGTTTATTGTCATGTGTCCCTGTATAGGACAATGAAATTATTGCTTTGCTAAAGCACACAGAACATAGTAGATATTTACTACAAAACAGATAAATGTGTCCATATACCATGATATAAATATATACGCACATGAATAAATAAACTGATAAAGTGCAAATAACAGAAAGTGGTTATTAATAATCAGAGTTTTGTCGGAGCCAGATTCCTATTAAATCTTTCCCCCCTCACCTTAAACCTATGTCCTCTGATTCTCAATTCCCCTACTCTTACTCCAAGCAAGTAAAGTGCCTGTCCCACGATGCGAGTTCACCCAAGAGTTCTCCCGAGTTTTAAAAAAAATCAAACCCGTGGTATGTACGTAGCGGGTACATAGGACCTCGTGGATGTCCCGTAGCGGCTCGTAATGCTAACGGCAGGTATTCGGGAAACGCGGTAACTCGTGAAGTTTTTTCAACACTGTTTCCTGGGAGTTACCGCGTTTCCCGAGTACCTGCCATTCGCGTTACAAGCCGCTACGGGACATCCACGAGGGCAAGTGGGCCAAAGGGCCTGAGTCCACGCTGTATGACTCCAGAGATGCTGCCTGACCTGCTGAGTTATGCCAGCACTTTTTGTCCTTTTGTGCATTAACCAGCATCTGCAGATCCCTGTTTCTACACAACAAGAGTTGCACATTTTTGCATGAAGCATGTTGGTGTTTAGGTGGGTTTAGCTCTGGGGGACAGTGGTGTGGAGCAGAGGAGGTCTGGGCTTTCCACAGGGACAATAATTGCCCAGGGCTAAATGTAAACAAGACTCCTCCAACCTGAAAACAAACACAAATTGCTGGAGTAACTCAGTGGGACAGGCAGCATCTCTGGAGAGAAGGAATGGGTGACGTTTTGGGGTCCAGACCGTGTGTCAGGGGAGAGGAGGTCTAGAGAAATAGAATGGAATACTTTATTGTCACATGTGACTAAGCACAGTGAAATAAACTCTTTACTTGCAGGCCCAACGTGTACAAATAGAGGGCTAATAATAATAATACAAATGAGGTGTGAAAAAGACAGGTTTGCAGGGTTTGGGAGCTGGAGGAATCACAGAGGGAGCAGCGAGAGAAGGTGTTACAGAGCATTTGTCAGAGAGAGGAGGAGAACTTATAAAGTCATAGAGTGATACAGTGTGGAAACAGGCCCTTCAGCCCAACTCGCCCACCGGGCCAACATGTCCCAGCCCACGAAGTCCCCCCACGGGGTCCAACAACCAGTGTCCATGTTACACAGAAAAGCTGGAGAAACTCAGCGGGTGCAGCAGCATCTATGGAGCGAAGGAGATAGGCAACGTTTCGGGCTGAAACCCTTCTTCTGAAGAAGGGTTTCGGCCCGAAACGTTGCCTATCTCCTTCGCTCCATAGATGCTGCTGCACCCGCTGAGTTTCTCCAGCTTTTCTGTGTAACCTTCGATACTCCAGCATCTGCAGTTCCCTCTTAAACAAAGTCCTATCCATGTACCTGTCTAACTGTTACAGGGATAGCCCCAGCCTCAACTACCTCCTCTGGCAGTTTGGTACATACACCCACCACCATTTGTGTGAAAAAAAGTTACCCACTCATATTCCTATTAAATCTTTTCCCCTTCACCTGAAACCTTTGTCCTGTGGTCCTCGATGCCCCGTCTCTGGCAGGCAAGAGACTCTGAGCATCATGATTTTATACCCCTTCAGTTCTCGTCTAACTTGCCCAGCCAGAGTCTACTGAGGCGGCCGGCAGGGGCGCCCTGGTTGCATTGCAACAGCAGCCGGCGCCTCGCTGCCCCAGTGTGTGTGTGTGTGTGTGTGAGTCGGGACAAGGCGGTCTGTGTGTGCCCGGAGCTGTCGAGTGTCACGGGCACTCCTCTGGCTGGGTGCCTCGGCCCTTTTACCCCATCTCCTACCACCCCTAACGCTTTTGCTTCTCTCCCTCTCCCCCCCTCCCTCCCGCCTCTCTCCCTTCCTCTTCACACAGGGCGACATCGAAGCGGACAGCGAGACAGTGTTCGAGTTGGCTGCTCATGTCTTGCAGGTAAGAGCGGCTCCGGCTTGTCTGTGTGTTAGTGTGTGTGTACTAAGCACGGGATCCCCGCTGGTCTCCGGACTCCCCTCTACCGACCCCTTGCTTTCCTCTCCATCCACCCCCGATTTAGCTGCCTGTCCCTTTGATAAACCAGTGTGTGTGTGTGTGGCCCCGACTCTTTACATCCTGAACAATTGCTGCCAGTCCCCTCTTCAGCTATGTTCATCTCGTGTCCTTCACACACACACACACACACACACGTAAATCTACCATTTACCTGCCGGCCCTTTATTTAACAGCCACGCCAGCCTGGAAGTTTTATCATTTTAGTGTGTTTTTTTTTCTTAAAGTTCTGCCGAGAAGCTAATCCTTTAAAATTATTTCCCTCTCCAGGAATCGAAGGGCGATTACATCAGGTAAGAAATAAACTGTTGCAGCCATTATTACATTTTTGCTGTCGACAACAAGTTGTGGAAATGTTCACGTATTTATTGTGGAAACTCAGTTGGGGGATTGTGAAACTTGAGTAGTTACCCCCCCACTCCTCCCTCCCTCCCCATGTTATTTCAACCCACAGCCCCGATGCATCATCATGGATGTGCAGCGTTTTGGGCGATGACAGTAGATTTTGTCCCCCTCCTCTCTCCCCCTCCTCCTGCTCCCATGTTTTACTGTAGGCGGAAGCAATGTGAGATTGTGTCTTGGATCTAGCAAGCTCCCTTTTTTGTGTCGGACTGGGAACAATACAAACCTCTGATGTGTGCTTGCAGCACGGCGATCAAATTCATCAGCTGCTTGGTTTTAGAGCTGGGATTGTATGTGTGTGTGTGTGCAGCTTTCTCTCCCAGTTGCCCTGTTGGGGCCTCACCCTTCATAAACTTGACCTCACGGTTAGTGGGACGCTGCCGTGTGACTGGAAACTGCTGGTGTAACCTGCCCACGCTAAAATGCCAGCATATTTATCCTCGGGGGAGGGAAATAGAAGCCTGGATTGTTGTATTTTACAGTTGATTTTAAAAAGGTTTAACATTTTAGGTAAGGATTTTCTATTAAACCGGCCAGTGCATATTAAAAAATAGACACAAATTGCTGGAGTAACTCAGACGTGACAGGCAGCATCTCTGGAGGGAAGGAATGGGTGACGTTTCGGGTCCAGACCCTTCTTCAGACTGAGAGTCAGGGGAGAGGGAGACAGATAGAGATATGGAAGGGTAAGGTGTGAAAACACAGATCGATGGGGATGATGATGAAATAAATGTAGAGTGGTTCATTGTTAGCTGAGGGGAGGGTGACAACGAGGCGTACAATCATGTAATCAGGAGGACAGTGAAACTATTTGTTTAAGAAGGAACTGCAGATGCTGGAAAATCGAAGGTAGACAAAAATGCTGGAGAGACTCAGCGGGTGCAGCAGCATCTATGGAGCGAAGGAAATAGGCAACGTTTCGGACCAAAACCCTTCTTCAGACTATATTTCAGGACAGTGAAACTAGTCGGCGAACTAGGATGGGGGAGGGACGGAGAGAGAGGGAAAGCAAGGGTAACTTGGAGCGATCAATATTCAGACCGATGATAGACACAAAAAGCTGGAGTAACTCATTAGACAGCATCTCTGGAGAAAAGGAACAGGTGATGTTTCTGGCCGAGACCCTTCTTCAGACTGAAACGTCACCTATTTCTTTTCTCCAGAGATGCTGTCTGACCCGTTGAGTTACTCCAGCTTTTTGTATCAATCCTCAGTTAAAACCAACACCTGAAGTTCCTACTCAATATTCATACCACTGCCCAAGCAAAATAAAAAATACCTTGTTAAAACAGGATTATTGGTTGTATGAGAAACAAGCCCACTGCCCCACTGACGCTTGTAACTTTATTTTGCCTTTTCCTGTAAAAATAAGCAGCTGTGAATTAAAAAAAAAAAGTCTCACCACCAAAGTCTTTGCCCTTAAATAAAACTCTGAATGTCAAACTAAAATAAGCACCATGCAATTTATTTTAAATGTAAGAAACCAAAGGACTTTGTAAAGTAATCTTGGAGGAGCCAAAGGATTGTCACACCCTGTTTGTAATGGAGAGTGATCATAAATTGTGTGTGTATATAGTTCACAAGCTGGTTTAAATTTGGAGTTCATACTCGAATTAATCGTAAATTTGAATTTCCAATTGAATTTATATAGGTAATTTTTAAGCTTTGGAGTCCTACAGTGTGGAAACAGGACATTCGGCCCAACTTGTCTACGCTGACCAACATGTCCCATCTACACTATTTCCACTTTTGGCCCATTTCCCTCTAAATCCATCCTTTAACGCAGCACAAAAAATTCTGAAGATTTGGGTTCCTATTCAGAATTTACTTTATCAGACATTAGATTTTACAGATACAGCACAGAAACAGGCCCTTCAGCCCATCTAGTCCACGCCGACCATCGTTTGCCCCGTATACTAGCAATTCTACACACTGGGAACAATTTACCAAAGTCAATTAACATACATACCTTTACGTCTTTGGAATGTGGGAGGAAACCGGAGCACCCTGAGAAAACCCACGCAGGTCACAGGGAGAACATACAAACTCCGTACAGACTACACCTGTACTCGGGATCGAACCCGGGTCTCTGGCGCTGTAAGGCAGCAACTCTACCGCTGCACCACCATGCCGGCTCCAAATTATTATTTGAACGTTTGCTTTAAGTGGCCAATCCCTTATCGCAGTCAACAGTACTCTCACCCGTGAGTTGGGGAGTGTTTGTTCAATTTCCACGGTAAATTTGTCCAAATTCTCACAGTAAATTGGAAGCTAAAGAGGGAGTTAGATGTGGCCCTTGTGGCTAAAGGGATCAGGGGGTATGGAGAGAAGGCAGGAACAGGATACTGAGTTGGATGATCAGCCATGATCATATTGAATGGCGGTGCAGGCTCGAAGGGCCGAATGGCCTACTCCTGCACCTATTTTCTATGTTTCTATGTAACTATCTCTTGCTGCGCTGGGAGCGCTATATTAATGAGACACCAATGTACAGTTGAGATGTTTAATTGAGGCCTGTTTACACGCTAAAAATGATCCGATGAAATTGATTTGCAAAGATCCGAGAGATAGTTCACAGTGAACTCACATGTAGGGGCGGCACGGTGGTGCAGCGGTAGAGTTGCTTCCTTACCGCGCCAGAGACCCGGGTTCGATCCTGACTGCGGGTGCTGTCTGTACGGAGTTTGTACGTTCTCCCCGTGACCGTGTGGGTTTTCTCCGGGTGCTCTGGCTTCCTCCCACACTCCAACGATGTGTAGGTTAATTGGCTTTGGTTAAAAAATATCCAAAATGTCCCTTGTGTGTGTAGGATAGTGCTAGTGTGCCGGGATCGCTGGAGGGGCCGAAGGGCCTGTCTCCACGCGGCATTTCTAAACTAAATTAATAATTATCCCCAAATTCACTTTTAGAATCCAATTATCTGTCATTTACAAACTGATTGTGGGAAATTGGCTACAACATCTCAGCGTCATCTTGGGGACTCCTGACATTGAGAAAGGCATAACTCAGATGAAGGTCATTCTTTCCCATTGGTAAAAGTCCCATTAAAATGTCCCTTGCGTTTGGAGTTGAGGAATATTCAAATCACTACAAAATTAGGTCAGGCCCTTACCCTGTAGGATTCAGCAATGCGTTAATGTGTAAATCTGTTTTGCAAGTGTAATTAATAACTAGAAAGGGGACAGTTTCCAGGGAATTTTGAACAAAAGCCTTACCACATGCATGCTATTTTTATCACAGTGATGGGACAGCATTCACAATGTTAATTGTCTGAACAAGGAGAGGACATTGTGGAATATAGATTGATATGGCCACTTCTCTCTCTTCCTAATCAGCAATTTTGTGGAATTATTGGATAGGTAATGTGTACTTGAAATATTTTAATTATGGCCATTATCTTTTTTTTTATAAAGCGAGTGAACATATGTGTTGTATTGTGCAATTCGTAATACAGGTCCACCACCAATTTTTCTGGCAAATGGTGGTCTGGCACCTCCTTAAATCCGGACAGAATTACGAGAGTGCACTTGAAGTCCTCCCGAAAATGTGGTGCCCAGGCCGGGTGAGGCGGCCGATCTCGACCTCATCGGGACTTCCGCGGCCGATCGGCGGGCCAGAATTTACCCCCCTCCCCCGCAGCCTGGGCTGTGGAATCCTGACCAGTCGGAGCCAGCAGATCCGTCCCTACAGCCGACTCCCGAGGCTGCCTTTGGTTCCAGTACCGATGGGCTCCTCTCGGAGGCCGTGACCTCTGTTGGACCGGCAAAATGGATGATCCACCAAGCTCTGGAACCAAAGGTGGCAGATAATCAGTGGTGGACCTGTATCAAATTTTTCATACCATAAGCATAATGGTATGGATATGGCTTTGTGTATAATAATTTAAGGTCCAAAATAATACCTAGTTGATGGCATTTACCTTTATAGACTCGCTGGCCTTGGTTTTTGAGGTTTCCTTTACTTTGGTGGCCTGCATTACCCTTGATAATCCTCCCAGTCTTTAACACAAGAGGGAT
Organism: Leucoraja erinaceus; assembly: GCF_028641065.1. NCBI lineage: Eukaryota > Metazoa > Chordata > Chondrichthyes > Rajiformes > Rajidae > Leucoraja > Leucoraja erinaceus. The sequence goes on along the minus strand of NC_073392.1, from coordinate 9,291,705 downwards.
GATGTAATTTCACTAGATGATGTTTGCCGACACCATTCCTGCTCTCTACCACAATCTGCCATCCCCTGTCTCGAATTCACCAATGGTAAAGTTGAGACACAAGATAATGCAGATGCTGGAATGACGAACAAATCACCATGAGCTGGTCAGGCAGCATCTGTGGGCGAAATGGACAGGCGACAGTTCGGCTTGGGACCCCTCCTCAGACCCTGTCTGAAAAAGACAATGATGATGAAGAAGGGTCTCGACCTGAAACGTCACCTCGCCCCTTTCTCCAGAGATGCCGCCTGTCCTGCTGAGTTAACCCAGTTTTTTGTGCCTATCTTTATTTTAATCCAACATGTGCAGTTCCTTCCTATAGGGCGATTTCACTAAAGGTCACTGGAGCGTAGATCCGCACCCACGTGACCAAAATTCTCAAGTGGAGGACACTCGAGGGTCCGGTATATGTTAGTGGATGGGAAAAAACGCATTTTCCCACCGGTTAAAAACATAGAAAGCGGCGAGGTTGTGAGCTGCAATTTACTGTGCCAGTCGGGGTGACCGTGAGGCACAGCTACCTAGAATTACAGGAAAAAAAAAGATGGCAAGTAAGGTAAATTACAAGAGGGAACTGAAGGTGCCAAACCGGCAGAAGTGAACAGCCAACATTTGCCGTGGATATTTAAAGGTCCAAAATATCGGGAATTATCGCGTTTGCTCGCTGAATTTCATCAAAAGTAAGGCATTATTAACTTACTTTTGATGAAATTCAGCGAGCAAAAGCGATAATTCCCGATATTTTGGACCTTTAAATATCCACGGCAAATGTCGGCTGTTCACTTCCGCCGGTTTGGCACCTTCAGTTCCCTCTTGAATTTACCTTACTTGCTATCTTTTTTTTTCCCTGTAAATCTAGGTAGCTGTGCCTCACGGTCACCCCGACTGGCACAGTAAATTGCAGCTCACAACCTCGCCGTTTTCTATGTTTTTAACGGGTGGGGAAATGCGTTTTTTCCCATCCACTAACATGTACCGGAACCCTCGAGTGTCCTCCACTTGAGAATTTTGGTCACGTGGGTGCGGATCTACGCTCCAGTGACCTTTAGTGAAATCACCCTATACATGATATGGCATTTTAAGTCTGCAGCAATACTGAAGCATTAGAGGAAAAATAGTGACAATCAATTATTCCTTCAAGGTTCGGTTTTAGTAAAGCTATTTGTAACATGCAAAAATGAATTTGATATTTTCACTTATAACAGTGGGTGGCACAGCGGTAGAGTTGCTGCCTTACAGCGCTTACAGCGTCAGAGACCCGGGTTCGATCCTGAAAAGGATGTTGTCACACATCAGATGACCTAATTTTCCAGACTGTGTCTGGAGCACAACAATAAGGTTAACAGAGAAAACATAGACTGCCTGAAGCTGTGGGACAATAAAATATTGTAGCCTATATTTTAATAAATGTGTCGGAAGAAACTGCAGTGCTGGTTTACACCAAAGATAGACACAAAATGCTGGAGCAATTCAGTGGGACAGGCAGCATCTCGGGAGAGAAGGAGTGGGTGGCGTTTCGCGTTGAGACCCGAAACGTCAGCGGTATAGTTGCTGCCTTACAGCGAATGAAGCACCAGAGACCTGGGTTCGATCCCAACTAAGGGTGTTTTCTGTACGGAGTTTGTACGTTCTCCCCGTGACCTGCGTGAGTTTTCTCAGAGATCCTCGGTTTCCTCCCACACTCCAAAGATGTACAGGTTAGTAGGTTAATTGGCTTGGTGAATGTAAAAAATGTCCCTAGTGGGTGTAGGATAGAGTTAATGTGTGGGGATAGCTGGTCGGCGCGGATCCGGTGGGCCGAAGGGCCTGTTTCCTCACTATCTCTAAACTAAACCAACCTTTAGACTGAGAGTCTGGGGAGAGGGTGTCTCGAAATATGGAAGGGTAAGGTGTGAAAACGACAGATCAAACCAGACGATAATAAGGAATGTAGAATGGTTCATTGTGTAGGAAGGAACTGCAGATGCTGGTTTACACCAATGATAGACACAAAATGCTGGAGTAACGCAGCCATTCCTTCTCTCCAGAGATGCTGCCTGTCCCGCTAAGTTACTCCAGCATATTGAGTCTATCGAGAATGGTTCACTGTTAGCTATGGGGAAGGTGACATGGAGGCATACAAGCAGCAAATTACTCAGAAGGACAGTGAAACTACATGGAGAACAGGGTGGGGGGCGGACAGGGAGAGAGGGAAAGCAAGGGTTACTTGAAGTTGGAGAAATCATTGTTCATTTGTATAGTAGAGAGGAACTAAGACCCACTTCAGTCTGAGTGTGGCAGTAACTATTTCAGCCAGCCCCTGTCTGGATCTTTCTGAATGAGGATTTTGTTGGAGCCCCTGACTCCTGTTAGCAACTTTGTTTAGAGTTTAGAGACACAGCGCGGAAACAGGCCCTTTGCCCACCGAGTCCGCGCCGACCAACGACACCCGTACACTAGCACTATCTAGCACACGAGGGATCATTTACAATTTTTACTGGAACCAATTAACCTACAAACCTGTACGTCTTTGGCGTGTGGGAGGAAAGCGGGACTCTGGAGAAAACCCACGGGAGAGAACGTACAAACTCCGTACAGACAGCACCCGCATTCAGGATCAAACCCGGGTCTCTGGCGCTGTGAGGCAGCAAGTCTACAGCTGCGCCACCGTGCCGTCGCTGGTTAGCCCCTAAGTTAATGTCATTTAACCTAACATTGCATTTGCAAACAAAGTTGGCCAATAATTCTGGCTGCAACTCGACGGCTGGGCCACTGTGCCACCTCTGTGTGCTGCACGTTTGTTAGGGGTGCGTGTAGTGCTGTGTTGCCTGGATCATACTAGTGCTGCTGCTGCTGCTGCTGTTGACGTGCCCTCTGTACTTCTCACTGAACTGGTTTGATCTCTAGCCTGTTAATGGAGTGAGGGACTTGCTGGACCATGAGAGTGTGTGTGTGTGACCTGACTGTTAATGTCTGCTGTTGCTGATAGTTCACAGCGTGTCGAGGATACCCATTTCTGAGCTGTTCCACATCCCTCCCATTTAGCATAATTGCAGTGGCTGAACGCACAATAAAGTGCTGGCCCTGTTTGTCTCATACCCTTGGCTCACCCCACCCCCTCCCCTCCCCACTCCCTCTCTAATTTCTAAATTTCAATACTTAACCCTTCCCCTGATATCTGATTTCAGACGGACTTTTTAAATTTTTAATCAAAATTTATGTAAAAAATATGTACAATACTGGAACAATGCAAAAAAAATATTCCGCCGTTCTCAGAGGCGTTACATACATTCAATACTGTTTATACATAATTACACAATGTTACTCCCCGCGACTAGTGGGGACAAACACCGTTGAAGCAGGCCCCTCTTCAAGCCAATAATTCAGTGGCGTCATGACTTGGGTGTCTCATCCACTCTCACCTCAGCCAGCACGAGAGTGCTATTGATCCACATTAATCAGTCAGGAATCCCAATGAAATGTTCCTATAGTGGTCCCCACACATGACAGTGCAGGAGCGATGAGAGAGAGAAAAATGGCAAACAAAGAAAGGGAAGTCTGAAGAAGAGTTCCGATCCGAAACATCATGTATTCTTTTTCTCCAAAGATGCTTCCTGACCCATTGAGTTTAGACATTTGGTTTAGATGTACAGTGCAGAAACAGGCCTTTCAGCCCATCGATTCTGCACTGACCAGCGAACCCTGTACACTAGCACTATCCTACACACTAGAGACAATTTACTTTTTTTTTTAAACCTAAGCCAATGAACCTACAAAACCTGTATGTCTTTGGAGTGTGGTAGGAAACCGGAGCTCTCAGGGGGAACCCCACACGGTCACGGAGAGAACGCACAGACTATGTACAGACAGGATCCCGTAGTCAGGATCGAACCCGGGTGTCTGGCCCTGTCAGGCAACAACTCTACCCCTGCGCCACCGTGCCACTCAGCACTCCAACACTTTGTGTCTAATGCAATCCCCTTGTCACAATAAAGAATGCCCTTTCTGCCCTCTGAGAAAGAGATTGTGCAGTGGTCCTTTCAACAAATCTTCGCATCTTATGTGTAATAGTCCATTTTGGTTTGTGCTTTTTATATTTGCACAGTGTGGGAGATTATACCATCCTATTGACCATTGCAAATAACTAGCATAAGGCTTCTTTCTATCTTTCTTGGAAAGTCTGCATGGTGAATGCAGCTGGAAAAAAAAAGGGGTAATGTGTGCCCAGGTGATTTGGAATGATAAAGATAATACTAATATTTTTCTGCGAAACCACTCAAGTGCCCACCTTGGTCACTAGTTTAGTTTATTGTCAAGTGTACCGAGGTACAGTCAAAAGCTTTTTCATTGAGTGTTTTCCAGTCAGCAGAAAGACTATCAGAATAGTACTTCATTTGCCAAGTCAGTCATACAAATAAAAAGCAACAGAACACACAAAACACATTTTAATATAAACATCCACCACAGTGATTTCTACACATTCCTCACTGTGATGGAAGGCGAAATAAAGTTCAAGTCCCTTCCCTTTATTCTCCCGCAATCGTGGGCCTCGATCCCTCCGTTAACGGGATAATCTTCACTCCCGTAGCGGCGGCGGTTGGGCCCTCCGCGTTGAGGCGTTTAGCTCCCGCATCGGGGGGGATGTCAGCTCCCCTGCGCTGGGCGATCGGACCTCGTGTCAGGGCTGGTCGAACCTTCTGCGTCGTTGGAGCTCCCGACTCGGCCTCTCCCGAGACTGCGAGCTCTTGATGGTAAGTCCGCAGGCCGCGGTTGGAGCGATCCCAGGCATGGGACCGGCTCCGATGTTAAGTCCACGCCTCACGTGGGGCTCACGACAGTCCGAGGAGGCCTCCAGGTCCATCGATGGGAGGCCGTAGCGTGCCCGGAGAATGTGATCTGAAAATCAATCACATCTCTGGCTAGGTAAGAACCTTGAAAAAAGGTTTCCCCAAATCCCTCCCCCCTCCCCCCTCCCCCCCACATAAGACAAACCGGAGAACTTTAAAACAAACTTTTAATAAATACAAAAAATTTAAAAAAGATGAAAAACGAACAGACTGCTGATGGAGCTGCCATTGTATAACGCCCCTGGTGGTATCCAATATTACAATCATACAGGATAAAGGGAATAACGTTTTTTGCAAGATAAAGTCTAGAAAGGTCCAATTAAAGAGAGTCCGAGGGTCATTAATGAGGTTAATGGCCTCTCTCTAGTTGAGCGGTAGTTTAGGACCGCTCGCTAGTTGGTGACAGGATGGTTCCTAGCTGGGAAGAAAATGTCCCTGAATCTGGAATAGAATTGTCCCTGAAAATCCTAGTTTGTCCAACCTCTCCATATAAACAATACCCTCTAATCCAGACAGCTTTTTTGTCAAACACTCCTCCACATACATCCTGTCATGGGGCAACCAGAACTGCACTCGATTCTTCAAATGCGGCCTCACCAAATTTTTATAAAACTGCAACATGACTTCCTAAACCTTATGCTCAATGCCTGACCAATGACACCATGGGCCATCTTCGCCATTTCTTCAATGGACACAAAATGCTGGAATAACTCAGCAGGTCAGGCAGCATCTCTGGACAGTAGGAATAGGTGATGTTTCAGGTCGAGACCCTTCTTCAGACTGGTCTTGTGAGGTTATCACTTCTCTGCTGCAATCACTGATACAGTATCTGCTGTGTTTCACCAAATGAGGAGCGTGGAAGGAACTATTTCTGAAACAGAGTTAATATTCAATAAATTTAGTCCCCTGGCTTTGAAAGAGTTACAGTGAAAACAAGCTCAAATGGTTAATTAAATTACAACAGGACCACAGGATAGAATTACTTCCATATTTTAGTTTTAATAATAAATTGCCAATGTATAAAATTGAATTCAATTAAATTCCTCAATAACCCTTTATGCCCCCTCCCCTTTCCTTCACATTTGCTAAACCACAAAGAAATGCAGTGTACAACTAATTGCAAAGTGATGCACAAAAAGGCCTTAAGCCACATTTGCATTGTGGTTCAACCTGAGATCATGTATCAGAATGTGACCCCCCCCTCCCCACATGCCAATCTGCTACACGTCTCCGCAGTTTAGCTCCACTATTAATATAGAGAGATGGAGAACTAAGCTATGGGACGAGCTTCAACATTTTCCAGACATCCTAGATGCAGATTTTCATCGATGGTTTGAAAGATACTACAGGCTTTTCAGCCCACCGAGTCCATGCCAAACATCGATCAATCGATTGAGTCGGAAGAAGGGTCTCGACCCGAAACATCACCCATTCTTTTTCTCCAGAGATACAGACTGCCCCCCTGAGTTACTCCAGCATTTTGGGTGTGTTATCTTCTGAACATCGATCACCCGTTCACAATAATTCTATGTTATCCCATTGATGCGTCCTCTCCCTACACATTGGGGGCGATCCACAGGAGGCCAATTAACCTACAAACCCGCACGTCTTTGGGACATGGGGGAGGAAACCGGGGCACAAGAAGGAAACCCCTGCGGTAACGGGGAGAGCGTGCAAACTCCACACAGACAGCACCCAGGGTCAGGATTGAACTGGGGTCTCTGGAGCTGTGAGGCACCACAGCCACTGTGTTGTCCTTCCATTCTTAAGGTGTGGAGCCTACCTCACACTTTATCTACCGCAATGGGGACCCTCGGACTATCTTTGATCAGACTTTACTGGACTTTCCCTTGCGCAAAACATTATTTACGCTATTCCCTTTATCATGTGTCCATACACCGTGGTTGGTGCGATTGTAATCATGTATTGTCTTTCCACTGACTGGTTAGCACGCAACAAAAGCTTTTCACTGGGTACACGTAACAATAAACCAAACTCAAACTCATGTCATCTCTCGCTTCTGGAGAGTACAAGTGTAAATGTTAGATTAATGGCATTTGTTGTCCACCATCCCCATCATTTGATCGCAGGTTTGTTCAATGCAACCTGTTGATTGGGGAAATAGACACAAAATGCTGGAGTATCTCAGCGGAACAGGCAGCATCTCGGGAGAGAAGAAATAGGCGACGTTTTTGGGTTGGGACCCTTCTTCAGACTCGACCCCAAACGTCACCTGAGTTCCTCTTCTCCACGGATGCTGTCTGGCCCACTGAGTTACTCCGGCATTTTGTGTCTATTTTCAGTGTAAGCCAGCATCTGCAGTTCCTTCCTACACCTTAGATTGTGGAATTGCTTTAAACGGCAGTGCTGTGACGTAGTCTGAGGGCCAGTGTGTGTCGGATATCATGCTGTTAATATCTTCAAAGCAGATCCATGCCACCTGGAACAAGAATGGATTGTGCAAACACCATGTTGAACAAGCAGCTCTTCAATCTCGTTTCGTGCAATTTTCCTTCGCTTGGTGCTTGGTACGGGCTGGGCAAGTAAATCAATTTAATGATCATGACAAATAGACCAAGTTACTTATCTCCTTTGTGGCCAGAAAGCAGGGTTATTTTTAACTCTGACACTAGTGTACATATCCTGGCCTTTTCTTACCGCCAGTGTCCTCCCTTCTACTTTCAGTCTGACGAAGGATCCCAACCCCAATAGTCACCGTCCTTTTTTCTCCAGAGACGCTGCCAGAGCCGCTGCGTTACCCCAGCACTTTGTGTAAAGCAGCATCTGCGGTTCCTTTCTACACAATTGTGTATATAGGAAATACTAGCACTACCTTTGGATGCATTTACAAACCATGTTCTCGGGGTATCTAAATCTAAATTTTATTAGTTACTTAAGTTATGACATCGGATGGAAGCTGCATACCAAATCTCGTTGCACCTATGTGCAATGGCAATAACAGATATTATTATTATTATTATTTGAAAATTATTCCTTTTAATTTGACTTCAATCTCCTGCTGTAGCTTTTTTTTTATTGAATGGTGTCATAAAGGCACCAACATAGGGTGCATTGCAGCAAAGAAATTATGTTACAGTTGCCCACGCCGACAAACTTGTCCCATCTACACTAGTCCCACCTGACTGCGGTTTGGCCCACATCACTCTAAACCTATCCCATCTGTCTACCTGTCTAAATGTTTCTTAAATATTGCGATAAGACCCGCCTGAACTACCTCCTCCGGCACCTCGTTCCATGTACCCACCAACCTTTGTGTAAAAAAAGTTACCCATCAGGTTCCTGGTAAATCTTTCCCCCCCCCATCTTAAACCTAAGTCATCTGCCTCTCTACTCCCCTACTCTGGGCAATAGACACTCAGCGTTTACCCAATATATTTCCCTCATGATCTTGTTCACCTCTATAAGATCAACCCCTCATCCTCCTGCGCTCCAAGGAATAGAGTCCTAGCTTGCTGAACCTCTCCCTGTAACTCCTGGTAACATCCTCGTAAATCTTCTCTGCACCCTTTCCAGCTTGACCACATCTTTCCTATAACATGCTGCCCAGAAATTCTCTAAATCTTCTTCAAAAAGAAAACACATATACCAAAGAGCAAATGATTGCAAGGAGACCTATTTCTAGCAGACAACAGCAGTCCTAACTCACTTGGGGAATTCTGAATTTGACCTAGTTTAGAAGTGGCTTCTCATAATGTAAACCAATCCCTCTTGTCGGGTAGATGAAATAATCTTGGTTTTTGTTTGAATAATTTCCATGTGTAAACCAGTGGTAATTATTCTCTGATAAATGTGGTTCCATGGTTTAGAATTTTCTCGGCTGGCAACATTATTTGGATACAACCCTCTTACATTGATGCTTAAAAAAAACTGTGTGCATTTTTTCAGTGTGGTCTGTAAGGAATGTACTTATCCCTTTTGAGCCTGGGTTTATTTTGAGCTTCCAGCTTGCACCTCCTGTATAATGTAGTGGGATGGCAAGCGATGTTCACACCAGATCATGTCCAAGAAAAGATTTAAAGTGAGAGGGGAAAAGTTTAAAGGTGATTTACAAGGCAAGTATTTTTTTACAGAGTGGTAGGTGCCTGGAATGTGCTTCTGGGGAAGTGGTGAAAGCAGATACGATCGCAACATTTAAAAGGCATTTAGACAGAGATAGAGACAGGCAGGCAATTGAGGGATGGAGACCACATGTAGGCAGATTTTTCAGTTTAGTTTAGGGATACAACGCGGTAACAGGCCCTTCGGCCCACCGAGTCCGCACTGGCCAGAGATCCCCGCAGATTAACACTACCCGACACACGCTAGGGACAATGTTTACACTTATACCAAGCCAATTCACCTACAATCCTGTACGTCTTCAGAGCATGGGAGGAAACCGAAGATCTCAGAGAAAACCAACGCGGTCACAGGGAGAAGGTACAAACTCCGTAAGATGTGCGGTTGTGGCCCTTGTGGCTAAGGGGATCAGGGGGTATGGAGAGAAGGCAGGTATGGGATACTGAGTTGGATGATCAGCCATGATCATATTGAATGGCGGTGCAGGCTCGAAGGGCCGAATGGCCTACTCCTGCACCTATTTTCTATGTTTCTTTGTTTAAATTGGCATCATAGGCTAAAGTGCTTTATTATTATATGTGGTAGAGCATGTCACCTTCCTCCCCCTGAGGTTCATTGCAGTTCCTGTATCCCCCAAATAGTAACATCCTGGTGGTATCAATAAGTGGCAGGAGGATGCAGCAGTATAGTTGCTGCCTAATGCCCCTGTCCCACTTAGGAAACCTGAATGGAAACCTCTGGAGACTTTGCCAAGGTTTCCGTGCGGTTCCCGGAGGTTTTTGTCAGTTTCCCTAATGGTCGAAAGTGGTTTCTGCTTCTTCTATGTTCCGGCGATTATTTCAAAAAATTCAAAACCGGCCGCGACTAAAAATAGGTTGCCATTTTTTTTTAAATCGCTGATTTTTTTAGTCAAAGCCAGTTGCGATGCTAGTTGAAGGTGGTTGCCGGAGGTTGCAGGTAGTGGAAGGTCTTACCTTCCAGTGTTAACAAACAGCAATATTTTGTAGCACATGGGTGGAAAGGAAGATGGGGGACTATGTGGCCCTTGTCACTGACAGCATGGCACATTTGCAGTGTAATTCTGGGTATGTACCTCTACAGCAGGGTCGGCGACCTTGTTCTGCATGGGGGCAGGGACGCATGTCTGTGAGCGGATGGCGGGCCACATCTATCACGAGTACACATGGATACCGCCCCCATCCCACCCCGGATGGCATGCATCAAATCTCGTGTTCACAGAAGGTGCGCGGCCATTTCGACGGCTTTGCGCAGGATGTGGTACAGACAGAGCTCGGCCGTGCTTGGGGCAGGCGCGTGGCGGGCCAGATGATTACGGGAAACAAAATCCACCTGCGGGCTGGATGATTTCGGGTTACGGGCCACATTCGGTCCGGGGGCCGAATGTTACAAACCGCTGCTCTTCAGGCAAGGGAAACCAGTATGAAAGTGGTCTCCATTGAAATAAATGAAAGGATTCATGTGTAGATTCATTTTCATTTTAAATTTAAATTTATACTTAAATGGTGGCATGCTAATTTTTCTAATGTAACTGAGATACCCTTGCTGTCACTTGCAATGTGTGAAAATTACTATCTGGAATAGATACAGGTATATAACAAACCTATAAATAATGTGTAGGAAGGAACTGCAGATGCTGGTATACACCGAAGACAGACACAGAATGCTGGAGTAACTCAGCGGGTCACGCAGCACCTCTGGAGAATAGGAATGGGTGACGTTTTGGGGTCGAGACTCTTCTTCAGACTAACAACATTCCACTATTTAAGCATATCTTTCTTCTTCGAAAGTGGGAGAATTACAAGTGAGAGAGCAAGGTCTTATTTCTCTTGTATGTTCTGTGCACTGATAGTCAAATAATATAACAGCTGAACAACTATTAAGTAATGACTGATTTCTTTTGACCTTTGCCTCCACGACAGTGACTTTGTTGGTACGAGCATTTACAGTGAAATGCATTTAGACTTTAGACTGTAGAGATACAGTGCTGGAACAGGCCTTTAGTCCACCGAAACCGCGCCAACCAGCGATCACTATCCTCTATACTGAGGACAGAGTATAATTTTACCAAAGCCAATTAACCTACAAACCTGCACGTCTTTGGAGAGTGGGAGGAAACGGGGGCACCCGGAGAAAACCCACGCAGTCACAGGGAGAACGTACAAACTCCATACAGACAACACCCGTAGTCAGGATCGAACCCGGGTCTCTGCCGCTGTCTACTACCGTTGCGCCACTGTGCCGCCCTTACCTCTTCTTCGGATAAATTGCTATCATATAACTTGAATCCATGCAATTCTTTATTCAAAATAACCAATTGTTACGTGAACTTTAATTCAGATAGAAGACGGTTTCAATGATTGTTGGTGAACAGGCATGCTTGCATTTAGTATAAGCTTCCTGAAAGGTTTAGTTCCTGCTTATTTGAAGTTTTCATGGTGACATGTTTCAGAGGGCTTGCAACAGTGTGAACTTCTGGGTGGAAGATAGCAGCTGATTGCCAGGAATATGCAAAGCAGATTGTAAGGACATGGTGTCACGCTGGTGCTCGCTCGGTGTCGAGTTATTACTGTCCTTTTGGCAAATTGAGGAGGTGGGAGCCTGTTTATCTGCCACTGGCATCAAACTGTAAAGTGATTACAGTATAAAACATTTATACTCTGCGGCTTTTGATACTGCCTGGTTCTGTTAATAATTCCCTGCACTCACCCCTTCCCTGATAAAACGCAGGTGCACAATGCAATGATATCATTGCACAAAATTGCTATCAAAATAGTTTATTTTTTAAATTAAAAACATCGTGATTATTAGCTGTGCAGGATAAAGGCAATGTGTTTGATGCAATAGGGCGGCGTGGTGGTTGAGTTGCTGCCTTACAGTGCTTACAGCGCCAGGGGCCCGGGTTCAAACCTGGCTACGGGTGCTGCCTGTACGGAGTTTGCCCGTTCTCTCCGTGACTGCTTGGTTTTCCTCCGAGACTCCAAAGACGTACAGGTTTGTAGGTCAATTGGCTTGGTATAAATGTAAAATTGTCCCTAGTGTGTGTGTTTGTAGGATACTGTTAATGTTCGGGGATCGCTGGTCGGTGTGGACTTGGTGGGGCAAAGGGTCTGTTTCCACGCTGTATCTCTAAAACTAGATCTAAGTGACTCACTATTTCCCCTCTTCTCCATTCATTCACTTTGACAGTGACAAGCTTGGCACCTGTTGGTGGAGGTTTCCTGTAACGCATTAGTTAAATTGTTTGTTCTTTTCATTTAACTTCCTCATTGCTCAGTGATTTGTGCTTGTGCTTGAATTGGAAAGAAAAGCATTTAATCCAGTCGCCATCGGGTTTTCTCAGCCGAGACAGGCGCATCTCCTTCACGCTTGGCCTGGTGTTTGAGCGTAAAGACATTAAATAAACTTTGATGATATTTGCAGCCCGCGTTTCCTGGATACTCAATAGCCCATTCTAATGCATTGATCTATGATTAGAGTCATTCATACAGCATGCAAACAAGCCCCTCGGCCCAACTCATCCATAACTGAACAAGATGCCCCATCTAGGCTGGTCCCATTTCTTCGCATTTGGTCCATATCCCGCTAAACCTTTCCTATCCACGTACCTGTCCAAATGTCTTACAAATGTTGTTATTGTACCTGCCTGAACTACTGTACCGCCTCTGATATGGATTCCATACACCCACCACCCATACTGATCATGTGAAAAAGTTGCTCCTAAAGGGCCTGTCCCACTGTACGAGCTAATTCAAGAGCTCTCCTGATTTAAAAAAAAAATCAAACTCGCGGTAAGCACATAGAATGTACGTAGCGGGTACGTCGGAGTTCGGGACGTCTCTTCGCGGCTCGTAACGCTAACGGCAGGTACTCGGGAAACGCGGTAAGATCGTGAAGATTTTTCGACATGTTGAAAAATGTCCACGAGAGCCCTGAGTACCTACGAGCGGCTATTACCGTAATTCTCCGAATTCGAATCAGGGGAAACTTGGGAGAACTCTTGAATTAGCTCGTACAGTGGGACAGCCCCGTCAGGTTCCTATTAAATCTTTCCCCTTTCACCATAAAACTATATCCTCTGGTTTTTGATCCGGCAACTCTGGATTGAACTGTGTGCATTCATGCTACCAAGCTGTTGTTTTCAATTCAGCATTCCGTGTATAATATTAGTCATAGTGGGTTACTAACTATTAATTGTCAGTTTAAAGGAACTGCAGATGCAGTATGTATCCAATGAGGAAGATCCTTGGATGCTGACAAAAGGGACATTTCCACATGTCTAACTCATCGAATGAATACAGATCACCAACTCTGCCAGTACTATAATACACAGTAAAATATTGTCTCAGGCTTCTGAAAAGCATAACGTTGCACGTGCTGCAAACCTGAAATATAAACCTTTCATTTTCCTATCCCTGCCTCTTCTCTGCAACCTAAACGCACACCTATTTTCTTGTCGAGACACAGAACTGCAGATGCAGGTTGATACCAAAGATAGACACAAAGTGCTGGAGTAACTCAGCGGGTCAGGCAGTATCTCTGGGGGAAAAAGGATGGGTGATGTTTCGGGTCGGGATTATTCCCTCAGTCTGAAGAAGGGTCTCAACCCGAAACGTCACCCACCCTTTTACTCCAGAGATGCTGCCTGACCCACTCAGTTACTCCAGCGCTTTGTGTCCAACTTTCTCATTCCTATTTTCTCACCATTTTTCCTAGTTCTGGTGAAATGTTAACTCCGTTTCTTTCTCCACAAAGACCGTCTAACTTGTGTATCTCCAGTATTTTCTGTTCTTATTTCATTTCCACGGTGCCTATGAGGAGCATTGTTTGCTGTAAGGAACAAAAACCTCCCATCTTCAGTTAGAAAATGTTTAACAGGGCATGTAATATTAATTTAATATTCATTTACCTGCTAATCAATGTGGCTTTAACTTAACAAAAAGGGAAACTGATTCTGAAAGAAACTCCTGGAATAATTTATACATTATTCCAAAGTTGGCTTCAAGCTCAGTATGACATGGAGCCAAATTATCTGATTGTTCTCATTAGTATTTGTGAAACTTTGCTTTATGGCTCCTGCATTTGGACTTTAGACATACAGCGTGCAAACAGACCATTCGGCCCACCAATGCTGTGCCAACCAGCGATCACCCCATACACTAGTTCTTTCCTACACACATTAGGGTCCATTTTACAGAAGCCAAATAACCTACAAAAAAACCTGCACGTCTTTATAGTGTCGAGAACCTGGACATAACCACGCTGTCACACAGAGAATGTAGAAACTCCGTACAGACAGCACCCGTGGTCAGGATTGAACCCGGGTTTCTGGCGATGTAAGGCAACAACTCCACCGCTGTGCCACCTTCCCACTCAGTCCTTTTCATTTGCTGAATGAAAAACGATTAATGATCAGAAAAGTATTTAAAGTACTTTTAATTCAGTGGTGTTACATTTTTATGATTCATATTATTTTTTATGATTCATTTTGTCACTAATGATGATTAGTTTCTGGAAATAATCATGTGGTCCTTTTTGTGTAGGAAGGAACTGCAGATGCTGGTTTAAACCGGAGATAGACACATAATGCTGGAGTAACTCAGCGGGACAGGCAGCATCTCTGGAGAGAAGGAATGGGTGATGTTTCGGGTCGAGACCCTTCTTCAGTCTGAAGAAGGGTCTCGACCCTAAACATCACCCATTCATTCTCTCCAGAGATGCTGCCTGTCCCGCTGAGTTACTCCAGCTTTTTGTGTTTACCTTGTGTTCCTATTTCTTTCTTCTGTGGGTTATGGGCCTGTCCCACTTAGGCGATTTTTTTAGGCAACTTCCAGCGACGAGTTTGTCGCCATATGTTCGCCGGTGTTCACCGTGGGAGTAGCCTCCTCAGTCGCGCAAAAAGTCGTAGCGTCTTTCTGGTCGCTGCTAAATTTTCAATATGTTGAACATTTTTCGCCAACAGTGGGTTCGATGCCAATGAGCCTAGCTTGACTTCTCCTGACTTAGATTGTCACTGTTTTTTCGGCGACGTGCTACTACTATGCATTCGCCGGCAGTTGCGTTAAAAATCGGCAAGTGGGACAAACCCGTTAGAATATTCTTGATACTGCATTTGTTGAACAAGTGTTGATCACGGTGTCGTTAATTACCACGTCAGTTGATCATTTCCTCTATAATGATGCAGATAAGGACTTTAAGAATGATTGTAATGTTTTGTTTTACTTATACCATTTGTTGTCCAACGTAAACCCTTGTAGCTGTGATCTGTATATGACTGATGTAAAGCTTGACTCGCACTTTTAGGAATCTCAAATAGTGTGTAGAGGAAGTTTCCCTCTGGTTTATACACATTCAATGCATTGTTGCAAAATAAAGTCCATCAAACTCAAATTACCCTGCAGTTTGCAAAGGACCACAGTGCTGTCATGGACTTCAAATTCTTTGAGAGATGCTACTTCAATACTGCACTGTTTCCACTGTGCTCACAAATCCAGCAATGGAGAGGTATAATTGAGTATAGTTTAGAGACACAGGGCGGGAACAAGCCCTTCGGCCCAATGAGTCCATGCTGACCAGTGATCACCTCGTACAGTATCAGTTTCAGCGCTATCCTCCACACTGGGGACAATTTATCAATTTTAACAGATCAATTAACCTATAAACCTGTTCGTCTTTGGAGTGTGGGAGGGAATCAGAGCACCTGGAGAAAACCCACGTGGTCACGGGAAGAAAGCGCAAACTTGAACCTGTAGTCAGGATTGAACCCGGGTCTCTGGCATTGTAAGGCAGCAACTCTACCAGTGCGCCACTGTGCCAAAGGAGCTAGGAGAATTGCAAATCTCCACACTGAGATCACGGGAACTTGAAGTGATTTATTTCAGATTTAGACTAATTTATTGTTATATATGTCAAGGTGCAATGAAATTCCTGTTCGCTTGAAGCTCACAGAGTAAACAGTACACACACAGTGATGACAAGTACAGCAATAAAACACACGCAAACAGCAGTATAATGCAAGGCTGTAGCGCCGTCTGAAACTGTGGGAAAAATGATTGAAGTACATTAACGGAATGACCAAATGAAGTAACCATGGAAACATAGAAAATAGGTGCAGGATTGAGGGGGGATCTTATAGAAACTTACAAAATTCTTAAGGGGTTGAACAGGCTAGATGCAGGAAGATTGTTCCCGATGTTGGGGAAGTCCAGAACAAGGGGTCACAGTTTAAGGATAAGGGAAGTCTTTTAGGACCAAGATGAGAAAAACATTTTTTACACGGAGAGTGGTGAATCTGTGGAATTCTATGCCACAGAAGGTAGTTGAGGCCAGTTTATTGGCTATATTTAAGAGGGAGTTAGATGTGGACCTTGTGGCTAAAGGGATCAGGGGGTATGGAGCGAAGCCAGGCACTCAGCCGTGATCATATTAAATGGCGGTGCAGGCTCGAAGGGCCGAATGGCCTACACCTGCATCAATTTTCTATGTTTCTAGTAGTAGGCCATTCGGCCCTTCAAGCCAACACCACCTTTCAATATGATCATGGCTGATCATCCAAAATCAGAACCCCGTTCCTGCTTTCTCTCCATATCCCTTGAACAGATCCCTTGAACTAATCTGTTCGGAGGCAATAGTTAAGAATAAGAGCATGTGGCATAATCTCCGGAAAGGGGGATGTGGAAAAAGGTGATTGTTCCAAGAGTTGCATCACAGCAGGGAAGAAGCTGGTCTGAAGTTTGAATGGCCAAGGTTTACAGCTCCTGGATCTTCTAATTAGAATGATCCCGGCATCTAATTTGTGAGAAGCACTGAAACCAGTGGAGAACGTGTTGATGAGGACATCAAAAGCTTTGTAAAGACTTTATGGTGCTGGTGAGGCATTTGGAATATTCACTCCTGCTAACCTTTCTGATGGGAATGACAGATTATTGAGTTAGCCTTTACAAAAAGTCAAACTCGAGGTGTGAAACAATTCACTTACAGAGTTTAAGTCATGCCAAGAAGTTTAACATGCTGTCCCTTCCTACACATTTTGCTTGCTCCACTGTGACATCTTCTCAAGGTATGTCTACTTTGAAGAAGTTCTCCACTCTCTGAGTTCTTCAACACCCTCTCTCACTGCTCTAGCAATGTTACAAAATTTTGAGATTTAAAAAATCAAGTCTGCAATTTATCCCATCAGATAAAGCATAACAATAAGTTTAATTTGACACCTAATTCACTTTCATATCTCAAGTAATAAAAAAGTTATGGCCATTTTCATACTCGGAAATTAGCATCTTGTTCCCTATTGATTTTCTATGGACATAACAAAAAAAGCTGTGATCGAGGACAGTCAAAAGCCCATAACCTTCTTAAAAATTAAGAGAACTGAATGAAATTTTCAGTTATCATAGATTGAACCATTCTGAAACAAATATAAAATAATCTTACTTGGAGGACCTGAAATTAAAGCATATAATTAGTTAGTTACCCAATTGTAGCTAATTTCAAGCTTCAATTACTAGATCTAAACATCTACCCATTTCTTAATAAATGATTAACATTTTTAAATAATAATAATATAATAATAATATTCACAAATAATTCACAATAAAACATGATTTTTAAGTCTCATTTACATCAATTTATAGGCCAAATGGAAGGAATTTAGTGTTCAATTGCTGTAAATTAAAGTCAATTTAAATTGGCTTTCTAGTGGGTTCCTGTGAACGCGCTGGTTTAGAACGTTCACATTGCAGTGGATTTGTGCCCCCAAATGCCCAGAAAAATACTGCGGGATATAAAGAGCCCAAAATGAACTATTCGCTATAGAAAACTTTATATACAGGGTTCTTAAGAAGCCCCTTTTAATGTAAAAATAAGGTACATACCTTTAATTGTTTGCTTTATAAAACCCTGGGGCTGCGAGAGGTCGCGGGTTTAGAGAGTGATTTTTAAACTACTATAACTATTATACAAGGCCATAAAAACTAATAATACCTTTTGCGACGGGGTCTTTCAGCGATTCTCCGTTAATGATTTACTAGGCTGAACATTTTCGATTGCAACAGCCTAGTAAAAATCGCGTTTTAAACCCGCCCCCTCTAAACAGCTCCAAAATCACACACACGGGGCTGGGACAGATTCTCAAGGTCGATTCAGGTAGGTTTTGTAACATACCTAACTGCTCCACCTCTGATTTGTCCTGCTCCCATTCATGTACCTTTTCATATCTCTGGAAGACACAAAATGCTGGAGTAACTCAGCGGGACAGGGCAGCATCTCTGGAGAGAAGGGATGGGTGACGTTTCAGGTCGAGACCTAGCAGTTTTGGTCTCCAAATTTGAGGAAGGACATTCTTGCTATTGAGGGGTGGCGGGACTGTCATGTTGATAGAATGGAGTGGATTGGCTTGTATACACTGGAATTTAGAAGGATGAGAAGGGATCTTAATTGAAACGTATAAAATTATTAAGGGATTGGACACGCTAGAAGCAGGACGCATGTTCCCTATGTTGGGGGAGTCCAGAAACAGCGGCCACAGTTTAAGAATAAGGGGTAGCCCATTTAGAATGGAGATGAGGAAAAACGTTTTCACCCAGAGAGTTATGAATCTCTGCGGAATTCTGTGGAATTCTCTGCCTCAGAGGGCAGTGTAGGGCAATTCACTGGATGCTTTCAAGAGAGTTAGATAGAACTCTTAAAAATGGCAGTCGAGGGATATTGGGAAGGCAGGAACGGGGTACTGATTGTGGATGATCAGCCATGATCACAGTGAATGGTGGTGCAGGCTCGAAGGGCTGAATGGCCTACTCTTGCACCTATTGCCTATTGACTCTCGCTTTCATATATCGCGTTTCCCTTTGTCCTGACTCTCAGTGTGACTCTCGAAACGTCACCCATTCCTTCTCTCCAGAAATGCTGCTTGTCCTGCTGAATTACTCCAGCATTGTGTGTCTATCTTTGATGTAAACCTGCATTTGCAGTTCCTCCCTACACAGGTTCACGTGAGGGTTGATGTGAGAATCTAAAACAGCCGTCAGCCTGTGACTTAGTCTGATATTAGTTACTGATGCTGTGGTAATTTAATTCTTAGATGACTGTGTTCAACCTGGTTGTCCAGTTAATTGAGGATTGGAGTCATAGAGTGTGGAAATGGGCCCTTCAGCCCTAGTTGCCCACAGCAGCCTACATGTCCCAACTACACTCGTCCCACCTGCCTGAATTTGGCCCATATCCATTAAACCAACACAATCCATGTACCTGTCCGAATGTTGTTTAAACATTTTGTTGGTTCACATGCTTGATCAATGGTGTTTTATCATTAATGTTTCATTATTATTAATGTTTAGTGTTTTCTGAGTCATTTGTAATTGTCACTGTATGTCATGTTGTTACTTGTGGGCAGAGCACCAAGCCAAATTCCTTGTATGTGAATACTTGGCCAATAAACTTACTTACTTACTTACTGACTTACATTGTGACAATACCTGCAGTTACAAATATGTATGTAAAATTAAGAAATATTGATTGTTGGCAGTAAGCATTGAAAATAGTTTTGTGTGTGCGTAAAACTTTGAAAGACTGCAGGAGAAGGATAGCACTTGTGGCAATGATGAGCTTGCTGTAGCACTTTGGAAAATGGTCTAATCAAGGGTTTAGGAGCCAACGAGTATCTGAGACCTTAAATAGACACAAAATGTTGGAGTAACTCAGCGGGTCAGGCAGCATCGTATGGAGAAAAGGAGTGGGTGATGTTTCGAGTTGAGATCTGAGACCTTAAATCAGACGGCCGTTTCCAAAGAAACAGTTGTGCAACGTAATCTATGTTCCTTATGTTCCCAACTTAATCAGTTTATACGAGCTTCGTTCACAAGACGTATTCTGAACCTCCACAACAACTGGTTTAATTAGAGCTTGATATCAAATAGTGTAATGGAATCTCTAGAACGGATACACTATACTGGTATTGGATAGTTTTTTTTAATGGTCTGATGGCACATCATTATTTTAAAGATGTAGTATTGTGTTCTGTGTGTGTACTCTGTGTACTGTGTACTGTGTGTGTGTGCGCACTGTGTGTGTGTGTCTCTCTCTCTCTCTCGCATTTCATTTGCACCAAAACATCCCCTTTTACCTTCTTATTCTGTTAAAGTTTTGAGTTTATTAATTACTGTTAACAAGTCTATGACGTTCATTTTCTTTGGAACATTGAGCTGTCAGACACAGGAACGGGCTCTTCATTCACAGTGTGGTGCTGAACATAATAGTAACAATACCAGTCTTTATTTGCCTGTTTCTGATCCATATCTCTCCATACCTAGCCAACCTATCCAAAAGTCTCATAAATGTCACTGTCGTAACTGCCTCTACCACCACCACCACCCCCGGAATCTCGGTCCAGGCACCCACTGCCCTCTGTGTCAAAAGGAAACTTGCTCTGCACATCGTTGAACATTGCGTTCCCACCACCTTCGATCAGTAAGGCTGCCTGAATCGACACAGCCAAGTTACTCTTAATCCCGTGCATCTTGATCTCCTGGATCAGCCTACCATTGGCGACCATCCAGCACCAAATTAATATTTTTCAACAATATCCTTGCATACGATGTACATTTGTGCTTCACTGATAGATCTATTCCTGTACTTTAATCTTTGACGTCATTTACTGAACTTTCTAACTCTCCTGTTAGATTTTATTATCTAATTATACTTGTAAAGTTGTTTCCTTTAAAGATCAGAAACTCATAAACTGAGGTCAATAGACAATAGGTGCAGGAGTAGGCCATTCGGCCCTTCGAGCCAGCACCGCCATTCAATGTGATCCTGGCTGATCATCCCCAATCAGTACCCCGTTCCTGCCTTCTCCCCATATCCCCTGACTGCTATTTTTAAGAGCCCTATCTAGCTATCTATCTAGAATGGCCTACTCCTGCACCTATTGTCTATTGTCTATTGAAACATCACCCATTCCTTCTCTCTAGAGTTGCTGCCTGTGCCGCTGTGTTACTCCAGTTTTTTGAGTCTGTCTTTGGTTTAAGGCAGCATCGGCAGTTCCTTCCTACACAGTTTGAAACGTCTAATATTTTGCCCGATGAATGTAGGTGTATTCCATGTCGTATTAATTCCCGGCAACGCCCAGCAACCAAGGTGATTCTGCAGTGAGCCGCTGTGTGATACAGTCAATCTTACGACGCATTGTATTGAGAGCAGTCAGCTGCTGCTGTTTGAGTTGGTGGGTAAACAGTCGAGAGCCTGTGCGACTATTTACTTTGCTGAAATGACAATGTTGCTCGGCTTTTCACCATTCCGGCAGTTTCAAGGAATCTACACGCCACTCGGGTACGTTAGTGTGGATACTTGGAAGGGAACAAAGTAAATGCACAATTATTATATGTGGGCGGGTGGGCAAGAGGAATGTGCGTGCCCAGGCCCACACATACAAGCAACATGCTCAGTGGTTGGTGTGTTTTGAAAGGGTGGGGGTAGTTTGGACCTTGTGGATGTGGGGAATGTTATGTCTCTGCTGGCATCCCCACCTCAAAAGGGGGCTGGTGACAAATGTGTACACAATGAATAGTGAGAATTACCAGTTGTTTCAAACTGCGTGCATTCAGTCCATAATAGCGGAGTTGGTGGGAAATAGACACACAGAGCTGGAGTAACTCAGCGGGTCAGACAGCATCTCTGGAGAACATGAATAGGTGATGTTTTGGGTCAGGACCCTTGGTGGAAAATAGTTTGCTTAATACGAAGGCTCTTGCCAATGCTGAATCAGCTGAATGTGTAATCAGAGCTGGCAGGTCTCCTCAGAGAGTAAAATAAAGAGGAACGAAAATAGATTGTGCTTATTAAGTAGCCATTCAGCCCATCTGATTCATGCTGGCTCCCAAGGAAGGAGTCTCCATTTGCTATATTCTCTTCCTGTACTCCTGCAACTTGTTCAATCTCATGTCATTTAAAAGAGATTTGGACAGGTACATGACAGGTAGGTTTTTAGAGGGACATGGGCCAAATGCAGGCAGGTGGGACTAGTGTAGATGGGGCATCTTGGCCGGCATCAGCAAGTTGGGCCGAAGGGCCTGTTTCCACGCTGTATGACTCTATGACTATGACTCTAAGCATGTCCATTAGCTTTGATTTGATTTTACCATCAACCCACAGTATAATGGACTGCGTTCAATTAACCTCTCCACACAATATTGGGATGTGGGTGGAAACGCAAGCACCCAGAGGAATTATACATAATGGAGAGAATGTGTAAGTTAGATACCTAACTTAGAATGGATTCATTTAGCATTGTTGCAAAACCTAAAGAGCAGCATCAATGTTAAACCTATTGTGTTAATTAATTAATGAATTCCAGATCTTCTTGTATTTTGTTAGTAAATGGTGTTGATTACAATCTAGACTAGACAATGGCAATCCCCCCCCCCCCCCCCCCCCCCCCCCCCCCCCCGTCTGCCTTTAAAATCAGTTCTAATATTATTGTAGAAACAGGGAACTGCAGATGTTGGTTTATATCAAAGGTAGACACCAAGTGCTGGAATAACTCAGCGGGTCAGGCAGCATCTCTGGAGACAATGAGTGAGTGGTGTTTTGGGTCAGGACCATTCTTCAGACCATCTTCATGCTGAAGTAAGGTCCCAATGCAATGAAGTAGACACTGCCTGGCCCTCTTGAGTTACTCCAGCGCTTTGTGGCTATCTCCGATATTCTTGATCAGTTTGTGAGGATGGGACGGGAGAGAAGACTTGATCGTCAAGCAGGGCTTCACATCAGGTGAAGACAATAAAACAAAATTATTCACTACCTGCACCAGTCTCACAGACAATAGGTGCAGGAGTAGGCCATTCGGCCCTTCGAGCCAGCACCGCCATTCAATGTGATCATGGCTGATCTTGTCACGTCTGCCGCAGTTAGCCGTGAATGAACAAGGCAAAACACACAGCGGTCTGAAGAAGTGTCCATTCCTCTCCACCGATACTGCCCGACGTACTCCTTGATCAGATCCCCTTTGATCTCTCATTTTCACACCTTGCTCGTCCTTATCTCTGTCTCCCTCTCCCCTGACTCTCAGTCCGAAGTAGGGTCTCGAACCGAAACATCACCCATTCGTTCTCTCCAGAGATGCTGCCTGTCCCGCCGAGTTGCCCCAGCATTTTGTGTCTGTCTTCAGTGTAAACCAGCATCTGCAGTTCCTTCCTACACAAGTTCTCCAATACTTTCAGCTTTGCTCAAGATTCCAGCATCTGCAGTTTCTTGCATCTCAAAGAAAAAAGGCAGATTTGGCAGCATGAGAAGTCACGATGGAACTGCAAGTGCTGGCTTACAAAAAAAAGGCACAAAGTGTTGGATTAACTCTGTGGGTCAGGCAGCATCTCTGGAGGACATGAATGGGTGACGTTTTGGATCAGAACCTTTCTTCAGTTGATTGGTGTTCGTGAGCGCTAGTAATCTTTGGATGAAATAAGAATAACTGGATCATTGATTATTTGGTGCTGTATTATTAACCCCATTGCTTCACGAGAAAGATCATAGTTTTAATTACCAATCTGTAGATCAAATGTAAGCCAGGATACCGGAAGTGACTCTTATCTCCCATGCCATTTGATTGGAAAATGGGATATCAGTTGCAGTTTCATTTCTGTGCTCTTGCAGGGAATATAAAGACATTTTGATTAAGTGGCAAATGACGTAGCTATTTGACAAATTTTGACCAACTTCCCATGTATTTAGAAAGTTATTTTACATGGCCTTCCAATTCCTTGCCTGGGACTGCTGCATAGACCATTGCCTGGTGCTACAAGAGCCAGGACATGTAACGTTAGTGGATGATGGAGTCTTGCTGCAGGTTAATTGCAAGAGGAGTGACTCACATCCAACTGTAATAATGAACTCTTGCATTTTACTCCACTTTCAGCTCTGAGACTGCGAGGGAAGAACTGAAGAAGCTCCCTGCCCTTCCTACCCGAGCATTACAGGAGCACCCATCTCTTGCATATTGGTGAGTTGGTTAAAACTATCGCGGGACAAGAGACAACTGACGGGGAAGCTCAAGACCTCTCGGACGCATACAACACAGCAAATGCATTCATGTGGAGAATTAACAAAGGTGACATTTCCAAGTCCAAGTTTAATCCTGCATCATATTGATCATGGACGATAGACACAAAATGCTGGAGTAACTCAGCGGGTCAGGCAGCACATCTGGAGAAAAGGTCTAGATGACGTTTCGGGTCGAGACACTTCCCCAGGGTGAAGCCGGCAGGTCCATTCCCAAAGCCAATCGGCCAATCGGCGGGTCGATTTTGCCCCCTGCGGCCGGGGCTCTGGAACTCTGGCCCGGATAAAGCCGGATGATCCGTTCCCATAGACCACTTCCGAGGCCAAATTAGCGGGCCGGCATCTCAACTCCTCGGCAGCCCATGTGGACTGTCCTTGTTCCGTTGGATTCCTCTCGGAGGCCGTGACCTCTGTTGGCCCAGTAACACGAATAATCCAGAAAGGTTCCAAGGGTGCCAGAATCAGTGGTGGACATGAACCATAATTGTATTTTCCATTTCCAAATCACCTTTTAAATTAAATCATAACATTTCCCTATGTTACACAATGACTAACGATTAAAATGACTATATTGGGAATATAACATTTTTGTTAAGTCCTCTGTTTATGAGGGGTGTTAAATAAATTCATCTCCGCCTTTGATTTATTTGGCATTAGTCCAGTGATGATTGCTGGGAAATATCTCCGGCCAGATTATTTATTGAATATGAACAGACTTGTGTGAGCTCAGTAAATTTGTTTAGGAATCAAGGGACTGAAGGATGTCAACATATCCCGTTAAGTTAAAATGACATTGGGACGGACAGAATTTTCTGCATGGCAGCCATTTGTTTATTGAGCAGAAGAGATGAACCGTTTTCATTAAATTAACACATAATGCAAATCATACACGATGCGTGGCCCCACGGCTCAACGTGTTGGCTTGACTGGACGTTTCTCTTTTGTCTGGACTAAAATGTTGTGTTTGTTCTTGCAGTGAAGACCGAGTGATTGACCATTATAAAAAACTGAAAGGACTCAGCAGAGGGCAGGCGATTGTCAAGTAAGCACATATCCATTGCTCGTTTTGACCTGTGTCTACAGCTCATGTGGAGCGAGGAGTTATTAATGTAAAGGGGTAAAAGCCAAAGATCTGAAAGTAGAGTGACTTGCACCATGGCCGCTCCCTCTTCTCCCCTCTCCCATCAGGCAAGAGGTATAGATGTGTGAACATGCAAACCTCCAGATTCACACCTTCAGTTTTCTGAAGATCTTCGGTTTCCTCCCACACTCCAAAGACATACAGGTTTGTAGGTTAATTGGCTTGGTAAATGTGAAAAATGTCCCTCGTGGGTGTAGGATAATGTTAATGTGCGGGGATCGCTGGTCGGCGCGGACCTGATGGGCCAATGGGCCTGGTTCCACGCTGTATCTCTAAACTAAACTTAAAAACTAAACTAAACCTCTGATGTCCCTCGGAATATCCTTCAGCGGCTTTGCTGGCTTTGCCTTGCACTAAACGTTATTCCCTTGTCATGTATCAAAATGCTAAATTGAACTGAAACTGAACTGAACTGAACTGATCTCCAATCGCTGTTATTGTGGAGTTTGCACGTTATCCCAGCGACCATGAGGTTGTAGTGTGTAATAGCCTGCCGGCTGTAGGGAAGAAGCAGTTCCTGAACCTGGACGTTACAGTTTTCAGGCTCCAGTACCTTCTTCCCGATGGCAGGGGTGAAATGAGTGTGTGGCCTGGGTGGTGTGGATCTCTGATGATGCTGGCTTCCTTTTTGAGGCAGCGACTCCGGTAAATCCCTTCGATGGTGGGGAGGTCAGAGCCGGTGATGGGCTGGGTAGCGTTCACAACTTTTTGCAATTCCATCGGACAATGTTGCAGCCAAGCTTGTAATCAGACGAGACTGTGGCTGAGTTTCTTGGTTCCTTGGTTCTTGCTACCAGTCCAACAACCTAATTTTAGAGATGTGATTTTTTTTTTTAAACCTAGCAACAAAAATATATTTTAATGCTTGTTACCAACAATAAAGATAATTAATGTCAGGCCGTGTATTTTTTTAGTGCACAGTCAGTGGAAGAACGTTACCATGGTGTTCACATCTGGATTTTATTAAAACTCCAGAAGCAACAGCTTAAGCAGATAATTAAAATAGAGTATCTTAATTCACATTCCAATGTAAAGCTTTCATCGGGTACTTGTATGAAGGCATTTGTAACTTGTTTTTGTGTTTAGCTTATTTAATTAACAAAATGTCACTTATTGATTTGCTGATTTACTTCAGCTGATTTACAATTGATGGGTTTTTTTTCCAGTTATTTGACCGTGGTGGAAGCTCTTCCTACTTATGGTATTCATTACTACGGAGTAAAGGTTTGTTTATTATCTGCTTCACAGCGCATGCTTTTAGCACTGTTCGTCAAAGAGCAGATGATTTTGTTTTAAATTAAGTCACTTCTACCTCTTGCTTCATTCTTTGAGAATCCTGTGGTTTACTTTTTCCTCAAAACTGTAAACTGGGCTCCATCACTTTCATGCCTTGGACAAGTAAACACATAGAAGGCATCTGACCCAATACGTCATCCGTCTCCTCCCTCCACAGAGGCTGACTGACGTGCTGAGTTCATCCAGCACTTTGTTATATTCAAGATTCCACCATCTTACAGAGAAAGGTTGAACAAGTTAGGGCTTTATTCTTTGGAGTGCAGAAGGTTAAGGGGAGACTTGATAGTAGTCTTTAAAATGATGAGAGGGATAGACAGAGTTGACGTGGATAAACTTTTCCCACTGAGAGGAGGGAAGATTCAAACAAGGGGACATGACTTGAGAATTAAGGGACAGAAGTTTAGGGGTAACATGAGGGGGAACTTCTTTACTCAGAGAGTGGTGGCTGTGTGGAATGAGCTTCCAGTGAAGGTGGTGGAGGCAGGTTCGTTTTTATCATTTAAAAATAAATTGGATAGTTATATGGACGGGAAAGGTATGGAGGGTTATGTTCTGAACGCAGGTGTATGGGACTAGGGGAGAAAACGTGTTCGGCACGGACTAGAAGGGTCGAGATGGCCTGTTTCCGTGCTGTAATTGTTATATGGTTATATCTGCAGATTATTTTAGGATTTTAGTTTAGAGATACAGACCCTTTGGCCCACCGAGTCCGCGCTGAGCGGCGATCACCCATACACCAGTTCTATCCTACATTGTACAGAAGAAAATTTACCTACAAACATGCACATCTTTGGAAAGTGGAGGGAACTCATGTGGTCGCCGAGAGAATGTCCAAACTCCGTCCGCACAGACAGCACCCGAGGTCAGGATTGAACCGGGGTCTCTGACGCAGTAGAGCAGCAGATCTACCATGTGCAATGCCATCCCAAACATCTTCTTCTTCTTGCGTATGGCGTGCACAGCCTAAAGTTGTAGGACAACTTGTTCTATTTGATCTAACTGGGTTGTGCACGCCGGGTTGATTGCATTCGTCGAAACAGGGCAGACCACGCAAAAGTTGCAATCTTCCCACCCCATCCCAAACATAATGCCTTGGAAATACCACAATCAAAGATTGAATTGAGATTACAGCTGACTGCAGCAGTTCATCTGTATTCAAAACTGAAAATAGAACATGACGACATCGTGAAATGTTATTACCTAATCTGTGTTAAAATTGATTTTGCCACATGGATATTATTTGATCTCACCAACATCAGGCAGTGTGTGGCAGGTAGGAGTTCTCCATCTCAAACAGCAATTGTACAGGGTAATTAATGTCAAGGCTGCAATGAATGCGAGCTTCAACTGGTGTAATAATTATGGGAATAGAAAGTGATAGAATTGAGAAACCAAATCTGAATTTTTTTATTAAATCATTCTGAATAATGAAAGGTCAAGTGCAGAAGTAAGCTGAAATATTTGCTATTTTATTGGCTTTATAAGAGTGTTGAAAGACAGCTCTTGGAGTGCTCAATTGTAATCTGAAAGAACATTGTAGGTGAAGTCATTACAATGTGACTCCACCTTTAGATGTTAATTCACACACTCAAGTGAAATGGCTGTATGGTCCCTTAGAATACGTGAAGATAATCATCTCTAGTCCCTGCTACTAAATGGGTGCGATAAATCACTTCCGCATGTTAATGCTCGCACTCAATTCTGTTAGTGAACAATAATAATACTCGGGCGGCACGGTGGCGCAGCGGTATTGCTGCCTTACAGCACCAGAGGCCCAGTCATAATGGCGATATGTAATTTTAGATTTAGATTAGATTTGTTTATTGTCATTCAGACCTTTTGGTCTGAACGAAATTTTGTTTCCCTGCAGTCATACATATAATTTAAAAAAATGACAAAAACACACAATCAATACAAATTTAACATCCACCACAGTGAGTTCACCAAACACCTCCTCACTGTGGTGGAAGGCAAAATCTTAAAGTCTCTGTCTCTTCCCTCTTTGTTCTCCCTCTGCGCCGAGGTAAGATTATATATCCTTGTCCCCACCTACCCCCACCCCCGATCAGTCTGAAGAAGGGTTTCGGCCCGAAACGTTGCCTATTTCCTTCGCTCCATAGATGCTGCTGCACCCGCTGAGTTTCTCCAGCTTTTCTGTGTAACCTAAGATTATATATCGTTGTGTGTTGCTGCCTCCGTCCAAGCATCTGCTAAGCAAAGTCCGCCGCACATGTCACT
This sequence comes from Leucoraja erinaceus, assembly GCF_028641065.1. NCBI lineage: Eukaryota > Metazoa > Chordata > Chondrichthyes > Rajiformes > Rajidae > Leucoraja > Leucoraja erinaceus. The sequence continues at coordinate 9,263,025 of NC_073392.1, read as the reverse complement.
TGCCAAGCTTTGCCCCCCCCCCACCACCACCACCACAACCAGTCTGAAGAATTGTCCCAACACAAAACGTCACCGATACATGTCCTCCATACATGCTGCTTGATCCACTGAGTTACTCCAGCACTTTGTGTCTTTTTTTTTGTACCAGCATCTGCAGTTCCTTGTGTCTGCATCTGCTTGCAATGTTGGGTATCACTGAGCAGAATCCATGGTTGGGTCTTGAAGTAGAAAAGCATTCAGAGGTCCATGTAAAACCATATTTCACAGCTTCTTTGCTATTTATTTATTTTTTAGGATAAACAAGGGATTCCCTGGTGGCTTGGAATTGGTTGCAAAGGAATTGGGCAATACGACTTTCACGATAAAGTGAAACCAAGAAAGGTAAGAGGCAGCTTTGTACCTCTGCCCCATTGAGGACATTGGACTTTGTCAACAGAACTGATGCGCTACAATGCTGAGAACTGTATCTTGCAATCTGTATCCACCCCTTTGCTCTTATCTATTGTACTTGAGTTTGACTTCATTGTCACACATGGTATGTCACACATTGTAGGCCCCCTCGGTCATGACTGGCCATGGGTGATGCATGCTAATTGTTGGCTGGATAGACTCGGCTTGTACTCACTAGAATTTAGAAGATTGAGGGGGGATCTTATAGAAACGTACAAAATTCTTAAGGGGTTGGACAGGCTAGATGCAGGAAGATTGTTCCCGATGTTGGGGAAGTCCAGGACAAGTGGTCACAGTTTAAGGATAAAGGGGAAATCCTTTAGGACTGAGATGAGAAAAACATTTTTCACACAGAGAGTGGTGAATCTCTGGAACTCTCTGCCACAGAAAGTAGTTGAGGCCAGTTCATTGGCTATATTTAAGAGGGAGTTAGATGTGGCCCTTGTGGCTAAAGGGATCGGGAGGGTATGAAGAGAAGGCAGGTACAGGATACTGAGTTGGATGATCAGCCATGATCATATTGAATGGCGGTGCAGGCTCAAAGGGCCGAATGGCCTACGCCTGCACCTATTTTCTATGTTTCTATGTTTACTCCAAACCTCGGTTAGAGCAGCGTCGCTTGTGACTGAAGAGACCTATGCAGGAGTGACAGTCTCTGTCGCAAAGGTCACACATGTGTGTGGTCTCTGGTTTGGTCACACACATAGTACGATATTATGGTCACACACATAGTATGACCATAATATCAATACTCAATCAATACTTGAGTTTGACTGGATTTAACTCACCAATGTATGGTACATCTGACCTGTTTGGATAGCATGCAGAAACCAAATGCTACCTCGATGCATGTGACATTAATAAACCTATACTAGAGGCACAGTAGTCCAGTGGTCACTGGTTCTTTGTTTAAATAACAGCCCAATGCTCTTGAAATGAGTTTTAACGGGACATTGTTCTCCCGTTTACTGTTTTACAGTCAAACACACACAATACGCTCTTCTGTTGTGAAAACATTTCATGATGTAATATTTATGCATCCCTGCAAAGAAGGATTTCCTTTTAAATCCAGTCCATTTGTGGACCTCAGAAGCTCAGGGCCAGGAAGGAGAAAATGAACTATTGTTCCTAGTCCTGGCAGGCATTCCTGTTTTAAATCTGACCATCGTGCCATTTAAACTTTAAAGATTCTCGGGCTGGAGATTATTTTTGAGTGGAGCAGCTGTTTTGTTTTCTACGCAGATTCATTTTATCTGAAACTCTGCTGTGCACTTTGTGCACGCTGCTCCAGGCACATGTGCAGATGCCACTGGCCTGTACACAACCGTGTGGACACTTTATCTGTGGTAAATGAAATGGTTGCATTGTGTAGCCTGATGTCACGCGCACGTCGCAGTCCTACGTGTATTCAAGGCTTGCGGAGGGCAGGGGCCATACACACTGCAACGCAGTTGTTCAGGCAACCTGCTCCAATTCAATGGCAATACCAATCTACTTTGGTGCTCGTTGAACCAATCTAATTTGGTACTAGTCTAGTTATACCAATTAGTTTGGTACTAGTTATACCAATCTACCTTGATATTAGTTGTACCAATCTACTATGATACTAGTTACATCAATCTACTTTGGTATACCAAACTACTATGGTACTCCATATAACCATATAACCATATAACAATTACAGCACGGAAACAGGCCATCTCGACCCTTCTAGTCCGTGCCGAACACATATTCTCCCCAGTCCCATATACCTGCGCTCAGACCATAACCTTCCATTCCTTTCCCGTCCATATAACTATCCAATTTATTTTTAAATGATAAAAACGAACCTGCCTCCACCACCTTCACTGGAAGCTCATTCCACACAGCCACCACTCTCTGAGTAAAGAAGTTCCCCCTCATGCTACCCCTAAACTTCTGTCCCTTAATTCTCAAGTCATGTCCCCTTGTTTGAATCTTCCCTACTCTCAGTGGGAAAAGCTTATCCACGTCAACTCTGTCTATCCCTCTCATCATTTTAAAGACCTCCATCAAGTCCCCCCTTAACCTTCTGTGCTCCAAAGAATAAAGCCTTAACTTGTTCAACCTTTCTCTGTAACTTAGTTGCTGAAACCCAGGCAACATTCTAGTAAATCTCCTCTGTACTCTCTCTATTTTGTTGACATCGTTTCTATAATTACTCGTTATACTCGTTATACCAACCTACTTTGGTAGTAGTTATTGCCAACCTACTTTGGTACCAGTTACACCAGTCTACTTGGTGGTCATAGTTTTGCCAATCTACTTTGGTATTAGTTATAGCAAACTACTTTGGTATTAAAGGTACACAAAAATGCTGGAGAAACTCAGCGGGTGCAGCAGCATCTATGGAGCGAAGGAAATAGACAACGTTTCGGGCCCGAAACATTGCCTATTTCCTTCGCTCCATAGATGCTGCTGCACCCGCTGAGTTTCTCCAGCATTTTTGTGTACCTTCGATTTTCCAGCATCTGCAGTTCCTTCTTAAACACTTTGGTATTAAAGTTGCAAGGCTCTTGTGCTAAACTTTATTTTGACTCCCAACTTGAGGATTTGATCCTAATGCAGTCAAATGGGATTCCTATCAAGAGGCTAAAAGATGGGCATGGACACGGTGGGCCACAGGGCCCATTTCTGTGCCAAGCTTTGTCCTGCCTCTCCTCTCCTCCCCTCCAGCTTTCTTCCGGTTTCCTCCCACACTCCAAAGACGTACAGTTTTGTTGGTTAATTGGCTTGGTGTAACTGTAAATTGTCCCTTAGTGTATGTAGGAGAGCGCCAGTGTGTGCGGAGATCGCTGGTCGGCATGGACTCACTCGGTCTGTTTTCACGATGTATCTAAAGACTTAGAGCATTGCTTCCTGTTGAGGTTAGCCCCTATCACAATTTTCCCCCACCTCTGATGGATCTTTGGCATTGCCATTAGCATTTCCATTAGCAGTGAGGCTATTTGTTGCCCGTTATATTGTATACTGCTTGTTTCCTCAGCAGTCCTTCAGTTTCATTGAAGGACTGCTGAGGTATGGGGTGTACCGTGCACCAATGTTAAAAGTACTTTGTTCCCAGATCAAAAGATCAGCATGAATTTAATTATGGAAATATACGAGCACTGCTGAAACACTAGGCAGCTTTCATAATGTTTGTTCTGATTAAAATAGCTGGGACTGTGCTTGAGGATTTGGAGAGTAAAGAACTGGTTGCCGTGACGATCCAGGCATCGAACTTGTAAATTCCTTCATTAAGGAATTCCATTCATCTTCGTTTGTCTGGATGCAGAAATCAAACAAGACAAGACTCCAATGGCTCTGAGCAGTCTTCATTGGGGAGATGTAATTGAGAAATGCAGCTTTGATTCTGAAAGGACAGTGCATTCAGTGCCACGGTGATGCAGTGGTGGAGTTACTGCCTTACAGCGCCAGGGGACCCGGGTTCAATCCTGGCTACGGGTGCTTGAATCTACGGAGTTTGCTTGTTCTCCCTGTAACTACGTGGGTCTTCCCTGGTGTCTTCCCACACTCCAAATACGCACAGGTTTGTAGATTGTAGGAAGGAACTGCAGATGCCGGTTTAAACCGAAGGTAGACACAAAATGCTGGAGGAACTCAGCGGGACAGGCAGCATCTCTGGAGAGAAGGAATGGGTTACCTCACCCATTCATTCCTTCTATCCAGAGATACTGCCTTTCCCACTGAGTTACTCCAGCACTTTGTGTCTATCTTCAGGTTTGTAGGTTAATTGGCTTAATATAATGGTAAATTGTCCCTAGTGTGTCGGCTGGTGTTAGTGTACGGGGATCGCTGGCCAGTGCGGACCTGGTGGGCTGAAGGGCCTGTTTCTGTGCTGTATCTGTAAACGATACAGCAAGGAAACAGGCCCTTCAGTCCACTGAGTCCGCACCAACCAGCGATCCCCGTACACTAACACTATCCTACACAAACTAGTGCCAATTTACCAAATTGGCCGAGCCAATTAACCTGCAAACCTGTACGTCTTTGGAGTGGTGGGAGGAAACCAGGGCACCTGGAGAAAACCCTCGTAGGTCACGGGGAGAACATACAAATTCCGTACAGACCCCCGTAGTCAGGATCGAACCCGGGTCTCTGGCGCTGTAAGGCAGTAACTCTACCGCTGCGCACCGTGCCCCACAAAAGTGAGGAATATGCTATCCATTGAGAAATAGTGATTGTAAAACCAGCAACTCCTATTTTGATAAATGCAACTATTGTCTGGGAAGTATTGTTCTTTTTTCCACTTTTGTTGCAGTGAGAACAGCAACAGAGCTACTGCGCCGTAGCGCCAGAGAACCAGGTTTCATCCTGTCTGTGTGGAGTTTGCACGTTCTCCCTGCGTTTGGGTTTTCTCCGGATGCTGTGGTTTCCTCCCACAATTCGAAGAGGCCAATTAACCTACCAACCCGCACGTCTTTTGAGATGTGGGAGGAAACCGGAGCACCTGGAGAAAGCCTATGCCGTCATGGGGAGAACGTGCAAACTCCACACAGACAGCACCCGAGGTCAGGATCGAACCGGGGTCCCTGGCACTCTGAGGCAGTATGTGGTGGAGGTTGCCAGATGCCATCAACGCTTTATCAAATCAATGGGCTTACATTGCAGCTTAAAGCTAAGTCAGTAACGCAATCATAAAATTGCAGATTTAAACCACTAACAAAATATAAGCATGCATGTTGTGACCACTTGCCAGCAGTCACCTTTGAAATAAAGATCTGTAACGCAAATTCTAGTCGTTGAGGTGGGATTGAAAACCACACTATATTATCTGCCTCATTGCTCTTGCCAACAAACATTCCCTCTATCATTAAGACTTGGAACAAATAAAAGTGGTTTGACTTTTTTTTTTTAACCTTGTATGGGAATTTGCTGTGGAATATCAGTGGCCTCATTTCAAAAACAGTTGACTTGAAGTACACTGTGATCAAGTTCTCCATAAATGCTGCTTCTGGGATGATTATTTCCCTTGCAAGTAAAGGGCCTGTCCCACTTAGCTGTCTTTCGCGCGATAGTTACGCGACCTGCTAGCATGTGGGTAGCACGGGGACGGGCGCATGGAGTGGCGTGGCGGAGTGTGGACTTCGTCCTGCACAAAATCTTCGCACGCCACCGGCCTGTCGCGTCACTGACGGACAAAGTGGGACGTCACTTTCGCGACAAGCCAGTAGTGACGGTCGCGCAACGGTCCCGCGAGAGTCGCGCGCATCATCATGCGCCCGCACAGCCATCTGGAGCACGTGACGTCATTTTAAGATGGACACAAAATGCAGGAGTAACTCAGCGGGACCAGCAGCATCTCTGGAGAGAAGGAATGGATGATGTTTCGGGTCGAGACCCTTCTTCAGTCTGAAAGAAGGGTCTTGACCCGAAACGTCACCCATTGCTTCTCTCCAAAGATGCTGCCGGTCCTGTTGAGTCATCAATTTTCTTGGCCCTGCTCTGGGAGAAGGAGTGGGGGCGGATCTGGATTTGCAATGGCCGTGAGCCCCAGGCCGAGTTCGACGATCGTTTGCCTGCTGTTGGAGGTGAGACGTTACGTCGCGCCAGGGTCTTAAGTGACTTTACTGCAACTTAGATGTGTCAGCCAGCACTGACTTCAAAGTGTTCCTTCCACCCTACCAGTGCTGATCATTGAGCAGTGGCTTTTATGACAGCTATTGTTTTTGCTGTCTTTCAATTAAGGCAAGTGCCAGTTGTTGCAGTTCGAAAAAAGTAGTTAATTCACCACATATTGTTTTTATTTTTATAAATTGAAGGGAAAGTTTCAGGATGGACATTAATATGCAAAATTGACACAAAATGCTGGACAGGCAGCATCTCTGGAGAAGAGGAATGGGTGACGTTTCGGGTCGAGACCTTTCTTCAGACTGGGAGTCAGGGGGGAGGGAGATACAGAAATATGCAAGGGTAAGGTGTGAAAATGACAGATCAAAGCAGATAAGGGAATGTAGAGTTGGTTCACAGTTGAGGGGAAGGTGACAAGGAGGCATACAATCAGAAAATTATTCAAAAGGACAGTGAAACTAGTCGGAGAACTAGGGTGGGGGAGGGACAGAGAGAGAGAGAGAGAGAGAGAGAAAGCAAGGGTTACGTGAAATTAGAGACTTGAACTTTGTTATGTAGTTATTTACTTGATGTTACTCCAGTATTTTGTGTCTACCTTCAGTATTAACCAGCATCCTATACATTTTGTTCATTAATATGCAAGTCTATTGCTTTGTGGTGATTTGTCCGTGTTGTTAGAGTCATAATATCATTGAGACTTGCAGCGGCACAGTGGTAGAGTTGCTGCCTCATAGCGCCAGAGACCTGGGTTCTGCTCACAATTCCAGCATCTTCAGTCTCTTGTGTCTCTAAGCTGACTATATTTGGTATTTCAGCTCTCTCTCCATATTAAAATGGTCGTGCTGTAGACAAATGCATTTGTCGTGCACAGTTCCAACCATGGTTTCCATTGAGGTGTCTGAACTTCCTTCTCTCCAGAGATGCTGCCTGTCCTGCTGAGTTCCTCCAGCATGTTGTGTCTATCCAGAGGGAAAATATTGGGCTTGTTCATTTAGTTATGAGGCCATTCGGCCCCTCAAGTCTACTCAGCCATTCAATCATGGCTGACCTATCTCAACCCCATTCTCCAGCCTTCTCCCCATAACCCCTGACACCCGTACTAATCAAGAATCTAGTCATCTCCGTCTTAAAAATATCCATTGAGCTCCGAATGACCTCCGAAGCCATCTGTGGCAATGAATTCCACAGATTCACCACCCTCAAACCAAAGAAATTCGTTCTCATCTCCTTTCTAAAGGTATGTCCTTTTATTCTGAGGCTGTGCCCTCTGGTCCTAGATTCTCCCACTAGTGGAAACACCCTCTCCACATTCACTCTATCCTGGCCTTTCACTATTTGGTAAGTTTCAATGAGGTCCCCCCCCTCATCCTAAATGCCAGAAGAGAGGATGTTTCAAGTTTCATGCATTGTACAGAAGAATTAAAATTGCTTTGGCATCTAACAAACCAGCTGTCCTTCTGTGTTCACATTTGCATTGGAGTGGTTTGGTTGCAAATTCTGTGAGCAGATACAATTGAACAGCCATCTGTAGGGTTTATTTTCTGGTTTTAATCCAGGATCCCACCAGGCATTATATAAAATGGCAAAGGAGCAATGGTCTGCACAAACTCCTGATATAGTCTAGTTTTGGAAACATCGGATGTCCTTAACTTAAGCTCTACATTTGTATCAGGAAGAACAACGATGATTAGAAAATATGCAGGAGACTTGTTTGAAGGTTATGCGATAGAGTACATTGAACGTATTAACATCGAGAATGTCTTTAGTACATTTGGTACATAATCAAGGAGCAGTTGCACCACGTTCACTCCCTCTTCTCCCCTCACCCTTCAGGCAAGAGGTACAGAAGTGTGAAAACACACACCTCCAGATTCAGGGACAGTTTCTTCCCGGCTGTTAGCAGGCAACTGAACCATCCTATCACCAACTAGAGAGCGTTCCTCACCTCCCATCTACCTCATTGGAGACTCTCAATCTATCTTTAATCAGACTTTATCTTGAACTAAACGTTATTCCCTTTGTCATGTATCTGTACACTGTGGATGGGCTGATTGTATAATCATGCATAGTATTGTCACTGCCTGGATAGCACACAGCAAAAAGCTTCGCACTGTATCTCGGTACACGTGGCAATAATCAACTAAACTAAGCTAAAATTGATATAAGGGAGCAAGATCCGCACAATTGAATGGTGGGGGGGAGAAAGCCTCATTAATATGCAGAAATTGCTTTGTACAGGTACTCCGCGACTTACGTAACTTACGTTCTGTGAACCCTTGACTGTCAGATTTTATGTAAGTTGGACTCGCCATCCCCGACCCCTACCCACAGTAACTTACTGGGGATATTAACTGTCTCAGCTGCATCCAGGGCACTTTCTGCGGCGCACAGCCTTCTGGGTAAGCCGCACCGCCATTGCCGGCTTGTGTCGGATGTAAATTTGAGTGATTGTACAGTGTTGTGGAAATTACAAACTGCCTTGATCGCACCAGGGACTGAGTACAAAATTGGTTTATGTAAGTGCGAGTTTACTCAAGTTGCCTCTTGCATAAGTCGGGGAGTGTCTGTACTAATGCTCCTTGGTCCACATACCATTCATCTTGCCAACAGTCTATCTGTATTAGTAAGAACAGCATCTGGATCCCCAACAGCAAAGACTATATTAGTAAACAGGAGTTGAGCTACAGTAGGTGTGCCTTGTGAAAATGGTATTCAGTATTTGCGGTTGTTTAGTTTAGAGATACAGCGCGGAAACAGGCCGTTCTGCCGACTGAGTCCGCACCGACCAGCGATCCCCGCACACTAACACTATCCTACACGCACTAGGGATAATTTACAATTTTACCAAAACCAATTAACCTACAAACCCGTTATGTATTTGGAGTGTGGGAGGAAACCGGAGCACCCAAAGAAACCCCACGGGGTCACGGGGTGAACGCACAAGCTGCGTACTGACAGCACCCATAGTCGGGGTCAAACCTGGGTCTCTGGTGCTGTAAGGCAGCAACTCTACCGCTGCGCCACCGTGCCACCCTATCTTGCCAGCTCCATACGTGTAATCAGTAAGAGCATCATCAGATCTCCAGCAGCTCAGATTATTAGAGAACAGGAGTTGAGCTGCAGTAGGTTGCCCTGTGAGGACGTCATTCAGTGTTTGTGGTTGGGAAGCATTGACTGAAGGCAACAGCAACAGTTACCCCTCTGATTTTCTTCCCTCCCCTGCAGGGAAGCACCTGGCCTCGACTTAAGTTTTTTTTTTCCACAGAGACACAGATGCTGTCAGCAACAGACCTTTGATTATTTTGATTTATTTTTTTCTTAATTATATAGCAGCTCTTGAAAACTTGCATTCATTTCCACCCCCCTGCCACTTTCCACCCCCTCTACATGTATACACAGCCACACAAGTGATGGTTCATTCCAAGCAAACCTTTGTGTCCTTTCGAAATACCATTCTTTGTAACAAATAAAAACTTTGGAGGTAACATTTGGCGCATTTATCATATTACATATCATCAATAATATACTTTAGCAACTTTAAAAATCAGTCATTATATGGTAAATCTCTGATTAAAGCTTTGAAAAATGATACAATAATTATATGAGGACAGTTTCATACAAAGCTTATTTTTATAGTGTAGGAATTTAAATTCAACGAACCAAATTATAACCACGAGAAATATTTGAAAGTGTTTATCTGCAGAATTTATCCTTCCATTTATGATTGAACGTATTAAACTGTGTTGTTTATTCTATTATGAAAGCATACTGAAGATAGCACTGAACTTGTACATCACTTAAATGTAAGAGTTCCCTTTGAGTTTGGGAACATTTTAATTACATTCTTTAATAGGTACAAGTATTAATTCTCATTTTGGAAAAAAGAAAATACTTTATGTTTAAAGAAAAAGAATGTCAACTGGTACAGCTGGGAAATAAATTATATAGATGTGTTTGGTTGATTATTCCAATGTAAATTGTTGAAAGATAGTCGCTGATATTTAAGTAGGGACACAAGGAACTGCAGGTGCTGGTTTACAAAAAAAAAGACACAAAGTGCCGGAGTAGCTCAGCGGGTCAGGCAGCAAATCTGGAGAACAAAACATAGAACAACACTATGAACAGGGATCTGTGACGCTTTGGAACAAGACCCTTCTACGGACTTCTAAAGATCCTTGTGTTGGAAGGAACTGCAGATGATGGTTTACACCGAAGATAGACGCAAAATGCTGGAGTAACTCCGCGGGACAGGCAGCATCTCTGGAGAGAAGGAATGGGTGACGTTTCAGGTCGAGAGCCTTCTCCAGAGATGCAGCCCAACCTGCTAGCACTTTGCGTCATTCTTTGATTATCAGGTCATGGACAAAGAATGTAAAATGTGCCGAGCATGTTACCAACATTCAATGCGTTTCATTCCTTTGTTCCCTCCCAAGATTTGTACGAGTCCTGGATATCATTCCTTTCAGTCAATGTGCAATATTTGTATACAAATTTTTCAAAACTGGAGATGCTGGAGACTGGAAAAAATAAAATCAGGAATTGCAGGTTGGACAGGCTGGGTGGGAAGGGGAAGAGAAGCAGAAAAGCGTGTTAAGCTGCAGGGAGGGACATGTGTCTCCTGCAGAGCAAATCTGGTGTGACCGAGAAGGTAAGGCCATCTGGTCAGTGAATGGGAGGAGTAATAGATTGACAACATAGACCAAAAAATGTAGGCAGTGCAAAATGCAGAGTAGAAAGGCATTGCCTGCAGGTTAAACTGTGCCCGCTCTTCACTCTCACACGGAAAAAACAAAAGAGGGCAAACCTAGAAACAGAAATATAGAAAATAGGTGTTGGAGTAGGCCATTCGGCCCTTCGAGCCTGCACCGCCATTCAATATGATCATGGTTGATCATCCAAAATCAGTACCCCATTCCTGCTTTTTTTTCCCCATATCCCCAGATTCCGTTAGCCCTAAGAGAGCTCTAACTCTCTTGAACACGTCCAATGTAGTGACCTCCAGTCCCCTATGTGGCAGAGAATTCCACAGATTCATAACTCTCCGGGTGAAAAGGTTTCTCCTCATCTCAGTCCAAAAATGGCCTACCCCGTATTCGTAAACTGTGACCCCCCTGGTTCTGGACTCCCTCAACATCGGGAACATTTTTCCTGCAAACTCGCTGAGCCGATATGATGGTCAAGAACACTGAGTTGCAGTTGATGAGCAGCAACCGTCTGAAGAAGGGTTCCCACGCAAAACGTCACCTGTGCCTTTTCTGCAGAGATGCTGCTTGGCCCGTTGAAGATAGACACAAAATTCTGGAGTAACTCAGCGGGTCTAAAAGGGCGGCACGGTGGCTCATCGGTAGAGCTGCTGCCTTACAGCGCCGGAGACCCGGGTTCGTTCCCGACTGTGGGTGCTGTCTGTACGGAGTTTGTACATTCTCCCCGTGACCTGCATGGGTTTTCTCTAAGAACTTTGGTATCGTCCCACACTCCAAAGACGTACAAGTTTGTAGGTTAATTGGCTTGGTAAATTGTCCCTAGTGTGTGTAGGATAGTGTAAGTGTGCAGGTATCGGTGGTGGGTGCGGACTCTAGGTGGGCCGAAGGGCCTGTTTCCACGCTGTATCTCAAAACTAAAAAAAACTAGACAGTGTAAAAGTGTATTCACATATTAAAGGTTAATATTTGTTTTATTATGACTGTGTTGGTGAATGATTGAGAGGACATCTATTCTAGAATTCCTCCTTCAAAAACTAATTCCAGTCAAGTGGCCTTATTCACCGACGCTCAGGCATGTTGATGACTTTCACTACCAACTTACAGACCCACGCCCATCTCTGAAATCCAGTTTTACACTGGTTTAGCGGGTCTCGCTTATCTTTGTTGGAAGCTAGTTGTGATTGAGGTCAAAATTCATGAGGATCGTTATCATGGCTCTGACTCATTGGTGGCTTGGAGGTTGCATACGTAAGACTTATTCAGTGGGAACATTTCACAGTGCAGCGAAACCAACTGTTCACAGCTTTCACTTAAATATTTAGTTTTGTTTCTTTCAACAAGTTTTGGTTAGAAGCGCTTTCAGTGGGATATCATAGAAACATAGAAACATGGAAAATAGGTGCAGGAGTAGGGCATTCGACCCTTCGAGCCTGCACCGCCATTCAATATGATCATGGCTGATCATTCAACTCAGTATCCTGTACCTGCTTTCCCTCCATACCCTCTGATCCCTTTAGCTACAAGGGCCACATCTAACTCCCTCTTAAATATAGCCAATGAACTGGCCTCAACTACATTCTGTGGCATAGAATTCCAGAGATTCACCACTAAGTGTAAAAAATGTTTTTCTCATCTCAGTCCTAAAAGATTTCCCCTTTATTCTTAAACTGTGACCCCTTGTTCTGGACTTCCCCAACACCGGGAACAATCTTCCTGCATCTAGCCTGTCCAACCCCTTAAGAATTTTGTAAGTTACTATAGGATCACCCCTCAATCTTCTCAATTCTAGCGAGTACAAGCCGAGTCTATCCAGCTTTGTGTTTAACGTGCAAGAAGGATTGCTTTGTAGTTTAGTTTTAGTTTAGCGATGCAACACGGAAACAGGCCCTTCGGCCCACCGAGTCCATGCTGACCAGCGATCCCTGCACACTATCCCACACACAACACACTCGGGACAATTTACATTTATACCAAGCCGATTTACCGACAACCTGTAAATCTTTGCAGTGTGGGAGGGAACCGAAGATCTCGGAGAAAACTCGCGCAGGTCACAGGGAGAACCTTCAAACTCCGTACAGACAGCGCCCGTAGTCAGGATCGAACCCGGGGCTCTGTAAGGCAGCAACCATACCGTTCTTTGTATTGAGGGAGTGCAGTGTAGGTTTACAAGGTTAATTCCCGGGATGGTGGGACTGTCATATGCTGAGAGAATGGAGCCGCTGGGCTTATACACTCTGGAATTTAGAAGGATGAGAGGGATTCTCATTGAAACAAAAGATTGTTAAGGGCTTGGAGCCACATTGAGGCCGTACGCAGCGCTTCGACGGGCGTACACACCGTCTCGACGCCATATGCACCGTCTTGACCGCGTACGCCTAGCACGTGGCGTTGCACGATGACGTCACCGCCCAGCGTGCCGTTGCATGATGACGTAACCGCCCCACGCCGTGCGACGTCCAAATTCAGTCGGCCCGCCTCCTGCCCAGCTGATTGGTGAGTATGATGTCGGGGCCAGCCCCGCACAACTCCAGACGGCTCCGCGGTTGGAAGTGGGACCCGCCCCGCGCAGCCGTACGCCTCAAACCACCACGTTTGGTCGCGCTAGACACATGCAATCGCATGCTGGTGGGACAGGCCCTTAAGCCATTTAGAATGGACACAAGGAAACACTTTTTCTCACAGAGAGTAGTGAGTGTGGAATTCTCTGCCTCAGGGCGGTGGAGGCAGGTTCTCTGGATTCCTTCAAGAGAGAGCTAGATAGGGCTCTTAAAAACAGTGTAGTCAGGGGATATGGGGAGAAGGCAGGAACGGGGTACTGATTGGGGATGAACAGCCATGATCACATTGAATGGTGGTGCTGGCTCGAAGGGCCGAATGGCCTACTCCTGCACCTATTGTCTATTGTCTATTGCTGCACCACCATGCCGCCCTAAATTCCAATAAATCTATGTGTTTGTGCATCTCAATAAAGTTTATTAATGTAAACATCATTCCATTGAATATGATGTCAGTTTAATTTTACATATCATTGTTTTAACAATGCAATCTGAAAGTGTATGTTAATACTTACATAACATTTTAATTCTAAACACTAACCGCTTTCATAATTGAACATTAGCTCTGCATTAAGTAATAAACTTGACCTCTCTACAAATCGAAAAATCAATCTCACAGCCCTGAACCTGTAGTTAGTCTTAATCAATCTGAAGAACGATCCCGACCCGAAACGTTATCTGTCCCTTCCATCCGCACATTTTGCCCGGCCTGCTGAGTTCCTCCAGCACTTTGTATTTTGCTCAGGATCTCAGTGTCTGCAGTTCCTTGTATTTAGTCTCATTTGATAAAATTGGGTTTGATTTTTATGGGTCATTTTAATATGTTTTTTTAAACTAGATAATAACGACCAAATATACTTTTAAGAATGAAATCATCAATATTAATTTTACATTAAAATTCTAAATTAGCCAAAGTTATCCATAACCAAGCTGACTTAGATTTGCAAAGGTGGTCAGTATAAGTCTATGGAAGGATCTCAGCAAGAATGGTCACCTATCCATGTTCTCCAGTGATTTTGCCTGACCCGCTGAGTTATTCCAACACAGTGTCTTTTTTTTGTTTATCTGCATCTGCAATTCCTTGCTTTCCCTCTCCCTCCATCACTCCTCCCTTCCCAGTTCTCTGACCAGTCTGACTATCTTTGATTACATTTTATCTGTTTGTTCTGTTGTTATCTTCTCCTAGCTTACAATTATCTATTCTACATGTTCCTTGATCTCTATCCCCTTTGTCTCATTTTCACACCCTTCACTTCCTTATCTCTGCATCTCCCTCTCCCCTGGCAGTCTGAAGAAGGGTCTCGACCCGAAATGTCACCAATTCCTTCTATCCAGAGATGCTGACTGTCCTGCTGAGTTACTCCAGCATTTTGTGTCCAAACCAGCATCTGCAGTTCCTTCCTACACATCTCACCTGCAGTTCCTTGTCTCCCCGTCTCCATTTCTACTGCAGGTTGAGAATAGATTTCTATTTTAGGAAAATAGTGATTTTTTTTTTTAGACAAATATGTTTCTGAGAAGATTAGATTGTTGGCCAGATGAAAGGAATGTACCAAAATGTTCTGATGTTATACAGGAGTGCATTATCTGCACGCTTCTTTATAAGGTTCAAATACAAAGCTGTGAAGAATGAGAATACCAAATATTAGATTGTTTTCATTGATATTGAAGTAGCAATGACCCAAATGGTTACTTTACTGTGATCTGTATTAATGATAGAGAGAAGAGATCCAGTTCCTATCATGACAGATGTGGTAGTTAAATTTAGATTAATAATCAGGATTTTTTTTAAAGGTGG
Organism: Leucoraja erinaceus; assembly: GCF_028641065.1. Classification (NCBI taxonomy): domain Eukaryota; kingdom Metazoa; phylum Chordata; class Chondrichthyes; order Rajiformes; family Rajidae; genus Leucoraja; species Leucoraja erinaceus. The sequence continues at coordinate 9,247,930 of NC_073392.1, read as the reverse complement.
CACAAAACCATGGGATTTTGAGAAAACCCATCTGCTTCAAGAGAGGAAACCCATTGACCTGGTTCAGTCTGGACTATATGTGACTCCCCAGCCATGACATGTTTGACTCTGAAATGGCCCAGCAGGCTACTCACTCAGCAATTAGGAATGTCAAGGGATTGCAGATGATTTTTTTTAAAGGTGGCACAAAACCATGGGATTTTGAGAAAACCCATCTGCTTCAAGAGAGGAAACCCGTTGACCTGGTTCAGTCTGGACTATATGTGACTCCCCAGCCATGACATGTTTGACTCTGAAATGGCCCAGCAGGCTACTCACTCAGCAATTAGGAAGCGTCAAGGGATTGCAGATGCTGGTTTACAAAATAAAATGAAGTGCTGGAGTAATTTAACGGGTCAGGCAGCATCTATGGAGAACATGGATAGGTTTTGGGTTGGGATCCTTCTTCAGACTGGCTGGAATAAAACAGGTAGGGGTCTGGGTGAGCCTGAACAACAGTCTGGACCTAAAATGTCACATGTTCCCTTTCTCCAGAGATGCTGCCTGACCCGCTGAGTTACTCCAGCATTCTGCATCCATCTTGGGGGTGGGTCCAAGCCTGACAAGTGAAGGGTCAAGAGAAGGCATTGAGGGCTGGAGTAGCTTGGTGGGTCAGGCAGCATCTCAGGAGAACAGGATAGGCAACGTTTCGAGCTGGGACACAAGAAGGGTCACAGCACGAAACGCCATCCATCTACGTTCTTCTGAGATGCTGCCTGACCTGCCGAGCTACACCGGCACTCTGTGTCATTTTTTTTTGTAAACCAGCACCTGCAGTTCCTTGTTTCCACAAGTGACAGGTGAACAGAGGTGAAGGGGGCAGGGGCAGGCAGGTTGATTAAGCAATCGGAATGAGTGTTAAGAGCCAGTATTGCAAGAAACACACATGCAAAAAATATTCACGACAGAAATATTTCCAGTATCAATGAAACCTTTCTTAGCTTTCAGCGCCTTTTAGCTGAGAACCAGAAGCATATTTACTGAGCTGCAAAGAAAGTAATAATTAAACTGGTGTACCTGTAAAACCAGTTTGGTGTGGGGTTTGGTTACAGACAGCTGACTTCAAGTGACACCTCCTTGATAGTGCCTCAAGGAAGAATTTTTTGATTGCAAGCGTTCGACAAGGAGAGGAATTTGCGTGTGAGCTGGGAGCAGTCCGCCAATCCTTTGCCGTGTCAATTGTGTTCTGTGTTGTAAATGAAATAGCAGGCGTGTGTTGAAACTTGAAGAAGAAGCTTAAAATCTCAGTTGAATTCCCACCCCCCCACACACCAGTTCCCGTAGTAGACGGATGGGAGTAGGTGGATTTAGGGAGGTAACTTTATTAATAACAGCGTTGGTATGAAGTGCTGGTGGGGAGGAGTCAAAGCACAAATGCTTCAAACTTACTCGGAGGGAGCTGGAAGTCGGGTTAAAGATGTCACACGAGGAAGTTCGCGGGATTTTTTTCTAGGAGCAACCGTCCTGTGGAGCTTTGTGTACGTATGAACGTGTGTTACACTTTAGCCTTTAGCAACTGGCAAGTTTGATCTGGCGGATGCAAATAAGAACACAAGTTCTTTTGTGTATTGGGCGGTGATTTCATTTAGGAACGGCTGTGTCTGTGTTAGAAAGTGAAGGCTTTTAAAAATGTGACATTTAAAAAATAGTTGCCAGTGAGTGACTTTTCCCTTCCAGAGGGGCCTCAGTGTGTGTTTGCAATAGTCCGTGGAGGAGTTTGTAAAGGTGGTTATTTCCCAAGATGACTAAAGTAGACAGTGAATGGCTCCCAGGCGGTGAATTGGATGGTAACTAGACAACTGCGGAGTGCGTGAACAATGGAGTGTTTTGGAAAGGAAGGTGATGGTAATTGATACAAGGAAGTTATTGTATGCACTCTATAGCAACACAGACAATTTATTGAATGGGGAGTTGTGATAAGGTTAGTTCTGTTTTCAGACTTCCAGCCATTCAATTATTTAAAAGCTGTATCACTTCTCCCCCCCACCCACCCCTCCTAACTCTGCAGACTGACCTGTGTTAATGCAGCAGGGATATTATCACTGTAGCTTTGCACATTATGCCCAGTTTTTCTTTTTGTTTTTTTTTGTAGATTTTCCAGTGGAAACAGCTTGAAAATTTATACTTTCGCGAAAAGAAGTTTGCGGTTGAGGTTCACGACCCTCGCAGGTAAAACTACTTCCTCGTTTGCGATCGAAATTCAAAGACATCCTTTGGCTTCTGCATGTATCACATTCATGAAACTGTTGCCATATTGTATTGTAGTTTTTTGTTGCAAATATTTTTTATAAAATCTACCATGCAATGCTAAAGCAATTACAGATGTTTTAACAAAAAAAAAACGCAATCTGTCAAAACTTCCCAGGATTACTTATAACTAGAATAATTATTCATAAATCTGTATGTTAAAGGAGCAGAATTAGGCCATTCTGCCCATTCAATCGTGGCTGGTACTTTTCAGATTCAGATTCAATTTTAATTGTCATTGTCAGTGTACAGTACAGAGACAACAAAATGCATTTAGCATCTCCCTGGAAGAGCGACATAGCAAATGATTTGAATAAATAATAATAAGTGACCGGGTGGTGATTGGCAGTCACCGAGGTACGTTGTTGAGTAGAGTGACAGCCGTCGGGAAGAAGCTGTTCCTCGACCTGCTGGTTCGGCAACGGAGAGACCTGTAGCGCCTCCCGGATGGTTTTCCCTCTCTTCTTCCCTGTACTTTGCGTTGTTGTAGCATTTATTTTAGCTTTAGCTTTCTCCAGCCGCCCCATCCCCCCAATCACCCCATTCCTCAGATTGACCCCCAAGAGGTAATTTACCCCCCAAGAGGGCCAAACTGTGCACAGGTTGATGGTTGGATTTCATCTGCCTGTGTCCTGGTCACTAGAGTTGCCTCAGCTCTCTCTCCACCCACTGACCAAAGAGATGATGAATGTATGAACTTCAGACAGATGAACACTTTATTGTCACATGTCACATACAACAGTGATGTAACGGCAATTTCAAACTTTACCAAGCCTCACTATTTATTGCTGTCACTACACAGGCAGGGAGGAGTAGAACTTACACAGACCATAACAACATCAAATCCTCCAGTCGTACTTTCCAGTTGAATTGATTCTGCGTTGAAATAGTTGTACAGCCAAAGATGTGAACAAACCAGATCCTCTTTATTCTTATACAAATTGCAGCTTTCCGTTCTTACTATCTGATCTGGTAAAAACTGTATTCTTTCTCCTGTGCCCACTCCAGTCTGATCTGACCGCTCCCTGTGGCCACGTTATGCGTAATGTTCATCTACGTATCAAAAGCCCACCCCAAGTGTTCAAAATAATTCTGCAAGCCGGGTCCTCTGTGTTCTTGATATGTTTAAGGCGGAGATTGACAGATTTTGATTAGTAGAGGTATCGGAGCTTAAGAGGCGAAGGCAGGAGAATGGGGTTTTAGGAGGGCGAGATAGATTTGCCATGATTGAATGGCAGAGTAGACTTGATGGGCCGAATGGCCTAATTCTGCTCCTATAACATGCAAACTATCTAAACCAAGCACATATCTTTGTCAGCCCTCTGCTGTGACTTCTTACGTAATATACGAGTAGATTCATTGTAGTGAAGCTATCCAGAGACCTGGACTATCATTCTGGAGGCACAAACCCAATTCTGATGGTGACCATGAGACAACTCTCTCATCGAAAGAACCCATTTGGTTCACTAATGTCCTAATATTATCCTTAACTACTCTAGTGTGTAGAAAGGGACTGCAGATGCAGTTCCGAAGATACACACATAACAACAAAGAAAATAGGTGCAGGAGTAGCCCATTCGGCCCTTCGAGCCAGCACCGCCATTCAATATGATCATGGCTGATCATCCAAAATCAGTACCCCGTTCCGGCTTTTTCCCCATATCCCTTGAATGCTGGAATATCCACAAAATACTGCAGTAACTCGGCGGGTCAGGCAGCATCTCTGGAGAAAAAGGATGGGTGATGTTTCGGGTTGAGACCCTTCCTTGGACTGGACTGTGTGTGACTCAACCTTTATTACGAAGGGTGAAGGCAGCAATGTGGCGCAGCGGTAGAGTTGCTGCCTTACAGCGCCAGAGACCCGATCCTGACTACGGGTGCAGTCTGTGCGGAGTTTGTATGTTCTCCACGTGGGTTTACTCCAGTATCTCCAGTTTCCTCCCACGCTCTAAAGACGTACAGGTTTGCAGGCTAATTGGCTTGGAATAATTGTAAATTGTCCATAATGTGTGTTTGTGTAGGATAGTGTTAGTGTGCGGGGATCGCTGGTCAGCACGGATTCGCTGGGCCGAAGGGCCTGTTTCCGCGCTGTTACTCTAAACTAAATTAAAAAAGAAACTTAATGGATTTGAACTTTAAGGGAAATACACCATCTGCAAATCCCTCTGTGGAACACTATAATCTCACTAACAACTAACTGCTTTTAGAAATAAAATGGAGAAACACCTCCTTCATGGGTGTATTCCACCCTACTGAACTGAATTAAGGTCTGAAGAAGGGTCTTGACCCGAAACCCTTCACCCGTTCTTTCTCTCCAGAGATGCTACCTGTCCCGCTGAGTTGCTCCAGCTTTTTAATGTCCATCTTCGGGTTTAAAACAGCACCTGCAGTTCCTTCCTACACAAACGAAATGAAAATTTTCTACTTGACTCCTAACTGCCCTGGGATCAAGCCTGGAGGCCATTGGGATGAACAATAAGTAGCAGCCTTGTCAGCAGTATGTACATCCTGTAAACAGCAGAAAGTTTGTGTTTTACTTGTTCTGCTGCCTCAGTTTGTAGGCCGGCCAAGCAGCTGCAAGGATTTTTTTCTTCCACATTCTGTCTTCACCGCCAGATTTATTTTCGGGGAATGTATCATAACAAATGTACTGGCTTCTGCCCAGTTTAAACTGAACTCCTGAAAGAAACCAAACAACCTCAGTGAAGCGTGGTTACTCTGACACTATCCACGGGACTGGAGTAGACGGAGGAGGAGCCAACGCATTCAAGCGAGGTGGCGGGGTGGTAGACGCGGGTTCGATCCTGACCACGGCTGCCACCAGCACAGAGTTTGTACGTTCTCCCCGTGATCTTCGTGGGTTTGCTCCCTCACTCCAAAGAGGTGTAGTTTTGAGGGTTAATTGGCTTCGGTAAAATTGCCCCCAGTGTGTGGGATAGTGTTCGTGTACAGGGTGATTGCTGGTCAGTGCGGACTCGATGGGCTGAAGGGCCTATTGTTATGTGTATCTCTAGAGTAAAAGAAAGGTGACGTTTCAGGTTGAGGCCCTGCTTCAGACTGGGAGGGGGGGGGGGGGAGGGGGGGGGGGAGAAGGAGATGAGTGGGAGGAGATAAAATACTAGGACAAATCAGGGCCTCCAACAGGTAGCGGGGTATCTGGCAGGTCAATTGTTGACTAGGATGGAGAAAGGGGACGTGGGGGAGGTGGAGGGGATGGATAGTTAGTGCAAGTTACTTAAAATTAGAGAATTCAACGTTCATATCGCTGGGTTGTAAGCCACATGTGACCTCACTATAGCAATGGAGGAGGCCCAATGTGGGAAGGGGAGTCAGATTATGTTTTTGGTCGTATGTTGATTGTTATTAATACTCTCTGGTAACTGGCACAAATTAAATTTAAGATTCTTGTGGCAGTGGATGAGAGAAAGGGAGTTTACTTGCTGAGTAATTTATAAAGGTGCTGCTATCTATGGCGCGTAAACCTGTAACTTGCTTGTCCATTGTTTATGGTGCGGTTTGGAGGAAATCTACTGCAAGAGATTGTTTTCCTCTGTTGACTATCGTGTGAATGTTCCAAGTTTGTAATTTATGTACAGTATTCCACCTTTACAGAACAAACACAGAACAGTACAGGACCAGGCCCTTCGGCCCACAATGTTTGTTCCGAACACGATGCCAAGCTAAACTGATTCATCTGTCTGTACATGATCCATGTCCCTCTATTCCTTGAACTTCCTCATGCCTACCTAAACGCCTCTTAAAAGCCACTATCATATCTTGAGGAACCTTCATTCATTTTTGATTAATGTGGACAGCAGGTGAGGTCATAGACCCATAGTGATACAGTGTGGAAACAGGCCCTTCGGCCCAACTTGCCCACACCGGCCAACATGTCCCAGCCACACTCGGACCACCTGCCTGCGCTTGGTCCATACCCTTCCAAACTTGTCCTATCCATGTACCTGTCTAACTGTTTTGTAAACATTGGGATAGTCCCAGCCTTGACTACCTCCTCTGGCAGCTTGTTCCGTACACCCACCACCCTTTGTGTGAAAAAGTTACCCCTCGGATTCCTATTAAATCTTTTCCCCTTCACCTTGAACCTTTGTCTTTCACTATTTCAAAAACAACCGATTTAAGATTTATTTTTCTTCAGTTCCACAGAGGGAGCACAAGTGGTGGTTTATCTCCAAAGCTGCTTAAGACTCGATTCTAAAGGCAACGTTTGCATGTCTCCGACTTTTGAAAGCACACTTTCTCCCAGTTAGTCCTTGAAATAACATTGACAGAGCTGTTGGGGAGGGGCCTATCGCCTCGGGCTAACTGCCCATTTCTGTTCAAGGAGTACTTGTACATAGTGTGAAGAGAAATTCACCAGCTCAACAGAATTTAAAAATAATCACACTTCATTTCTAAAGCAACTGAAAACTCACCAAAATGTAATTGCCGTTTAAATGAAGGGCGGCACAGTGACACAGCGGTAGAACTGCTGCCTCACAGCACCAGAGACCCAGGTTCGATCCTGACCACGGGTGCTGTTTGTGTGGAGTTTGCACATTCTCCCTGGTGACATGTGGGTTTTCTCTGGGTCATTTGGTTTCGTCCCACATTCCAAAGACGTGCAGGTTTGTCGGTTAGTTTTTATTCGTTTTAAAGATACAGCGCGGAAACAGGCCTTTCGGCCCACGCCGACCAACGATCCCCGCACATTAACACTATCCTACACACGTAACACGCTAGGGACAATTTTGACATTTACCAAGCCAATTTACCTACAAACCTGTACGTCTTTGGAATGTGGGAGGAAACCGAAGATCTCTGAGAAAACCCACGCAGGTCACGGGGAGAACTCGCAAACTCCGTACAGACAGCACCTGCAGTCGGGATTGATCCCGGGCTCTCCGGCATTGCATTCGCTGTAAGGCAGCAACTCTACCGCTGCGCCACCGTGCCGTGATTGGCTTCTGTAAATTATCGCAAGTGTGTAGGATGTAAAACTGGGATAGCATAGAATTAGTGTGTGAGTGATCCATGGTCGGCATGGGATCGGTGGGCCAAAGGGCCTATTTCCACATTGTATCTCTAAACTAAACGATGATTTATGGAGTTTGTACATTCTCCCTGTGACCACGTGGGCTTTCTCTGGTGGCTCCGGTTTACTTTCATATCCCAAAGACGTGCGGGTTTGTAGGTTAATTAGCCTCTAAATTGCCCCGAGTAGTGTGTAGGGTGCAAAAGTGGGATAACGTAGAATTAACATAAGGGCAGTCGATGGGCAGCATGGACTCAGTGGGCCAAAGGGCCTGTACCCACGTTTTATCTCTAAACTAAAGTAAATACATTGACTCTTAAACCTCGTGGATTTTCTCTGGGTGTTCTGGTTTCCCCCCCACATGCCAAAGACGTGCGGATTCGTAGGTTAATTGTCTTCAATTAAATTGTCCCCAGTGTGTAGGGTAGTGCTAGTGTACGGGGTGATCTGTTAGCATGCAACAAAAACTTTTGTACTGTACCTCATTACAGGTGACAATAAACTAAAACTTAAACTGATCGCAGGTCGGCGTAGACTCGGTGGGCCGAAGGGCTTGTATCTCCAAAGTCTACAGAGTCACTGGATCCGAGGGGCAGAAAAAAAGACTGTTCTAACATCCCACCTGTTTCCAGTTTACATTTTAGTTTCTCCGTCCATAAATTCTCTGGTCATTCTTTATTGAAGTTAAAAAGCTATCAAATATAAGCAGCAACTCCTTGGCAGCATTAGAAAATGCTTTCAACTAATTTGATGTTACATCTCCTTTAGGTTCTTTGCCATTTTTGTTTAAAGTGCATTTGCTGTAAATCTTTACTTTTAATCCACATGGCAATAATTCCGATTTTTACAGAGTGCCGTTGTCGAGAAGAACATTTGGACAGCCGAGTCTGGTGGTAAATACCTGGTATGCCAGTACCTCACTGATAAAATCCATTTGGGTGATGGCAATAAGCCAACATCAGTTCTACCTGGACAGAAAACAGAGCAAAGTAAGTTGCTGATCAGAAAGGATTACATGCTACATTTTGATATGCAAACTGGGACATGTTTTAGATATGTAATCTTTAGCAGGTACACATAAAAGCTGGAGAAACTCAGCGGGTGCAGCAGCATCTATGGAGCGAAGGAAATAGGCAACGTTTCGGGTCGAAACGTTGCCTATTTCCTTCGCTCCATAGATGCTGCTGCACCCGCTGAGTTTCTCCAGCTTTTTTGTGTACCTTCGATTTTCCAGCATCTGCAGTTCCTTCTTAAACACTGTAATCTTTAGCAGTCAGTCTCAACTCTGTGTGTGGAGGAGTTGCAGGCGCTGGCTCAAACCGAAGACAGACACAAAAAGGCTGGAGTAACTCAGCCGATCAGGCAGCATCTCTGGAGAAAAGGAATAAGTCTCAGCTATGGGCAGCAGAGTGGCACAGCGGTAGAGCTGCTGCCTTACAGCACCAGGGACCCACCCGGATCGGTTCGATCCCGAGTTTAGAAGAATGAAGGGGGACCTCATTGAAACAAAGAATGGTGAAAGTCCTGGATAGAGTGGACGTGGAGAGGATGTTTCCACTGGTGGGAGAATCCAGGGCCAGAGGTCATAGCTTCAGAATAAAAAGACGTTTCAAAAAAGACATTCCTTTAGAAATGCGATGCGGAGGAATTTCTTTAGTCAGAGGGTGGTGATTCTGTGGAATTCATTGCCACAGACGGCTGTTTCTAATTGATGTTTCTAAGACGGAAATTGACAGATTCAGGATTTGGAATGGTGTCGGGTTATTGGGAGTAGGCAGGAGAATGGGATTGGGAGGGAGAAATAGATCAGCCATGATTGAATGGCGGAATAAACACGATGGGCTGAATGGCGTAATTCTGCTCCTCAAACTTCTGAAAATGACTGAGGATGCTGTTAATGTGGAGTTTGCACGTTCTTCCTGTGACCGTGTGGGGTTTCCCCAGGTGCTCCAGTTTCCTCCCACATTCCAAACACGTGCAGGTCTGTCCTCTGCACGTTGCCACTAGCATGTAGGATAGAACTAGTGTACGGGTGATCGCTGGATGGTGCAGACTCGATGTGCCGAAGGGCCTGTTTCTATGCTGTATCTCTAAACTAAACTATGATCCCTCTGTAACATTTTTGAAATGAATTTCTTTCCATCTCTGTAGGCAAAGATTCCATCGGCAAGAAGTCTCAGCGATATTGCGATGGACTTGACTGACACTGGAATGCCCAAAGCTTCTAAACAGACAAACGAGGAGAGAAAAAATCCAATTATAACAGCTAGTAACGGCAGCCTAATTTCCTCAGGTAACCTGTTTACTCTGCATGTTTTCAACATCCCATCAAAAGTGTTTCAATGTTAAAGAAGGATAGTCACTAACTATCTTCTCGCAATGCTTACTCTCACGTCCAAGTTTTCATCAGTTAATCATTCAGTATTATATTTATTAGATGGGTAACATAGTTGCAGAGTTTAATTTTCTTTGGAGACACAAGAGACCGCAGATATTGGCAACTAGAGCAACAAACCTCAGCTGGAGAAGGCCTAGCATCGGTGGAGGGAAGGATTTAGTTCAGTTTAGTTTATTGTCACGTGTGCCGAGGTACAGCGAAAAGCTTTTGTTGCGTGCTAACCAATCATCGGAAAGACAATACACGATTGCAATTGAGCCATTTACAGTGCATAGATACATGATGAGGGAATAATGTTTGGTGTAAGGTAATGCCAGCAAAGTCAGATCAAAGATAGTCCGAGTGTCACCAATGAGTTAGATTGTAGTTCAGAACTGCTCTCTGGTTGTGGTAAGATTCTTCAGTTGCCTGATAACAGCTTGAGAGAAACTGTCCCTGAATCTGGAGGTGTACGTTTTCACACTTTTTTCTTGCCTGGTGATAGAGAGGAGAGTGGTCGGTGTTTCAAGTCAAGACTCCAGCGAGGTTGCAAGGATATTAGATATTGGGTGTCTGAAGACCCACACCAAACGGAAATGTTATTTTACTTGTGTTCAATGATTACATGCAGTTCTGCTCACCCCATTACAGGAAGGGTGTGGAGCCTTTGGTGGAGATGGTGCAAATGAGGTTTACTAGAAGGTTCTCTGGGTATTAGCCAGAAGGAGAGGTTGTATAAACTTGTTTTTTAAGGAACGTCGGAGGCTAAGGGAAGATCTGATGGACGTATATAAAATGATGAGAGGTATAGACAGCCAGAATCGTTTTCCCACGGTGTAAATGTCAAGGACTAGCGACGCAGAGCTTTAAGATGAGAAGAGCAAAGTTTAAAGGGGATGCGCAGGGCAAATATTGTATACTGTGGTGGGTGCCTGATACGTGCTGCCAGGGGTGGCGGTGGAGGCAGATAAGTGGCATTTAAAAGACTTGTACAAAGGTTTATGGATGGACAAGTACTGGAGGGATATGGAACGCAGCAGGCAGAGGAGATTAGTATAATTTGGCATCAGGTGCAGCATAAATATTGTGGGCCGAAGGGCCTGTGCTGTACGGTTTAATGGTCCAATGCATACCTGTAAACCTGGTTTATCTCATTGGGATTCTGCTGGCTGCAATAATTCTGAAATCTTGGCCTTTTTTTTTGCGACGAGTACCTACGAAGTAAATCTTTTACAGAATTAGGAAGTTGTATGAGCCGAACATGTACTTTAGGAAGGGGTTAAAGTCATTGAAGTTTTAACTTATTACATGTGGGTGTAAATTCTGTCTTTGCTCTTCCATGTACTGCCACGTTAATATCGCACATAATGTTAGAGTGCTATATTTATATAGATTTGATATAATTATGTAGCCAAAAGGCCCCATTGGAACAAAATGCACATAATCGGGTTTTAAAGGATTCGGCAATATTAAAACCAGTGTGTTGTATCCAGTGAGTCTGTGTTGGGGTCAGCTGAAACTATTACTGGTTGCATCCAAGCCCTTACAGATGCTCAATCATGTGAAAAATCAATAGCAGGAGACCACTTCAGCCGATAATGCCCTGTATTGATTTCAAGTTCCAGTTAATGGATTTGTTAGAACACATGAGACTGCAACACTATATCCAAACTCATTCTATTTTTGTTTTAAATATACAATTAATTTAAGCATTGCAGCAAGATATACTACAGAGAGAGATATACTACAGAATATATGTACATTCTTGCTCAGAATATGCAAGAATATAATCATCTCATTCTGAAAATATGTAAAATTGAAATTTAAAAATATATATATGTATTCAAATTTTTTTCTGACACAATTCTGAAATGGTTTTTAAAATATATGTATTCTTTAAATGATTTGCTATATATGTTTTCTGGAAAGGGATTAATAATAACAGCTCTCTTGCCAAATCCTGCATTCTGTTTCTACTGTTCAAACAGAGATCTGTACAGGTCCTGAGGAGAGTGTGTCTGTTACCACAGCAGTCCTGTGTTGTAACTGTTCTGAAACCTGTACATTGTGACCTTTATTGCATGCAATATCTTCATGTAACCGGGATGGCAGTGATAAGCAATGGCGTGTGTCCATGCAGGTTCTCAGGATTCTGAAGTGAGTGATGAACTGAAAAAAGAAAAACGAATTGCACTGAAACTGCGTCAAAGTGCGTTGGAAGATGCCCTCAACCAAAGGACGGAGGAGTTAAAGAAAATCTGTTTGCGAGAAGCAGTAAGTATAACCTTGCAAACATAAGTTCAATGTTTTCTGCACTCTGCTGCTTTAAATAGCCCTCATGGCCACAAATGTTCAATCATTCCTTTGTGTTTCTTGTGTGACTGTAATTTGTGTCAGCTGTGGCTCAGTTGGTAGTATTTCTCCTCTGAGTCACAAGGTTGCATGTTCAACTCCCACTCCAGCAACTTGAGCATAAGATCAATGTCGACAGGCTCGTATGGGAGTGAGGGGGCGAATAATTGAGCAGGTTGAACCTGAATTCTTCAGAGTCCAGACGATAAAGAAATGATCAGTTTAAAGCGCAAATTCTGGGGTAGGGGGGTGGGAATTGGTGGCAGCGGAGAAGAGAATGGTTGGGGGAACGGGCGGGGGAGTGGAAATTAGGGCTGAAGGGTTTATCATCCAAGATTTCATTGAACAACTCAGGACCAGTGGCGTGTGCAGCGCAGCGCCCTAGGCCCGGGTGCGATCCTGACTACAGTGCTGTCTGTATGGAGTTTGCACGTTCTCCCTGTGACCACGTGGGATTCCTCCCACGTCCCAAAGTCGTGTGGATTTGTAGATTACTTGACCTTTGTAGACTGCCCTGAGTGTGCAGGGAGTGGATGAAACAGTGACTGAGAAATGGTGTGAATGGGTGAACGATGGTTGGCGTGGCACGGTGGGCTGAAGGGCCTGTTCCCGTACCGTATATCTCAAAACCAAATTAGTGGAGGCATTCAAATATAGACACCAAAAGCTGGAGTAACTCAGCGGGCCAGTCAGAAAAGGAATGGGTGACGTTTTGATGTTGAGGCCCTTCTTCAGACTGAGACTCAGGGGAGAAGGAAACTAGAGGTATGGAAAGGTTGAGAACAAAACAGAGCCAGCACCGAGGACAGGAGAAAGGTGGAGCCCACAATGGTCCATTGTTGCATGTAGAAGAGGTGATAATGAAGGGATAACGAACAATGAAACTACCAGGGTGGAGGAGGGACAGAGAGAATTGGGGCTGAAGGGTTCATCATCCAAGAGAGGGTAGTCATGGGGTTATTTGAAATGCAAGGAAAGGCCCTGTTGGTGTGACCGTGTGCGCAAATTGCCCGCTTCACATCCGAAGTTTTAGATTTCCGCAATGCCCTGAAATTGTGGAAAAACTCTGTATAAATGGGGTTTTTTTTATTTTATTTTTTTTTTAATTTGCTGTTGACTGGAATCTATTGTACTTTCCATTTTAGGAGTTAACTGGAAAACTACCAAAAGAGTACCCGCAAACCCTGGGTGAAGATCTTCCACGTGTGAGGAGACGGGTGGGAACGGCGTTCAAACTGGAGGACTCCCTACTGCAAAGTGAAGAGGCAAGTACCCAGGAGATCAATGACAGGAACCAACCAAGCAAACTTTGCTTTCCAAAAGTCATAGCTGCCTTTAATTCCTATCGGTGCCATGAAGCATTAGTGCTGGGTAGTTCTGAATAAGGCAGTGTATGTTTGGGATAGAAGGATGCAAAGTGACTCAGAGGGTCAGGCAGGTTCTGTGGAGAACAAGAATAGGTGATATTTTGCGTTGAGTTACTCCAGCACTTTGTTTCCTTTTGTTATTAATTGAGTATTCTTCCTAATAGTCTGCCAAATCACCAAATGCAAGGCACAATATGCGTTCCGGCACCTTGTGGCGACACAAAAAAGCACAATAAACTGATGCAAATTTCTCAAAGAGGTCACAAAGTGCTGGAGTAACTCGGTGGGTCAGATAGCATCTCCGGGGAACATGGATCGCTAACGTTGCAGGTCAAAACCCTTTTTCAGACAATGAAGGAAAGTGAACAAGGGTCTCGAGTCGAAACGTCACCTATCCATGTGCTCCAGAGATGCTGTCGCTGAGCTACTCCAGCACTAGTTTAGTTTAGTTTTGAGAGATACAGCGTGAAAACAGGCCCTTCGGCCTGCCAGGTCCGTGCCAACCAGCGATCCCCGCACATTAACACTATCCTACACCCACTAGGGTGTACCATTTACCAAGCCAATTAACCTACAAACCTGTACGCCTTTGTGAAGTGTGGGAGGAAACCGAAGATCTAGGTGAAAACCCATGCAGGTCACGGGGAGAACGTACAAACTCCGTACAGACAGCACCAGTAGTCGGGATCGAACCAGGGTCTCTACCGCTGCGCCTCCGTGACTGCCCACTTTTTATCCTTTAGTGTAAACCAGCATTAGCAGATCCTAATGCCCCTGTCCCACTTAGGAAACTTGAACGGAAACCTCTGGGGACTTTGCGCCCCACCCAAGGTTTCCGTGCGGTTTCTGGAGGTTTTGGTCAGTCTCCCTACCTGCTTCCACTACCTGCAACCTCCGGGAACCGCACGGAAACCTTGGGTGGGGCGCAAAGTCTCCAGAGGTTTCCGTTCAGGTTTCCTAAGTGGGACATGGGCATTATTTCTACGTGTTCAAAGTCTCTCTAGCCCAGCTTACACCAAATGGCATTCTTTATCCATGAGGCCACACACACTACACTCTTGCTAAAAGATTGGCCTTCCCTAAGTTCAATGGAATTTCAGCTGACTTTTGATTCCCCTGCATTCCCATACAAAGACTCTCCCATGCACAGATTCCACTGAACTCATTCTGTGCCAACTTCACATTTATGATTGATTGATTGAAAGATACAGCCTGGAAACAGGCTCATGTGGCCATGCCGACCATAGATAACCCCATTCGCACGAGTTCTGTATTATCCTGTGGGGATCTTATAGAAACATAGAACATTCTTAAGGCATTGGACAGGCTAGATGCAGGACAAATGTTCCTGATGTTGGGGGAGTCCAGAACCAGGGTTCACAGTTTAAGAATAAGGGGCAGGCCATTCAGGATTGAGATGAGGAAAAAAAATTTCACCCAGAGAGTTGTGAATCTGTGGAATTCCCTGCCACAGAAGGCAGTGCAGGCCAATTCACTGGATGTTTTCAAGGGAGAGTTAGATATAGCTTGTTCAAGAAGGAACTGCAGATGCTGGAAGATGGAAGATACACAAAGTTGCTGGAGAAACTCAGCGGGTGCAGCAGCATCTATGGAGCGAAGGAAATAGGCGACGTTTCGGGCCGAAACCCTTCTTCAGACTCGTAGCTCTGGAGACTGCGCCCCACCCAAGGTTTCCATGCGGTTTCCGGAGGTTTTTGTCAGTCTCCCTACCTCGATATAGCTCGTAGGGCCAACGGACTCTAGGGATATGGGGAGAAAGCGGGTACGGGGTACTGCTTTTGGATGATCAGCCATGATCATATTGAATGGTGGTGCTGGCTTGAAGGGCCGAATGGCCTGCTCCTGCTATTTTCTGTTTCTATCCCACTTTCACACTAACCCCCTACATACAAGAGGCAATTTACAGAGGCCAATTAACCTAAAAACCCGCACATCTTAAGGATCATTACCTAAGCAAATGTTGTGTTTTTGTTGAGCCAAGGCTGGAGTTAATTTCTCACCATGCATACCGGCAGATGATTATGATCTGGAAAGAATGTTCATGTTGCAACTACACTGGCCCTTTGTTAAAGATGTGGGAATTCATCTTGTGAAACTACCTTGAAGCATCAGAAAGAAATAATATTATTTTAGTTGGATGATTCGACAAGTTTTACATTTATTGCAAATACTTAATTGCTCATTAGAAGATTTGCTCAAAAGACTGTCTTGCAATAGTTTTCTGTGTGATTTTGTAAATGTCAGTTTAAAGATGGGCCAAGCACGGGGCAGGTGGGTCTTGTGTAGATGGGGCATCTATGGTCGGGATGGGCAGTTTGGGCTGAAGGGCCTGTGTCTGTGCCGTATGGCTATTTAGTTCAATAAACTAAACTTTAAAAAATGGGTTTCTAGAGGAGAGAACCATTCTAGTCTAGAGAACCATTTTTCAGCTTATTTCTGTACCGAGGTACAGTGAAAAGCTTTTGTTGCATGCTAACCAGTCAGCAGAACGACAATACTACATGATTACAGTCGAGCCATGTACAGTTTATAGATACATGATAAAGGAATAACATTTAGTGCAAGGTAAAGTCTGATCAAAGATAGTCCAAGGGTCACCAATGAGGTAGATAGTAGTTCAGGACTGCTCTCTAGATGTGTTAGGATGGTTCAGTTGCCTGACAACACCTGGGAAGAAACTGTCCCTGGTCAATAACGCTGAAGGTACTGTGTGCTGGGAATACCACACTTCAGACTACCTCCAATGTTATGCCCCAATAACTTAAAAGCATCTTAATTTCAGAGGCATGGTGCAGTGTGTCCCCGCATCCACACACAGCATTCAGTGCCGCCAACCCAGTAAGAATCTGTGGGCAATAATAATAACAACTAAACGATTGTATTTTTTCTTTCCCACCATGTTGCATTTTAGGATCCGCACTTACAAAACCTGGAAAGCAAATTTGTCATTCAGCAGAAAATAGTGGAAGCTGCGAGGAAACTGGCCAACGATCCCGAAATAGGCAAGAACGTTAAAAGGAAGAGGAAGCAAGACTACATTGAGGCTCTCAAGAAGCTGCAGGATATCGAGAATGCAAGTAACGAGTACAGAATAAAGAGTGGGAGGAAACCAATTCCAAGAGCCTCCCTCGTACTTCCTGGTAAGAATCTAATTAATCCTCCAATTGCACTTGAAATCATCATAAGATCATGTTCATAAACGATAGGAGCAGAATTAGGTCATTCGGCCTATCGTCTACTCTGCCATTCAATCATGGCTGATCTATCTCTCCCTCCTAACTCCATTCTCCTGCCTTCTCCCCATATCCTCTGACACCCGTACTAATCAAGAATCTATCTATCTGACTTGCCCTCCACCGCCTTCTGTTGCAATGAATTCCACAGTTTCACCACCCTCCTCCTCGTCTCCTTCCTAAAATTCTGAGGCTATGACCTCTTGTCCAACACTCTCCCTCTAGTGGAAACATCCTCTCCACATCCACTCTATCCAAGCTTTCAGTATTCTGTACATTTCAATGAGGTCCCCCCTCATTCTTCTAAACTTCGGCGACTACAGGCCCAGTGCCTTCATACATTAACCTACTCATTCCTGGGATAGTTCTTGTTAACCTCTTTTGGACCTTCTCCAGAGCCAGCATATCCTTCCTCAGATATGGTGACCAAAATTGCTCACAATATTCCAAATGCGGCCTGTCCTGGGCCTCAGCATTACATCCCTGTTTTGTATATAAACCCTCTTGAAATAAATGCTAGCATTGCGTTTGCTTTCTTTACTACATCTTGCCTTCAACTTACCGATTAACTTTTTGGGAATACTGCATCAGCATTCCCAAACGTCCCTTTTAGCCTCCGATTTCTGAATTCTCTCCCCAATTAGACGATTGTATTTATATTTATGGAATCGTGGCATTTCAAAATAAATTGGGTGAATGGGTCATCTTGGTCAGCATGGATAGGTTGGGCTGAAGGGCCTGTTTCTGTGAGGTGTAATCTCACCATTTATTATCTAAATGGTGGCCGATTGGGAAAGGGGGAGATGCAGCGAGACCTGGGTGTCATGGTACACCAGTCATTGAAGGTAGGCATGCAGGTGCAGCAGGCAGTAAAGAAAGCGAATGGTATGTTAGCTACCATTGCAAAAGGATTTGAGTATAGGAGCAGGGAGGTTCTACTGCAGTTGTACAGGGTCTTGGTGAGACCACACCTGGAGTATTGCGTACAGTTTTGGTCTCCAAATCTGAGGAAGGACATTATTGCCATAGAGGGAGTGCAGAGACGGTTTACCAGACTGATTCCTGGGATTTCAGGACTGTCTTATGAAGAAAGTCTGGATAGACTTGGTTTATACTCTCTAGAGTTTAGGAGATTGAGAGGGGATCTTATAGAAACTTACAAAATTCTTAAGGGGTTGGACAGGCTAGATGCAGGAAAATTGTTCCCGATGTTAGGGAAGTCCAGGACAAGGGGTCACAGCTTAAGGATAAGGGGGAAATCCTTTAAAACCGAGATGAGAAGAACTTTTTTCACACAGAGAGTGGTGAATCTCTGGAACTCTCTGCCACAGAGGGTAGTTGAGGCCAGTTCATTGGCTATATTTAAGAGGGAGTTAGATGTGGCCCTTGTGGCTAAGGGGATCAGGGGGTATGGAGAGAAGGCAGGTACGGGATACTGAGTTGGATGATCAGCCATGATCATATTGAATGGCGGTGCAGGCTCGAAGGGCCGAATGGCCTACTCCTGCACCTAATTTCTATGTTTCTATGTATGCAGTGTGACTGAGTCTAACTCAACTCAGCAGAAAAACCTTTCTCACCATTCATAATGTTTTGCATTGACATGATTTCCAGTAAATAGAAGAATAATGTTGCCAGTAATCATTTTGTCGACACTTTTGTGTTCATGATTTCCTCATTGTGAAACATTTCACATTTTTCCCCCCCCCTGTGTAGATGAGATCATACCCTCGGAAACCAGTTCTTTATCGGACACAAACACAGCCGACGATGGTAAGAACTCGAGTTAGAATGCTCTACTTATTAACAGTGCCTGCATGTGCACTTTAATGTTAGGGATTACAGTCGTGCCAAGGCCAGCAGCATAATCAAGGACGAATCGCACCCCGACCGCTCCCTCTTCTCCCCTCCCCCATCAGGCAAGATGTATAGAACTGTGAAAACGCACGTCCAGATTCAGGGACAGTTTCTACCCAGCTGTTATCAGGCAACTGAACCATCCTACCAACAACTTGAGAGCAGTTCTGATCCACTATCTACCTCACTGGAGATCCTTGATCAGACATTCCATAGACGTGCAAGTTTGAAGGTTAATTGGCTTCTGTAAATTCTCCCTAGTGTGTGGGACTGAACGAGTGTACAAGTGATGGTTGGTGTGCCGAAGGGCCTGTTTCCACGCTGTATCTCTAAATAAAACAATCTGTCTACAGCAACAATTCTCGCAACGTATTTTACGATCTAAATGTGAACCAAGAGGTGAAATTGTAATTGTGTGTAGTATGGTATTTGCAGATGAACTGAAAGGTGTACTGAGTTGCTTACAATTTCTAACGTTCTCATTGTTTGTTCTGGCAGATGACGTGCGTGGGGTGCAAAGAAAGCGATCCTTTTCCAGCCAGCAACCACCGAGGCCACTTCCACCGCAGTCCCTCGAGCTCAAACAGAGTCGGCAAAGGAGGAGTTCTGCAAGTGAACAGCTACACGATAAAGGACATCTAGTCCATCCTAGGTAGAGCAATTCCTGATTCTTTAGGATCTGTGTACATCTGTGACTATTTGTATTCTAGACGTGAGCCATTTTTGCTTCTTCAAAGTTGGCTGCGTAACATATGTGTGTTGTTATTGTCAACTTCTTCTTTAACAAGTTATCTAAAGCATCTTCAAGCTGGAGAGGGTGCAGAGATGCATTCCTTTCCTTTGACTTACACACATAAATTCCCTGCTTTGTATCGGAAGGAACATCAGATGCTGGTGCCCTGTCTTTGCCCTTGAGTGGACCTACCCTTTCCCTACCCACCCTCTTGCTACTAATATTGGTATAAAATGCCCAGAGATTCTCATTTATCCTACTTGCTGAGAAAAATTCTTATCATCTTTGAGCCCCTCGAATTTCTTGTTTTAAGTTTTTCTCCTGCTTTGTTGGACCTTGCCTAATTTCAGCTAAATAAACCTTGTATATGTTTCCTTTTACTTTTTTGACTAAACTTGCAATCTCACTTGTCGCCTATGGTTCTCCAACCTCACCTTCCTTATCCTTCATCCCCACAGAAACATGCTGGTCTTGAACTATAATCGACAGCCTCTAAAATGTCAAACAATTGCCACAGACTCTTGCTCATTTGTCTGCCACCCAAATGCCTTGGCTTAGAGTGGTCTGTGTCTGTATCACAGCTGTGTATCTCTGGGGTTATGGTGTAATACTACATGGAAACGGGCCCCTTGGCCCAGCTTGCCCACACCAGCCAGCATGTCCCATCTACACTGTCCCACCTGCCTGCATTTGGGGACAGGTGTAATCTAAACCTATCCTATCCACGTACTTGTCTAAATGTTTCTTAAACGTTACGATAGTACCTACCTCAGCTACCCTCTCTGGCAGCTTGTTCCACACACCTATCACCCTTTGTGTGAAAAAAGGTCCCTAATAAATCTTTTCCCCCCCTCACGTTAAACCTATGTCCTCTGGTACACAAAAAAGCTGGAGAAACTCAGCGGGTGCAGCAGCATCTATGGAGCGAAGGAAATAGGCAACGTTTTGGGCTGAAACCCTTCTACAGACTTCAATCTATGTCCTCTGGTTGTTGATTCCCCAACTCTGGACAAGGAACTCTGTGCGTCTACTTGATCTAATCCTCATATGATTTTTCAGTGCACCTCTCTACAAGATCGCCCCTCATCCTCCTGCGCTTCAAAGCAATAGAGTCCTAGCTTGCTCAACCCCTCTCTTTAACTCAGCCCCTCGAGTCCTGGCAACATCCTCTCTCTTCTCTGCACTCTGCAGTTTTCCCATACAACCTTTGAAAAAAGAAGTTAACTATCATTGGATGACAGTCCCTAAACTCTGTTGCATTGACATTAACATTGATTTGTTTGAAAAAGACTGGCAGAAACTCATTTTATTTTGTGTTTTTTAAAACGAGCCTCTGGCTGAGATATTGTTGAGCACTATCGACTCACCACATTTAAGTTTGTGTTCACTTTGTTTTATGTTTATCAGGAACCTTTCAGATTATTTATAAAGATGTGATCAAAGAAAGCAAGGGTTGCCTTTGAGAAAAGTACCAACATTTTCCAAATGGAATGTAAAAATAAAAAGCTCTTAAAGTAAATAGGCAAGGATGAGAATTCTTAATCGAGTTCTATTCTGAAGAAGGGTCCCGACCTGAAACGTCACCCATCCTTATTCTCCTGGGGAGCTGCCTGACCCGCTGAGTTACTCCAGCACTTTGTGTTTATCTTGAGTTTTATACCAGTGTGCTGTGGGCAAAATCACTTTATAGTGGTTTCCCAGACTCCAAACAAAATTGGTCTCCAATTATTTGTTCAAGAAGGAACTGCAGATGCTGGAAGATCGAAGGTACACAAAAATGCTGGAGAAACTCAGCGGGTGCAGCAGCATCTATGGAACGAAGAAAATAGGCGACGTTTCGGGCCGAAACCCTTCTTCAGACTGATGGGGTCTCCAATTATACTTTATCAGTTCGATTTAAAATTAATGCATCAATTTGGAAAACTTAAATCTTATATATTTCAATGCTGGCACGAGTCAATTAGCCAGTGTATGTTTTCAACTCTCAATCTAAACTAAACCAGCAGAATTATTTAGTGAATATGCATGAGTGACATCATGTTTTCCACTCAACTCTATCCTGGAAGATCCTGAGAGTATGCCACGCAAGATGATTCAGACTTCTCCACAGTCTTTGATGCACGCATCATTATTGCATAATGTTCTACACAACATTCAATGACAGGTAAAAGCACGCGCGCAGAAACGCAAGCACGTGTCTCATGCGGTTGGCCTTTGGCACATCAACACTTGCACAATCAAGTGGTGATCAACAGTGTTTGAAACCTTAACTCTTCTCTGAAAGAGACAGGATGCTTTGGCAGCAGATGGGTCACGATGAAAGAAAGTTACAGACACATTCGAGAAAGAAAACAATGTGTGTGGTGTGCATTTAAAGTGGAGCAAATTTGGCAATCTGATCTAGGAGATTAAATGGCACAAAATTATTTGAAGAAGGTCCCTATCCATATCTTCCAGAGATGCTGCCTGACCCCATTGAGTTACTCCAGCACTTTGTACTTTTTTTGTGGTAAACCAGCATCTGCAGTTCCTTGTGTTTACAAATTTGTCATTGTTACCCTGGCATCTTGTAGTCCAAATTGTAGTAAATATAACCTCATTTACCATATCATAATTCAACCAAATTTGCTATTTGTTATCCCTTCTTTACACCTTAAAAACAAAAGGTGCTGTGTTATAGTCACGTGTCGTAGTCTCTTTGATGCTATTCTTTTGCACTTTGCGATGTTTTCGAAAAACATCAAAGATGCTACATAATTCCAAGCTGCCGGTCCATTTTGTTATGGAAACAAGAAACTGCAGATGCTGGTTTACCGAGGAACAACACAGAATGCTGGAGTAACTCAATGGGTCAGGCAGCATCTCTGGAGAACATAGATAGGTGACATTTTGGGTCTGACTTCAGACTCGATTTTTTAATAGTTTATCTCTGGAGATTTATGCTCCGATGTTTGACCTTTGTTAGAGCATCTGTAAGCCAAGTCATGTTGCTTAATCATTGCCAGACCTGGGGATTTATATTTTGTTCCTCTGATGCAACATGTGGTGCTTATTAGCTAATAAATCCTTACACCGAGATATAAACTTGCAAGACTGCAATCTCTAGATAAGGCAGCAATTACACTAATCAAATCGAAAACCTTGAGCATTAAAAAAAATTAATATGGGAATCATTTACAAACTGGCTTGGATATTCGATTTATCATGGCACAGTTTGCACTGGTGCTTAATTTTTCTTGTTGTTTACAGGCATACAAATGTTGGCAAAGCCTACGGTAATAGCTCATTTGATAAAAGATCTCTCTTACTCTTAAAGTACCGCATTTCTATTAACAGCCCATGTTTATTGCTGAGACGTTTATGCATTTTGTATAATGAACAGAAAAGTGAAATGTGTAGTGTACAGTAGTTTGGCACTATACAATAAACACTAGGTGCAGGAGTAGGCCATTTGGCCCTGCGAGCCAGCACCGCATTGTTCAGTTGCAATCTGGAGAAATTCTGTGCGGCACGATGGCGAAGTGGTAGAGGTGTTGCCTCACAGTGACTGAGACCCGAGTTCGATCCTGACTACTCGCGATGTCTGTACAGCGTTTGTACGTTCTGCCTGTGACCACGTGGGTTTGCTCCGGTTTCTTTCCAAGCTCCAAAGATGAGTAGGTTAATTGGCGTCAGTACAATGAAAATTGTAAATTATCCGTAGTGTGCAGGATAGTGTGAGCATATGGGGGTGATCAATGATCGGTACAGAATCGGTGGGCCGAAGGGCCTGTTTCCGCGCTGCATCTCTGAGCATAAAATATTATCTTGTGATTGCAGGTAAGATTCTTTAAGATTGTCACATTCATTGTAACATGACCAATTTTCAAATGGAATTGTTTTGCAGATTCAACAACAATGAAGGTTGCTACTTGCAGGATATTCTGCACGGCCACAGGGAACTGAGCTCCACACACAGCAGCCCTTACAGATCCCAGGGTAGACAATGCCAGGGAGGGAGAAGTATGCCGGCCACACCAGTACTGACTCGCAATGCTTACAGCAGCAGCCAGCTACGGTATGTTCTTTAAAGGGATTGAATGTTTCTGAAAACAAGACTCCTTAACTTAAATGTACAAGAGTAAGGCTGCTCTAAATCGAAAATGTATTTGGTTGTGTCAATTGTAGAAGGATGTGCAATGTATGTTTTGTGCGTGGGCCACCAGAAGACATTTGCAATTTGATACAATGGGTGTGTTATCGAATTTCAAGTCACAGAGCTTTGGATTTAAGGGGTGGTGTCAACAGATACAAAAGTGACTGACGGACAGCTTGTGTGCGGCACGGTGGCGCTGGGGTAGAGTTGCTGCCCGTTACAGCGCCAGAGACCCGGGTTCGATCCTGACGACGGGTGTTGTCTGTATGGAGGTTGTTTGTTCTCCCCGTGACTGTGTGGTTTTTCTCTGGGTGCTCCAAACATCACCCATTCCTTCTCTCCATAGTTGCTGCCTGGCCCGCTGAGTTACTCCAGCTTTTTGTGTCTATCTTTGGTTTACACCAGTATCTGTAGTTCCTTCCTACACGAGTCCATGCTGACCATCAACCATTAGTTCACACCAGTTCTATGTTCTCCTTCTTGTTGGTGTGGGACTGTTCGGTAAATGTTTGTAACTTTGTCGCTGCCAGGAACGTGGCGACTCTTGTGTACTGCCTGGGGTCTGCTGTATGATTTTACCGGGTTGTCTGCAGAAACAAAGCATGTCACTGTACCTGGGTACATGTGACAATAAAATATCATTGAATCTTACCTATCCACTCCCTACACCCTAGGGACAATTTACAGAGGCCAATTCAGCCACAAACCTGCACGTCTTTGGGATGTGGGAGAAAACCGGAGCACCATGGGGGAAACCCCACGCCGCCACAGGGAGAACTTGCAAACTCCACACAGAGAGCACCCGAGGTCAGGCTCGAACTTGGGAGTGTGGCGCTGTGAGGCAGCAGTTCTACCAGCTACATCGCAAAATTCCTATTCCTATTACTGCCGTGCTAACAGTATGTTTAAATATAGTTTAGAATCCGGTCTAAAGAAATATCATGAATGTCACAGTGACCATTCAAAATGTAGGTATTTATAGATTTTTCACCGTAAGGAATATCACGGATGTAACAATGATCATTCAGAAATCAGATATTTATAGATTTTTCACCTCTGCCAAATGCTTCATATTTACTTATGACAAAGGACAACCTTTCAACTCATCGAGTCTGTGCTGGACTTTAATGCGTCGTCCCATTCCCCCATTGTTCTAAGTAATCTAACACCACCCTAGTTCGCAGTCCACACATCTACAGCAGCGCAGCGGTAGAGTTGCTGGCTTTTACAGCACCTGCAGCGCCGGAGACCTGGGTTCGATCCCGACCACGGGCGCTGTCTGTACGGAGTTTGTACGTTCTCCCCGTGACCTGCGTGCGTTTTCTCCGAGATCTTCGGTTTCCTCCCACACTCCAAAGGCGTGCAGGTTTGTAGGTTAATTGGAATTTGTTCCTTGTGTAGGTTGGTGCTCACATACAGGGTGATTGCTGGTCGGCGCGGACTCAGTGGGCCGAAGGGCCTGTTTCTACGCTGTATATCTAAAGTCTAAAGAAAGGAGAATGGTTGTGAACAGTAGTGAATTGGTCTGCCCAAGATGTATAAAGTACTGCTGCTCCTTTCAATATATAAATGACTTGTGTTTTGATAAGTGGACATTATTACCTCACTTTTGGTAGATAGCGTATATCTCAAAAATGTAATAAAAAGAGATTGGCGGATTGTGTTGGGGAAGGGCTTGATGAAATTTTTCATCCGAGCAAGTGTGAAGGACTAGATCTCGGCAGGAAGATTGCAGGTTGATAATGTAAATTAATTAGTGCAGTTTTAAAAGGGACGCAAGCATTGAATTACTAATGAGTATGCATGCATAATCTTTGAAGATCACAGGACATCGGGTGCTCCGGTTTCCTCCCACACTCCCAACGTCCAGGTTTGTAGGTTGACACAAAATGCAGGAGTAACTCAGCATGTGAGGCAGCATCTATGGAGAGAAGGATTGGGTGACATTTCGGGTCGAGACCCTTCAGTCTGAAGAAGGGTCTCGACCCGAAACGTCGCCCATTCCTTCTCTCCATAGATGCTGCCTCGCCTGCTGAGTTACTCCTGCATTTTGTGCCTACCTTCGATTTTACCAGCATCTGCAGTTCTTTCTTACACATGTTAATTGGCTTCTGTAAATTGTCCCCAGTGTGTAGAATAGAACTAGCGTGCAGGTGATCGCTGGTCATCACGGACTCGGTGAGCCGACGGGCCTGTTTTCGCGTTGTATCATTAAACTCAATTAAATCTCTAAACTAAAGACCATTTGAGAAAGAAGATAGACACAAAAAGCTGGAGAAACTCAGCGGGACAGGCAGCATCTCTGGAGAGAAGGAATGTGTGACGTTTTGGGTCGAGACCCTTCTTCAGACTGGTGAGCTGAGAAAGCTGTTTAAATAGGCACCTGAGATCCGTGGATGCATCGGAAACATTTGAGTACAGAAACAAGGAGGGAACGTTGAACTATGACTAAACAATGGTGAGCCACAGCTGGGGAGACTTCAGGAAGGATGTCTATCCCGGGTGGAGATGCGGAGGAAATGTATTTGGACGATGAAAGAAAGAGGAACTCCCATTTATAAATGCTTTTCACAACATTTACATTCGGTTGCTTACAGCCAATGAGTAACATGCAAGTGCAATTGTATGGTAATGACAAACAGTCGCAGTGAACTTCCATTCAACAAGAACCCACAAACAACAATGTGAATTTGACCAGGTAGTTTTGAAAGAAATTTCTTCAGTCAGTGGGTGGTGAATCTGGGGAATTCACTGTCTCAGACGGCTGTGGAGGCCAAGTCTTTGAGTATTTTTAAGGTGGTGTTTCTTGATTCAGAAGGATGTCAAAGGTTATGAGGAGAATGGGGTTGAGAGGGAAAGATAGATCAGCCATGATTGAATGGTGGAATAGACGTGATGGGCCGAATGGCCTAATTATTATCACGGACTTATGCCTTTAACTTCCCTTTGATACCTCTGCCTTGATCTTGCACCAAGAGGTAACTGTGGTATCCATGGCGTGGATTGGCTTGAACCATTATCTAGTCACAACCTATTTATGATATTAATTGACGTGTAAGTGGGAATAGTGAGTTAAATTGTCTTTGTGGCAAACTAGCATCGGCAGATCCCTGTGTCTAGTTGTTTGGCCTGTTCTACTGGGTCTGATTGCAAATTATCGTGCCATTTCGATACAAGACGATAGAACTTTATTTATCCCAGGTGGGAAATTGATCTGCCAACAGTCATAAAACACTAAATACATGAAACGTGAAATTCAAGTGATGAGTGGAAAGGATTGGGGGTGTGCAAACATTGGGGCAGGGAGTCAGTCTACCCCACGACCGAAGGGGAAGGAGTTGTACAGAGTGATACCCACAGGGGAAAATAGCTTTTCCTGTGGCATTCTATGCTGCATCTTGGTGGAACCAGCCTGTTGCTCAGGGTACTCCTCAGGTTGGACAGAGTGTCAGGGGGTGAGCTGTATTGTCCAAGATGCTCCGCAGTTTGTGGAGCATCCTCCCCTCCAAGACCATCTCCAGTGAATCCAACTCCGTCCCGGAGACAGAGCCAGCCTTCCTGATGTCCTTGATAATTCTGTTGCTGGCCGCCACCTTCGGATTGAGGATCCGAGGATCTCCCCGCTGTTTTATTGTCCTCCTACGTCCCAAAGATGTGTAGCTTGGTTTAGTTTAGTTTAGAGATACAGCGCGGAAACAGGCCTACCGGGTCCGCGCCGGCCAGCGATCCCCGCACATTAACACTATCCTACACCCACTAGGGACCATTTTTACATTTACCAAGCCAATTAGCCTACAAACCTGTACGTCTTTGGAGTGTGGGAGAAAACCGAAGATCTCGGAGAAAACGCACGCAGGTCACGGGGAGAACGTACAAACTCCGTACAGACAGGCCCCGTGGTCGGGATCGAACCCGGGTCTCCGGCGCTGCAAGTGCTGTAAAAGCCAGCAACTCTACCGCTGGGCCACTGTAACTGGCTACTGTAGATGTGTGGACTGCGAACTAGGGTGGTGTTAGATTACTTTGAAAATCAATGTGGGAATGGGACGACGCATTAAAGTCCAGCATAGACTCGATGAGTTGAAAGGTTGTCCTTTGTCATAAGGAAATATGAAGCATTTGGCAGAGGTGAAAAATCTATAAATATCTGATTTCTGAATGATCATTGTTACATCCGTGATATTACTTACGGTGAAAAATCTATAAATACCTACATTTTGAATGGTCACTGTGACATTCATGATACTTCTTTAGGCTGGATTCTAAACTATATTGAAACATACTGTTAGCATGGCAGTAATAGGAATAGGAATTTTGCGATGTAGCTGGTAAAACTGCTGCGTCACAGCGCCACACTCCCAAGTTCGAGCCTGACCTCGGGTGCTTCCCGTGTGGAGTTTGCAAGTTCTCCCTGTGGCCGCGTGGGTTTTCCCCCCATGGTGCTCCGGTTTCCTCCCACTTCCCAAAGACGTGCGGGTTTGTGGCTGAATTGGCCTCTGTAAATTGCCCCCAGTGTGTAGGGAGTGGATAGGTAAGATTCAATGATATTTTATTGTCACATGTACCCAGGTACAGTGACATGCTTTGTTTCTGCAGACTACCCGGTAAAATCATACAGCAGACCCCAGGCAGTACACAAGAGTCGCCATGTTCCTGGCAGCGACAAAGTTATAAACATTTACCGAACAGTCCCACACCAACCAGAAGGAGAACATAGAACTGGTGTGAACTAATGGTTGATGGTCAGCATGGACTTGTGTAGGAAGGAACTACAGATGCTGGTGTAAACCAAAGATAGACACAAAAAGCTGGAGTAACTCAGCGGGGCAGGCAGCAACTCTGGAGAGAAGGAATGGGTGACGTTTCGGGTCGAGACCCTTCTTCAAACTAGTCAGGGAAAAGGGTAACGAGAGATATACATGATGATAAAACAGGCCATTGACAGTTACCAATGTTTCCTTTATCATCAGTAAATTTTTGCGTGTCGTTCTTTCGTTGTTGTTTATCTTGTACAACATAATCATCTGTATCTCTCGTTTCCCTTTTCCCCGACTTATTCTGAAGAAGGGTCTCGATCCGACATATCACCCATTCCTTCTCTCCAGAGATGCTGCTTGTCCCACTGAGTTACTTCAGTATTTTGTGTCTTATCATCAGCATGGTCTCCATGGGCCTAAGGACCCATTTCCTCGCTGTATCTTTAACGTGGTGTATTCCTGGTGGGTATGGAGTGGATGGGAAAGCAGGATAACATAGAACTAGTTGGCGATGGTCGGCATGGACTCGGTGGGCCGAAGAAGAGCCTGTTTCCTTGCAGTATTTATTCAATCTCTCACCGATACTGAGTGTGTTTTCGTATTCCTGTTTTCGCAGACCCGATCTTTCGCCGGATCACTTCAGGCAACGCAGCGGCAGCTTGGAATCCCAGTCCCATCTGCTGGACGAGGTTCCCGGCGAGAGGGCCATTTTCCCCCTCACGGCGGCCCAGCGCAGCAGCAGCACGGAGTTGCTGGACGACGGCTCGTCCTACACCAGCCAGTCCAGCGCCGAGTACTACAGCGCCCCTAGCAAGCCCCTCCAGTACTACAACACCATGACGGTCGGCTGTCGGTCAAGAGAAAAACGGAGACACAAGAAACCGACGATATCTGCCGCTCCGTCGGGAAGCATGCCCAATCTGGCACCGAAAGACGTGCGGAATGGAGTTTACCAAAACTCTTACAATCAGCCTTGCTCTGACTATTATATCCCAGCATATCCTCAGTACAGTGACTATGAGCCTTACGGGTATACGTTCGAGAATGACACCGAAGGCCACTATAACGTCAAAGCCCCGCACAGATCGGTGCATTCATACAACGCTGACCGCTACAGTCGAGACTACGGTCGCTTTTACCAGGAGGATGTGGAGGCCATGTCTCAGAACCCGTATGCCACGCTGAGGAATATGCGCAGGAGAGGGGCCAAGAGTGAACAAATAACCAAAAACATTCAGAAAGCGCTGGTGGCGGAAAGCTTGCGGGGTTGGTACGAGCGAGCGTCGACTCACAAGGATCACGGCCTGCAGGCAGGTTTGGACTCCGAGAGGGGCTCACAGCAGAGTCTGGGCTTCACGTATATGCAAGGTCCGTTCTCGCCGAACAACAGGGCTACGTCTTTCACATCCGGTAAGTGACAGCTCTTCAAGTGTCATCCAGGGTCAATGGATATTTATGGTCGCGCATGCAATTAAACATTACTTAACAAAATCCATTTTGCATATAGTAATGCCGCTGCTGCCATGTGTGGTGCCATTTTATCGAGTTCAAAGTTCGGATTTGACGTGGAGATGATGTTTCCACTGGTAAGAGAGTCTACGACTAGAGGTCTTAGCCTCAGAATTAAAGGATGTTCTTTTAGGAAGGAGACAAGGAGAAATGTCTTTAGTTAGAGGGTGGTGAAACTGTGGAATTCATTGCCACAGAAGGCTGCTGAGGCCAAGTCGATGGATATTTTTAAGTCATAGAAACAAAGAACTGCAGATGCTGCGTTATACCACAAAGTGCTGGAGTAACTCAGCGGATCAGACCGCATCTCTGGAGAAAAGAGATGGGTGACGTTTCAGGTCAGGACTCGGGTCTAATGAAATGTCCCGACCCAATAAATTACCCATCCATTTTCTCCAGAGATCCTGCCTGACACGCTGAGTTACACCAACACTTTGTGTCCTTTTGTTTTGTAAACCAGCACCTGCAGTACCTTGTGTCTACATTTGCTTTGATGTAGGTCTGCTGTAGACAACCTGCTCTTGAAAAGTTGTCCTTTTAATTTCAAACTGATTACTGCTTTCAAAGTACATTAGAAGACTACTCCTTGGTTTGAATTAATGGCTGCTACTTTCAAAATATATTATAACCCCTGAATATTCCCCAACAGCGGGTAACAGGAAAGAGCTAATCAACACCATCATTGGCTTTTAATAGGACCATTTGGGACTTTTACCTTTGGATTAAGTGGCATTGTTCTATTGTAGAATTGATTTTCAGACTACAATATCGCCAATTCAACAAATGGCAAATTACTAGTGAATGGGAATGGCCTCAAAAGTGGGGAGAAAACGTGACAAAACTAAAGTGAAAATAAGAATAACAGAACAGATTTTTGCATTAAACTTTCCCTATTTTTAATAATGCATTGTACTAATTGGAAAGTAATTGGACAGAACCTGTGCAGATCTGTCATTAAATATAATTATGAGTTTTTATTATTTTTTTTTAAACTTGCAAAGTTTTGTGTGCTCATTGATTCAATTGAAGATTGAAGCTGGAGGAGGGACCCAAATGTAGGTCAATTATTACTTTAAACATGAGTTGTTATGATGTAAACTGCATACAGTAGAATTCAGTTGCATAATACGGCGGAATAAATAGCAAGTCGAAGCAAAACAGAACCTGTGTTTTTCCAGTGAATCAAATCCAGAGTGTTCAATTAGTTTAGTTTGGAGTAAAACGGCGCGGAAACAGACCCTTCGGCCCACCAAGTCCGCACTGACTAGCGACCACTGCATGTCAACACTACCCTACACAAACTAGGGACAATTTTACATTCATTAATTTGGAGTGTGGGAAGGAACCGACAATCTCAGGGAAAACCCACGCAGGTCACGGGGAGAATGTACAAACTCCGTACAGACAGCACCTGTGGTCAGGTTCGAATCCGGGTCCCCTGGCGCTGTAAGGCAGTGGGTCTACCGCTGTGTCACCATAGAGTTATCTTAGGAGAAATTTGGAAATTGGCAGCAATATTATGTAAATCTGTCGAGTGTAATGAATATTTATTAGAATGGCAAATGATTGGGTAACTGGTAACATAGAATATAGAACAGTACAGAAGATAGGCTCAAAGAGCTGGAATAACTCAGCGGGACAGGCAGCATCTCTGGAGAGAAGGAATAGGCAACGTTTCGGGTCGTGACCCTTCTTCAGACTGGTCTGACCTACTGATCTGAAGGGTCTCAACCCGAAACGTCGCCAATTTCCCGCGTGGGATAAACAAAGTTCTATCGTACCCTTGGAACCCGAGGGCAACATTTTCACTCACAGGATGGTGGCTATATGGAATGAGCTGCTAGAGGGGGTAGTTGACGCAGATACAATGACAACATTTAAAAGACACTTGTACAGGTACATGGATGGGAGAAGTTTAGAGGGATATTGGCCAAACGTGGGCAAATGGGACTAGCTTAGATGTGGCATCTTGGTCGGCATGGACCAGTTGGGCTGAAGGGCCTGTTCATGTGCTGTATGATTCTGACTCTAAATAAGATATTAAGGGACTGATACATAGGAATGAATTGCAGCAATTTTATTTTTTTAAATGTTTTTCTTTCCATCGCAGTTTCTTCAGCAGCTAGCACTGGAACGTGGCGGAGCCAGATCACTGTGGGCGTCCAGGATTTTGATCATTTACCTTATGCAACTCCTTTCAATAACTCCTACAGCAATACAACATTACACACCAGGTGAGTGTCAGTATAACACACCTGTCTGCTTAGCCTTAAACATACTGCCCTTTGAGAAATAGGCTATTTTTCTGTTCAACAACCATTCCATTTCCAGCAGTACGCAACAAATTTCAATTGTAGGTTACTGTATATTATTAACAAAGACATGTCTGATAGAAAAGAAAATGCATATATAGTGAAGTAATGGGATTTACAGTATTTAACTGGGGATTGCAGGAGAGGTGCACAAAAGTAATTAGCACTTAACATCCGCAAAAGTAAGATTTATGTGAACGCAAGAGATGACGGGAAGAAATTGTCCTCAGTTTCTAATGGTAAAAGCACTGTGTTCAATTTGGAAATAGAGAGGAGAGCACGGCATCTCCTAAACTATACCTTTGGCTCCACAGATGCTGTTTGTCTTTTGCTCTAAATTACCTAATTGCACATTCATCACAACACAATATAGATTCATACAGTGATACAGTGTGGAAACAGGCGCTTCGGCCCAACTTGCCCACACCAGCCACCATGTCCCAGCTACACTAGTCCCACCTGCCTGTGTTTGGTCCATATCCCTCCAAACCTGTCCTATTCATGTACTTGTCTTAACTGCTTCTTAAACGTTGGGATAGTCCCATCCTTAACTACCTCTTCTGGTAGCTTGTTCCATACATCCACCATCCTTTGTGTTAAAAAGTTACCCCTTTAGATTCCTATTAAATCTTTTCCCCTTCACCTCAAACCTATGTCCTCTGGTCATCGATTCATCTGCACTGGGCAAGAGACTGCATACACCCAATCTATTCTCTTATTTTACCCACCCTTCTAATGTTTTTGGACAATGTTTCTTGCATTTAAAATACAAAAAAAAATGTCAACAACCTCTCAGATCCCCCAAGGAGAGCAGTTAAATGTTTTATAAGGACCTTCGGACATCTAATTTTGGATTTAGTTGTTCTGTTCTATTGCAGAATTAATTTTCATACGACAATGTAGCAAATTGGTCAACTGCATCCGAGCCTTACTAGCCTTATATGACCTTAAAATAATGGGGAAGTCTTAAAGGGGCCTTCAGCATTATAATAAGCAATCTATGAATTAAATTGTAAATGTTTGCTATGGTAGGTTAACCATTAATGCCCTAAAATAGAGGGGGTGTGTTCCTGTAATTTGATCAAATGTGAAGACAACATAAAGTTGTTTGGCCAGTGATCATTAGACATTCTAAGCTTTTCACTGTACATCGGTACACAGATTTGGCAGAACTCTCGCCATGTAATTGGCATTTCAGCTAACCTCGACAGCTGTACCTCACTTATGTCGTCTCCGATGTGGACAACATCCATGTTTGTAGATTCACTGCAGCAAAAGCCAGGAGGGCTAATGTTATTCAGCACCATCGGCCATTAAATTGTCACCAGTTCCAAGGTTCAACGATAGCACAAAGTATATTTTAGCACACCTCCATGTTTGTAGATTCACTGCAGCCAAGATCCGGTGGACTAATGTTATTCAGCACTACCTGCCATTGAATTGTTACAGATTAAGGTTTCAGCAGTTGCATAAAGTAACTTGCAGTGGAGATGAAAACTGTTGGGTTTGCAGAATGGATCAAACTTTAAATGTAACATTGTAAATTGGTTAAGCTGAGCATTCTTGTAATGCTGGTTCAAGATAAGTCTACTCACAAGGAAGGAAGTGGTGGAAGCAGTATTGGGCCACCTGGCGTCTTGGGCTACTTCATCATATAATGGACCAACCATGATCCTATTATTATCAGTCAACTATTCCAAACCATCTCCATATTTCCTCATTCTCTTAATATCCCTTAGTGTTGATGCACTTATTGTCTCTGCCATCCTCGTTATAAGGAGATATTTTGCTTGGTGCTCCCATTGTCCAGCAGAGTATCTCGGATTCATTAACTCAAGTGGAGTATTGAACGTTATGTGGGTTGATGGATGTAGACAGCAATTGCCCTTGTAGGCAAGGTGCCATTGGCCATGGTTGCCAATGTACGCTTGTAAAGTGTACAGATGTCCTTGTATGCATTAACACTGTCAAGAGATAAGGAGGGGAGGGAGGGGGGGGGGGGGGATGGAGAATATAATCTGGAGATTTACTTCTTATTTTGCTTGTCGGTCATTTTCTTGTAGGCCTAGCTCCTTCCAGTCTCTTGGCGATCCTTTTTCTGCTGCGCGCCACCATTTCCCCACTGTGGGCACAGCTCCTACCAGTCACTCATCTGCCTCCTCCACCTCCTCCTCTTCCTCCTCCTCTTTTTCATCCACTTCCACTTTCCCCCACAAAGAAAAGGAGTGTTTCCCTAAGTGTACTGACTGCCGCCAACATCGCGTCTACAGAAATGAGATATTCATTAAATACTCATACGCAAAATGTAGTCAGCGGTAGTAAGTATCTTTGCGTGTTTGTGTGCGTGTGTGTGTGTGACTGTTGGTCATTGCGCTTGCTAAAGAGGCTTGACGTTGGCTGAGCTGCTTACGACATAGAACGCTTGCTATTAATGCTTGACATTAAGTTGATCTGCTTCCTACATAGATTGTCTCTCCATGTAATGTTAAGTCATACGTTAAAGCAACAGTAATGTTGTCGTCCTTGTTGCTCTAACAAATAGCCAACAGCTGTTGAACTAAAAGTTTTAGATCTGATAAACTAACAAATGATCCAGCATTCCTCCAAATTACCATTGCAACCTATCTAGATGTATCCAATTTGAAGATATTTGCAGTAGGAAAAAGCGCCTTTGAATTCTACTCCTTTAATAATCTACGCTAAATCATTCTGGATTGATTTGACAATAAGACCTTCTTGGCTTTTCACTAGTTATATAAATCACATTTTTTAAAGTTTCTTCTAACTAGTTCCTCTGTGTTCTAGTAAGCAGAGGCATAGTTGAGGTATTTAGATTCGGGTTCCAATTTGGATTTGTATGGGATCGGCTGAATAATTGGAGTGCTTCAGGCAAATTTGGTATCCCAAATCTAGGAAAAGGGCGGTGGAAAAATTTACAGGATTTGTGTTCCAGAGATTTAGATATCCTGTTTTTTATCTATTGGAAAATAACCAATCAGATCAGTATATTAAAAAAAAATCCATTCCAATAATCTATCCTGAATTGACACGGTTGAAAACGGCTACTCAAAGCTTTTCACTGTACATTGGTACACATGACAATAATCTAAACTCAACACAACTAGACTTGAGGTATTGAGGATGTCTGCAGAATCAAATCTCAGTGTAGTTGGTGATTGAATAATTTTGGAAAGTTGGAACATTCCTAATGCGATGAGACTTTCACAATAATACACTCAACCCCAGTTTGCCATTATTTCCCTTTCTACCTGCCAACCTGAACCAATGTTTAAATGTGGGATAGAATTGTGCTAGAGGGAATAAATCAATCCCTCTTTTAAAAAAAAAAAAAAAAAAAGCAATTGATCGAAAAATAAACCAATCTGTACCAAACATTTCTTCTAACGATTCATATTTGAACCCAGATGTGAATGGCTACAGAAGAAATTGTGGGAAAATAATCTGAAAGTCTGCAACTCTTTGGCAGAAGCTGCCTTGGATAAGATGCAACACATGCTCCTGGATCTTCCCTAATTTCACAGAATATCTATTATCAAACGTAACCTTGCAAGGATAGGACATTCCATTTGTAACAGCGCAAGGGCACGTGCCCTTTCACCTGACACCATTAACAGTTTTCCATTTCTCAATAAGCATATTGATAACAATATTAGTTTAGTTTAGAGATACTGCACGGGAACAGGCTCTTCGACTTATCGAGTCCACGCCGACCAACGATCCCCACACACTGGGGACAATTTTACAATTATACCAAGCCAATTAACCTACAAACCTGTTCCTCTTTGGAGTGTGGGAGGAAACCGGAACACTCGAAGAAAGCCCATGCAGGTCACGGGAAGAAGGTAGAAACCCCGTACAGACAGCAACCGTAGTCGGGATCGAACCCAGGTCTCTAAGGCAAGCAACTCTACCGCTGTGCCACCCCTAAAATACCGGAGATTTGAGGAGTTATCTTGCCTGTAAATCTGTCTTGAGGTAAAATATAAATTGCATGAATTGGTCAAAGGATAATTCCACCCACTTCACAGCTGGAAAGCCAACAATTGAAATAATCCCCGTATTCACGATAAAAACCTGGAGTATTGGTGGATTCCAACTAAAATTATGGTTATTAATTGTACATGTTAACATTAGAATTCTCACAGAACTATTAATGGAATCGTATTGATAAAAGCATTTCAGTCCTCCCGCAATTTGAACTTTATGTAATGTTTGGATATTAAATTTCTAAGCACCATTTCAAGAATTAAGTCATTCATAAAATGCCTGTTGCTGAGTGCCTATACCAACAGTAAAAAGAGGACAGGATCACGATTCTTTGTGGAGTAAATGGATAGATAATGGATTCTCTATTCCACTATCAAAGAGCCACGTGCCCTTTCGAGCCAGTGTACGTATTTAAACTAAATTACCCAAACCTTTCAAAAGTAAACATTTGCAATTTGTGATGAATGTTGTGCTAACCCTTCAAACTAATGTCTTTTTTTTCTTCTAAAATGCATGTCCTTTTGGATTGTTGTTTGGAGTCCATTTTCGTAACTCTTATTTTTAAAATGTTTACCAGACCTTATCCAGAAAGAATGTATTCGGACAGTGGAGACACAGTGCAGCTGGAAAATGACTTGTACGAAGATGAGCAAATGTTGCTATGGCATGAAGACTCTAAACCCGGGACTCTGGTTTAGGTGGCGACTAGCTAGCTGACCTTCCACCTTCCCTGTCCAACAAGTGGAAAACGTAATCAGTGTGCCTTGCATCCTTTTCGATCTGTTTGAAATGCTTTATTTCTACTAATAGGAATCACACTCGGAACATTTCAATGTTTTTCATAAGGTACTCTACCTGGATGCCGGGATGTTCATTGTGCAGAAGGAGTGAAAGTTTTCTAAGTTCTACACTTCACAGTTCAGTAAAGGTTCCCTTAATAACTACAGTACATTCTAAAGACCAACCTCGAAGTAGATTGTGTTTAAATTGAAGCTCGGAAGAATGGCACTTGGAAATCATTTTTTTAAAACTGAAAATGCACTTTTCAAGATTAAGTTGATGAAAGCAAGGGGTTCCTCATTGAGTCTGGAGCAGAACAAGAGGAACTGTGCTTCACGCATAGGTATGCAAGAGGACAAAGCAGGGTAGGAAGTAAAGGAGTACTTTGCAGATTATTAAATGAAGGATGTCTTGTACTTAGGCAAGAAACTGGTGACTCTCTGATTACTTGGACAGAGTTTAGTGGGCTTATAGATTTTCAAAATGATTAGTTGGACACCAGACCAGAAATTAGTGAGAGATGCATTTTGTTAAAGGTTTTTCTGGTCTTTCTAAAGCACAAAGATTCATCATACTTGTGATTCTGAAAACCAATTGTTAATTTAGTCGTTAGACTTTACAAATAGGCTTTCTTTTTGCATGGGAGGGAGGGGGAGGGGATGGAGTTAATGAACTATTGGTCCATGTAATGTCAATTGTTAGTGGACCATATTGAGTAGCACAATTTACCAAGTTATGAAATTATGGATCAAATGTAGCTAAACCGCTGTGTTTCCTAATAAAAAGCACATGGCTTGAGAGAAGCAGGAAAAAGACTAAAACGCAATAAAACTTTTTTTAAAACAAAGAGCACAATCCTAAAACTGGCAGTTGAAGTCAGCACAATCTGGTTTAAATACTTCAGTTTGATTATCTGTTCAAGTTAGGCAAGAGAGCTCTTGGTTGAGATGGTACTGTTATGAGACATGTGACTCGGGTAGAGTACTATTCTCTTGCGCCACCAGAATGTATTAAACTTGGTTTTTAAAACAAAAATCCCAATCATTTCCGACTATTCAAGAGCTGGCAGATGTATATCAGACAGATTATGTATTTATGGTGATGAATGAATGCTCTGCTGAGATTCCGAGAGTCAATGGGTTGGGTGGTAATCTTTTGAACACCTCATTGTCCTCATTGTAATCTCCATCTCGAGGGGGTAGGTTGGAAAATAATGATGTAAAGTGCGGAGGGAAGAATCACCCACAGTTTGGACTTCCACTATTTACTTGAGACTTTTTGAAGAATGACTCAAACCCAGAGATACTATAGTGGTTGACCCCACGGTCAAATAACATTCCTGTCCACTTTCACATTGGGATCTTTGAGCATTAGGACCCAAGTCCACGAAACAGTCTCTCAGCCATGGATTACCTTTTCAGAAGAGAAAAAAGGGATGAAATTGGTTCCTCGCTCTTCGGCCTCTCGTTATCATGGTGAGGTTCAGAGGAACACGGCTCAAAACTCGTCTCTTAAAAGAAAAGTGAATTAACAGAAACATGAATACAAAAAAGGAACAATCCCACAAGTACGACTTCTGCAGGCAACAAAATGAACCTTCGATGTTTTCATTTATACATGAAGTGCTCATGAGGGTCACACTACCTCACTATTTCTTTGAGAATATATATACACGTTCACCAGTTTGGGGGCCAGGCATTCACTACGATGCATGAATTTTATATGTTGAATTCCTGGCAATTTTACTCCAAGCTCTTTAACTGGTGACTCCATGTTTTCCCTCGCTGGTGATCCATGGAAAGGTGCTGTCATTTTCCTTTTGTTTTTTTTTATTGATAATTGTGTTTATGTAAAGATTTGAATTGACTTTTTTTGTGAGCATTTTTATTATTGTTGTTCCAAAGCATGTAATATATAGTAAAACTAATTTGGTAAGCTGGTTCTTAGTCATTTTTTTAATTCAATGAGAAGTTTCAATTCATGTGGAAAATTTGGAACAAAGCGTTTAACTTATTCTTTTGCATATTTGTACAGCTTTACCCAGAGATACTGACATTTTTGTGTATGCCTTTACATTATACTCCTGTCTTCCTTGCTTTGATAAAAATGTGCTTTTAAGAAAAAAAAAAACAGGAGACCAGTAAATAAAAGTGTATGGATATCAGTGCATGTTGTTTTGTTGTAATTGTAGACAGTTGTTTCATTTAGAGATGCAACGGGGAAACAGGCCCTTTGGCCCACCGCGTCTGCACCAACCAGCGACCCCTGTACACTTACGCTACCATATACACACAAGGGACAATTTACAGTTACACAAACCCAACTAACCTACAAACCTGTACATCTTTGGAAGTGTTTGAGAAAACTCATGCAGGTAATGGGGAGAAGGTACAAACTCTGTACAGACAAGCACCTGTAGTCAGGATCAAACCCAGGTCTCTTGTGCCGTAAGGCAGCAACACTACTGCTTCACCTCTGTGTTCTCCAGGGATTTCTTGCTCCATTGTTGGGCAGATCAACCTTTCCTTCTTCATTTGATATTTTCACTGTTATTAATACACATTTCAGCTCATTGGCCTTCATCAGTCATAGAATTTGGGAGGTCATGATGCAGTTATATAAAGACGCTGGTGAGGCCACATTTAAAGTCTTGAGTACAGTTCGAGACACCATCTCATGGGACAGGTAGTTAAGCTGGAAAGGGTGCAGAGAAGATTTGCGAGGATGTTGCCAGCACTTGAGGGACTGTGCAATTTGGAGAGGTTGATTAGGTTGGGACACTATTCCTTGGAGTGCAGGAGGATGGGGTTCTTATAGAAATTTAATCGGAACCTAATGCCGCTATCCCACTTGGGAAACCTGAAACATAGAAACATAGAAATTAGGTGCAGGAGTAGGCCATTCGGCCCTTCGAGCCTGCACCGCCATTTAATATGATCATGGCTGATCATCCAACTCAGTATCCCGTACCTGCCTTTTCTCCATACCCTCTGATCCCCTTGGTTTCCGTGCGGTTCTCGGAGGTTGCAGATAGTGGAAGCAGGTAGGCAGACTGACAAAATCCTCCGGGAACCGCACGGAAACGGGTGGAGCGCAAAGTCTCCAGAGGTTTCCGTTCAGGTTTCCTAAGTGGGACAGGGGCATAAGGGGTAACCTTTTTTTCCCATACAAAGAATGTGGATGTATGGAACAAGGAGGCATTTGAGGCAGGTACTATGACCGTTTAAGAAATATTTAGATAAATACATGGATAGGATAGGTTTAGAGGAATATGGGAGACCATTTGCCTTCTCTCAGCTGAGCACAACGCAACTTTTGGAGCAGTTAATCCACATTGTCAAGGTCAGTGACAAGATTCGAACCGCATCTGCGTGTTGTGTGCTAACCAGTCAGCGGAAAGACTATACATGATTACATGTACAGTTTGAAGATAATTAACCCACAAACCTGTATGTTTATGGAGTGGGAGGAAACCAGAGCACCCGGAGAAAGTCCACGAGGTCACAGTGATAACGTACAGACTCGGTACAGAGAGCACCCATCGTCAGGATCAAACCCGGGTGTCTGGCGCTGTAAATCTGCAACTCTACCGCTGCACCACCCTGTGTCATTTGAACAACTCTCACCATGACAGCTTGCCAAGGTTGTTGTCATATTTTCCTCATTCCTTCACTACTCTTCAGATGTACAATTTAATCTTCCTTCTCCATTTCCTTCCCCCAATGTGATTGTGTTAATGTTTGGCTCCTGGGAGTAAGTAGCTCTTGTAAAATAATGTAACAGCAAAATGATAGCGAACAGGCAGTGAGTGCATGATTGCATCGGTTTTCCCAGTGGATCATCCCACAGGATAAAGCAATTGAAATACAGCATTTTACTTTATATAAAAAAAAACGAAACTTTGCATTGAGCCAAGACGTATTTATTTTATTTTTGAAATACACTTATCCACTCAAACCTAGCCAATATACTACGAATTGCTGAGTTTCCCATCACATTTTTCTTTACACGCTTGAAACTTGCATTAAGTGCCACTGCGTTCAACTCAGTAACAACCCCATGATTAAACTTTGTGTCCGTTATGAATCTTGGAAAGAAAAATGCAACGTGCATTTATGGTTAAAAAGATGAATTTTTAACCCAATTATGTAAATCCATTTAAAACATTTTCTACCTCAACAAATTACTGGCCAGGTCCAAGGGATTACAATAGGATCTCATGTGGACCCAAGCTATCTTGGATTTTTAATTGGAAATGCAAAACAATCCTATTATCCTGATTAGCTTCTTCCCCAATCTATTTTTCCACTGAGTCAATGATTGCATTGTTTCTGCTTCCTGCACTCAATTTCCCTTAATTCTGCTGTAATTTTTTCCTTTGTATGATCTATCCAAATCTGGCATACCTTTCCTGCGTCTCTCCGTCTCAGGAGTTAGGATCGAGACAACTATCTTCTTCTTGCGTGTGGCGTGCACAGCCTAAAGTTGTGGGACAACTTGTTCCATTTGATTGTGCCCACCAGGTTGATTGCAGTCGTTGAAACAGGGCGGACCACGTGAAGGTTGCAATCTCCCATCCCGAGACAACTATCTGCTCAGTGTCTTCAGACTCCTTCAACTCGTGATTACAACTTCTCCCAATACCTCCTGCAGGTACTCCACTCCATTCCACCTGTTCCTCCATCTCCAATGTAAACTCTACCTTTCTATAGATAGATGGGAGATATGTATCTATTTGATAGACACAAAATGCTGGAGCAACTCAGCGGGACAGGCAGCATCTCTGGAGAGAAGGAATGTGTATTTGATGTTGCCTGCCTGACTGAGTGATTCCAGATATTTCTGATTTTAAAGACAGAGAGACAACACAAAAACAGGCCCTTCGGCCCAACACGTGCATGTCAACCAATCCATTTTATTTTGGATTTACAGTATTGCAGTTTTGTTTTAAAAGGACAAAGTGCTGGAGTAACTCAACAGGTCATGCAGCATCTAGCATCTTTGGAGAACAAAGATAGGTGATGTTTCAGGTCGAGACCCTTCTTGAAGAATCCCAACTCAAAACGTCACCTACTCATGTTCTCCAGAGATGCTGTGTTACTCCAGCACTCGTTATTTTTATACCAGCATCTGCAGTTCTTTTTATCTCCTTGACAGGTTTTTTTTTAAGTTT
This sequence comes from Leucoraja erinaceus, assembly GCF_028641065.1. NCBI lineage: Eukaryota > Metazoa > Chordata > Chondrichthyes > Rajiformes > Rajidae > Leucoraja > Leucoraja erinaceus. Next base: position 9,205,998 of record NC_073392.1, on the reverse strand, counting down.
TAATTTATGTGTTTTCCAGTTGATGCTGGAATGCCAAATATCTACGTGGCAGTTCACATGAAAATTACCCATTAAAATAGGGTATAATTCTGTGTATTTGGCGAGGATTATAATCTGGTCAGGCATCTTGGTTTAGAGTTAAATTGATAAGAATTGTCAACCGATATTGAGCTGTGTTAGCTCATTGTTAAAGACAGCCAGCTCTGAGGCTGTATCTGTTTCAGGTTGAAATAAGAGCCTTCTTTAGATAAAAGGCTTATCTAAAACAAAATGGCTTCTGGGCTGATTGCACCAATACACTGCCCTTCAGGAATCCAATCTAATTTGTGCAATTATTTATAAAGAGTGAATGGCGTTAGCTGTGCCACAGTGTAATGTTGCAGTTTAAGTAGTTTTAAGACGTGTTATTTGACCCTACTGGCACTTAATATCAGTTCAGTTTAGTTTATTGTCACATGTACCGAGGTACAGTGAAAAGCTTTCGTTGCGTGCTCATCAGCTAGCGGAACGACAATACATGATTACAATCGACCCATTCACAGTGTACAGATACATGATCAGAGAATAATGTTTAGTGCAAGGAAAAGCCAGTAAAATCCGATCAAAGATAGTCCGAGGGTCACCATTGAGGTAGATAGTAGTTCAGGACTACACTCTGAATATCTCCCACCTTTCAACCAATGATAAACTTCCTCTTCCCACCCTCTTTCAACCCTTATTCCTCTCTTTCCTTGAAAAATACTTGCTCAACACATATTTAAGAAGGAACTGCAGATGCTGGAAAATCGAAGGTAGACAAAAATGCTGGAGAAACTCAGCGAGTGAGGCAGCATCTATGGAGCAAAGGAAATAGACAATGTTTCAGGTCGAGACCCTTCTTCAGACACGTTGTACATTAGGGATACAGCGTGGAAACAGGCCCTTCAGCCCACCGAGTCTGGACCGACCAGCAACCACCCCGTACGCTAACACTATCCTACACACTAGGGACAATTCATAACTTTATCAAAGTTATTTACCTTTCAAACCTGGACATCTTTGGAGTGCGGGAGGAAATCGGAGCAGTCGGGGAAAACCCACGCAGGTTACAGGAAGAAAGTACATACTCTGTACAGACAGCATCCGTAGTCAGGATTGAACCTGAGTCTCTACCGCTGCAAAACTGTGCCGCACCATGCAATCATACAGTATTGAAATAGGCCCTGTGGCCCACTAAGTCCACAGCTACCAGATTCCCAAGAGTTGATTTCTACTCCAGTCAGAAGCAGGTCAGCTCTTGCTGAGAAGAACAAGGCACGAGACCAGGAGGAGCCCAGCATTTCTGCCATTTTTCTCAACCCATGTGTGTTCGAGGGGAGAACATAGAGGAGTGGTCCCACTATAGAACAATCCAGTCTGAAGATGGACAGCTAACGGAATCAATGGATATGGGGAGAAAGCAGGAACGGGGTACTAATTTTGGATGATCAGCCATGATCGTATTGAATGGCGGTGATGGCTCGAAGGGCCGAATGGCCTACTCCTGCTCCTATTTTATATGTATAAAGAATGAAGCATTTTCTATGCATATGTACATGTATACATATATATCACATTCAAAATACACTGATCTTGATAGCTACCTCATCTCTATGCAATCCTGCTACTTCCTGTCTTTGCAAATTATATAATTTGCATCATGTAACTTTGTGCTTTTAGGTCAGCCAAAAGATTTACATTAAGAGGTCAATAAGATTATTCAGCAGCAATTATTATAAAGAGCGAATGGTGTTGGCTGTGGCACCGTGTAAATTTGAATTTTATAATGACGTGATGTCCATCGGTACTCAGGTTACAAGTGGGGCAATTCAGAGTGGCTCTGAGCGCTGTCGCCTTTTTAAACACTTTACATCTTGACGTTGTATATTTCAATATCCTCAAAACTGGGGCACCAAAATCTAGGCCAACTCTTGCAACTCTCCTTTTTGAAAAACGTTGATAAAAGCATTTATACTGCATGGCTTCTCTCTGGGTGATCCGGTTTCATGCCACATACCAGAGACATGCAGATTAGTGGGTTAATCGGTCTGCTTCCATGCTGTGTCTCTAAACTAACCTAATTTAAAAGCTCCTGCTCTACTCTCAAATGAAATGCAAAATACCCAGGGACACTATTTAAAGGAGAATTCTACCTGGTATTCTCAGCCAACTTAAGTTGGACACAAACTGCTGGAGTCACTCAGCGGGTCAGGCAGCATCTCTGGGGAAAAGGAATAGGCGACGTTTTGGGTCAGAACTAGGGTTGCCAACTGACCCGCATTAGCCGGGACGTCCCGTATATTGGGCTAAATTGGTTTGTCCCATATGGGACCGCGCTTGACACATATTTGACTGCTACTACTCGGGTCAAGGGGACTGTCGGGTCGGAGCACTGCGTCCGGCCCCACCTCACCTGTCCCGACGTAGTGCAGCCCATGGAGTGCAGCAGCAGCGCCTCGCCCATGGCCCTGTTGGTCGGCAGGCCGGCCAGCTGCCCGACCTTTGGAGCTGCGCTTACTGCCGACACCACCACCCCTCCTTCTCATGGCCGATCATCGGTTCATGAGTATGATGGGGTGCCGGATTTTTGCGCGCAACATCCCGCGGCCCAGGCCAAAACACCTCAGCTGGCCCGCCGTCTGGCTTTGTGTGCAGTCCAGCACCTGGGCCAACTCATCATTCACCCACGGCCAAGTCGGTCAATTGCCGTCGGGAATATGTCCCTTATTTTGACCTTTTGTCCCTTATTTATGTCCCTTATCCCTGGTCGGAAACCCTACTTCAGTCTGAGAGATATCCATCCGTGGAGAGAAACAGAGTTCATGTTTCGGGCCAAAGACTGTTTCATGCAACTGGAAAAGGGAGAAACTTAATTTATTTCCTCACTTTCACAATTTTGCTGAAGGGTCCCTGTCTTCCAACAGTAGCTCAGTTTCTCTGTCCATTGATGCTGCCTGGCTCACTGAATGGCCTCAGAATTTTCTGTTTTCATCTAATTATCAGTTTTTATTTTAACGAGAACTTGCTATGTATTATTTGGTTGCTCCATTTCCAACATTAAAACCGTGACTATCCTAGCAAGTAACTTGATTGGCTAAAATTACCTTATGAAACGTAGAATATATCCTTAATGGGCCTGTCCCGCTTGAAGATTTTTTTAGGCAACTGCCGGTGACTGTAGGTCGCTGAAAAACCGGTGACATCCGACGTCATCCTGGCGACAACCTACGACAGCATCGACGTCAGGAGAAGTCACGCTACGCTCACTGGCGTCGGGCCCACTGTCGCCAAAAATTTTTCAACATGTTGAAAATTTAGTGTCGACCAGAAATACGCTACGACATTTTGTGCAACTGAGGCGACGACTCCCGGCGACCATGTGGCGACAAACTAGTCGCCTGTAGTTGCCTAAAAAAAAAATTGCCTAAGTGGGACAGGCTCATAAAGGATTCCTAATTTGCATCCTTACCAACTGCATCACAGTATGGTATGGCAACTGCTCTGTTTCCGACCGGAAGGCATTGCAGAGGGTGGTGAAAATTGCCCAACGCATCACCGGTTCCACGCTCCCCTCCATTGAGTCTGTCCAAAACAAGCGCTGTCTGCGGAGGGCGCTCAGCATCGCCAAGGACTGCTCTCACCCCAACCATGGACTGTTTACCCTCCTACCATCCGGGAGGCGCTACAGGTCTCTCCGTTGCCGAACCAGCAGGTCGAGGAACAGCTCCTTTCCGGCGGCTGTCACTCTACTCAACAACGTACCTCGGTGACTGCCAATCACCACCCCCCCCCGGACACTTATTATTTTTTTTATTCAAATCGTTTGCTATGTCGCTCTTCAAGGGAGATGCTAAATGCATTTCGTTGTCTCTGTACTGTACACTGACAATGACAATTAAATTGAATCTGAATCTGAATCTGAATCTGAATCTTTTATCCCACACCTCGTGTTTTAATCTCTAGCCTTGGTTCTAACCATCTGCCTATGAAGAAAAAGCTGTCCCTTGCTTTCGCCTGTGCTTTGGCGTTCCCTCTGCCCTCTCCACCCCCCTCCCCCCCCCACAATCAGTCTGGAGAAGGGTCTCGACCCATTGCATCACCCATCCATATCCACAAGAGAGATTGAGTTACTCCAGCACTTTTTGTTTTGTAAATCAGCACCTGCAGTTCCTAGTTTCCATATATATAATTTGGGTCTGTCTTACCAATATACCTACCAAATAAACATTCCTAAATGCTAATTCTGCATCTATTTAAAGATGGTATATTTACCTGCATATTTGGCAGGTAAATAACCAACTTTAGAATTTCTGCTTTTTGCTGTGAATTTTATTTGTGTATTGATATTCAGAAAGCATAAGCAGAGTTTTCTGTCGTCTCTCCAGTCCCTGTGTCTGATCCATTGCAAAATCTCCTCAAGGTTTTTAGTTCTTTAATTTAGAGATACAGCATAGGAAGAGGCCCTTTGGCCCATTAAGTCCACAACAACCATCAGTAATTCTATCCCACACACTAGGAACAATTGACAGAAGCCAATGAACGTTCTTTGGAATGCAAGGGGAAAGTGGAGCATCCGGAAGAAAACCCACGTGGTCACCGGGAGAATGTACAGATCGCACCTGGAGTCAGGATCGAACCCGGGTCTCTGGCGCTGTGAGGTAGCCACTGCACCACTGTGTCGGGTATTCCTACGGTTGAAGAAATCCAGCATCTCACGTCTGCAGATTTTGATCCATTATTTCACAAGCACAAAAATCACTCCTTGATAACATTTGTCAATGGCACCTGGTTTTTCTTGTCACACAGTTCCGTACCAGCACATTTCATGCAGACATTTGGTCGTGATCGAGAGCAGAGGTCAGTAAAACAATCTTTGCGTAACTGCTTGCCAGCTGAAAGTGATGATGGACATCTGTTCCCAGCCATGCATCACTTCAGTGGACAGATCTTGCTGGTTCTTCCAGACTGGCCCAGGTTCTTTCAGTGCCTGACATTGTCACTATGCTTCATATTACATCTGGAAGCTGGTATATAACAAATCAAAATCTGTAGGAAGGAACTGCAGATGCTGGTTTAAAACCGAAGATAGACACAAAAAGCTGGAGTAACTCAGCAGGACAGACAGCATCTCTGGGGAGAAGGAATGGGTGACGTTTCGGGTTGAGACACTTCTTCAGACTGGTTAGGAATAAGGGAAACAAGAGATATAGACGAATCAGTAGAGAGATAAAGATCAATGGATGAAAGATGTGCAAAAAAGTAACGAAGATTTGTTTGTCGGGTGAAAACCTATTTCTGCAGTTCATTTTTTATTGCATCCCAAATATTGTACAATGTTTCTTATAGTTCATAGGTACAAAACTATCCAAAATATTGTGCCACCCTGTAAAGCCACAATGGAGTGTTGATGTCCTTATTCAAAGTGGGATATGCTTGCAATGAAGGCAAGACAAACATCAGGAGATCAAACTCTGAGCCCAGGAACACACAAGATTATAAAACATGATGAACACTGCCCAGTCCATCACAGCGACTGACCTCCTCACCATCTAAGGGATCTCTAGGACTCGCTGCCTCAAAAGGGCAACCAGCAACATCAAGGACCTACGTCACCCTGGCCATGCTCTCATTTCACTCCTGCCATCGGGAAGGTGGTATAGAAGCCTTTATGTTATGACATTGGATGGAAGCTGCATACCAAATCTCGTTGCGTTTATGTGCAATGACAATAAAATATATTATTATTATTTTTAAATGTATTGAACATCTTTTGTGGGTCATTATATTATCTACTGAGCGTTAAGTTTCCATACCTGTTGTGCTGCAGCAAATGTGAATTTATTTGTTACATTTCGATGTAAAACACTCTCGACTTGACTCCAGGGGGCATCATTTCAGAATGAAGGATTGGCCATTTCAGATGGAGATGAGAAGAAATGTCATCTCCAAAAGGTCATGCATCTTTGAAATTCTCTAATACAGAGTTGTGGAGACAGTTACTCCAGCACTTTGTTTTTTGCTCAAGACATCTCAACGACTAGGCAGTCAAGGAGATATGGGGGAAAAAAAAAGTGGAACAATGATATAGGAACCAATATTGGATCAGGCAAGACCTTATTGCATGATGGATTAAGAAGATGACTGTCCTACTCCTGGGCCTATAGTTGTAGTTAGAAGATGGAAGAATTAGAACATTACAGAGTACATTACATATGACATGAAGTTACTAAATTCAATGAGAATAAACAACCTGGTTGTGCCCGAAAACAGATGAAAGTAGTCAAGAGGTTGAGGCATTTGTGTTCGATGATGGCTTTGGTTGAGATGATATAACTACAGTCAAATATATAATATTACAATCTTGTATCCAAAGCAGCACACAAGCCAATCTCCCTTCCATTTAAATCTCACGCTGCCTCGGCAAGACCAGCAGCATAATCAAAGGCAAGTCGCACCCCAGCCACTCCCTCTTCTCCCCTCTACCCATCAGGCAAGAAACATAGAAACGTAGAAAATAAGTGCAGGAGTAGGCCATTCGGCCCTTCGAGCCTGCACCGCCATTCAATATGATCATGACTGATCATCCAACTCAGTATCCTGTACCTGCCTTCTCTCCATACCCCCTGATCCCATAAAGCCACAAGGGCCACATCTAACTCCCTCTTAAATATAGCCAATGAACTGGCCTCAACTACCTTCTGTGGCAGAGAATTCCAGAGATTCACCACTCTCTGTGTGAAAGAGGTACAGAGGTGTGAAAGCGCACACCTCCAGATTCAGGGACTGTTTCTTCCTTGCTGTTATCTGCCAACTGAAGCGTCCAACGAAAAAAATAGAGACTAGAGAGCAGTCCTGAGCTACTATCTACCTCTTTGGAGCCCCTCGGGCTATCTTTGATCAGACGTTACTGGACTTTATCTTGCACGAAAAACTTTATCCACTTTATAATGCATCTGTACACTGTGGACGGCTCGATTGTAATCATGTATTGTCCTTTTGTCTTAGTTAACATGCAAAAGCTTTTCACTGAACTTCAGTACACGTGACAATAAACTAGACTCAACTCAAGAGACTGAGATCGCCATGGGGAAAAGATAATGTCAGACATGTCAAAGGCCACTGAAGGAGGAAAGCATTTGGGCTGCAATGTGCTTGCAAAGTAAAGATTGTAGGTAGAAAGAAAGGGAAAGAGGGCAGACACTAAAAGAAAGGGATAGAAAGACAACTAATAAATGTTCCAAAAATCAATTAATAGGAAGAGTTCAAACTGTTGGCAAACTAATACAAAATTGCTAGATTGATATTCTTTATAGTCTGTTAAGCATCATGAAATTCAGCCCACGCGGGAGAATCACGAGTCTGGAGACTGACACAAAATGCTGGAGTAACTCAGCGGGACAGGCAGCCTCTCTGGAGAAGGAATGGGTGCAAAGGAGGGACTGAACCCGAAAAGTCACCCATTCCTTCTCTCCAGAGATGCTGCCTGTCCCACTAAGTTATTCCAGCATTTTGTTTCTATCTTCGGTTTAAAGAAGCAACTGTTGTTCCTTCCTACAGACTCATCAGTCCACTGGCTTTTTAAAAAAAATAATTCGGCAATTGTTATTAGGTCTCTTCACAAACTCAGACCAAAATGTGAAAATTTGTAAAATGGTGCCACCTTCAGTCTGATGACAGAACAGCAGTTGTTGGGCCAGAACAAACATTCAAATGGTTTTTGAACTGAAGCAAATAAAAGAGTGAGCTTAATGAGTCAAGCAGCATCTGTAGAGGCGAAAGGAATCTATACGCTGACGAATGAAGGGGAATGCCCATGACCACATGTTTGATCTGCAGCGATACCCACACAATCCAGACCACACACTCATCTTGCTGCTACCATTAGTTTTTTAGTTTAGTTTAGAGATACAGCGTGGAAACAGGCCCTTAGGCCCACCAAGTCCGTACCGACCAGCGATCTCCCACATTAACACTATCCTACACACACATAGGGACAATTATACACTTGTACAAATCCAATTAACCTGCAAACCTGTACGTCTTTGGAGTGTGGGAGGAAACCGAAGACCTCAGAGAAAACCCACGCGGTCACGTGGAGAACGTACAAACTGCTAATGGACAGCACCCGTAGTCGGGATCGTACCCGGGTCTCCAGTACTGAAAGCTCTGTTAGTCAACAACCCTACCGCTGCGCCACCGTGCCACCTATTGAGTATAGAAGTTGCGTGGTCAAGTTGCAGTTGAATAAGACGTTGGTGAGGCCGCATTTAGAGTATTTTGTTCAGTTCTGGGCACCATGTTATAGGAAGGATGTGGTCAAGCTGGAACGGGTGCAGAGAAGATTTTTGAGGATGTTGCCAGGACTAGAGAGTCTGAGCTATAGGGAGAGGTTGAGTAGGCTGGGACTCTATTCCTTGGATCGCAGGAGGATGAGGGATGATCTTATAGAGGTGTATAAAATCATGAGAGGAATAGATTGGGTAGATGCACAGAGTCTCTTGCCCAGAGTTGGTGAACCGAGGACCAGAGGGCATAGGTTTAAGGTGAAGGAGAAAAGATTTAATAGGAATCTGAGGGATAACTTTTTCCACACAAAGTGTGGTGGTTGTATGGAACAAGCTGCCAGAGGAGGTAGTTGAGGCTGGGATTATTCCAATGGTTAACAAACAGTTAGACAGATCCAGGTTTGGAGGCATATGGATCAAACATGGGCAGGTGGGACTAATGTAGCTGGGACGGGTGGGCAAGTTGAGCTGAATGGCTCATTTCCATGCTGCATCACTAGGATTCTTGACTATCGAGAAGGAGGTACAGGAGCCCATGCAGCATTACCTCCAGGTTCAAGAACAACTTCTATCCATTATCCACAGCCACGCTGTCCCATTCTAACCACAACCCCACCTCAGCACTGAGCTACTATGAACTTCAAGGATGGACACAAAATGCTGGTGTTACCCAGCGGGTCAGACAGCAGCATCTCTGGAGAAAAGAAATAGGTGACGTTTCAGGTGGAGACCCTTCCACAGACTAAAAGTCAGGGAAAAGAAAAACACGAGATGTAGACGGTGATATAGAGAGAGAGATATAGAGCAAATAAATCAAAAGATATACAAATTAGTAATGATGATCAAGAAAAAGTGGAGTCCACAATGGTCCATTGTTGGCTTTGGGTTAGGTGTTAACGAGTTATACAGACAATAAAACTCAACAGGACAACAATTGGGGGACAGGGAAAGAAGGGATGCAAGGGTTACTTGAAGTTGGAAAAATCAATATTCATACCACTGCCCAAGCAAATTATGAGATGCTGTTCTGTTTTGTTTCACTCTGACCATGGAGGAGGCCTAGGACAGAAAGGTTAGTATGGGAATGGGAAGGAGAGTTAAAGTGTTTGGCGACTGGGATATCGTAGGCGGGGGCGGAACTTCAAGGGTTGCGCTATCGTCTTTGACTCCGTTGATTCACAGTGAATCATCAGAATGACTGATTGTAATAATTGCTTATCGTTTATCTTTATTTGTTGTGGTGTTGCATTCTTGGGCCTATATAAACTACAGCAAATAAAAATGTCATTGTTCCATTCGTGGTGCACATGAGATTTAAATACACCCGATCTCTGATTTAAAAATGCTGCAGGGAAACGACCCAACCAGTGTACGTTGACCATCAATCCACCGCTCACACTACCTCTACGTTAGAACACTTTCACATTCACTCTTTACACACTAGGGGCAATTAACCTACAAACCCGCTCGGCTTTGGGATGTGGGAGGAATCTGGAGCACCCAGAGGAAACCCACGCGGTCACAGGGAGAACTTGCAAACTCCACACAGGCAGTGCCCTAGGTCCTAGGGGTGGCACAGTGGTACAGGGTAAAGTGCTGCCTCACAGGGCAAGGGACCTGGGTTCGGTGAGACAAGAGACGGTGCTGTCTGTATGGAGTTTGCTGTCTGCATTCCCCCTGTGACCGGGTGGGTTTTCTCCGGGTGCTCCGGTTTCCTCCCACACTCCAGAGATGTCCAAAGGTTTGTACGTTCATTGGCTTTGGTAAAATTGTAAATTGTCCCTAGCGTGTAGGATAGTGCTGGCGTATAGGGATGATCGCTGGTCGGCACGGCCTACATGGGGCCGAAGGGCCTGTTTCCGTGCTGTATCTCTAAAGTGTAAAGTTCCTGGTGCTGTGAGACAGCAGCGCTTTGTATGAAAACTGCCCATTTTCTCCTCAGAATCTTCCTTTGTTACATTCAGCTTGTTCGTTTTAACCTCTGGGCTGGCTCATTCTTCACTTGTTTTATTGTACTTCTTACGGCCTTCTGCTGTGCGTCCCCCACCCATCCCACGTAAATGTTTCCATTCAATCCGTTGGCTCTTTTGTTTGCATTTATAGTTTAATTACTGCCTTCTTTGTCCTCCTCCATGTGGATTTTTCTTTATAAACGCTCTTGGTTTTTATTCCAGCCGAGAGTTATCCATTTTCTGCCCTGGCTCCTTTCCTATTTACTTTTGTCTTTGACTTCTTTCATTTCTTTGCTTTCCATGTGTTCTCTATTTACTCCACAGCCCTTTGTCTGCCTCGGCTAAAGCAGCCAGCTATTTGCTTCATTTCTTTTGATTCTGCAAAATAACTTCAGTCGGAGTGTAAACCAAGCAACAGTCTGAAGAAGGGCCATGACCTGAGACGTCACCTATCTATGTTCTCCAGAGATGCTGCCTGACCCGCTGAGTTACTCCCAACACTTTGTGTCTTTTCATTTTTATTATTTGTTCTATAAACCAGCATCTGTAGTTTACTTACGATCCGATAGAAAGATTCAAGAGAGTTTATTGTCATGTGTCCCAGATAGGACAATGAAATTCTTGCTTTGCTTCAGCACAACAGAATATATTAGGCATCAATAAATACAGAACAGATCAGTGTGACCATATACCATTGAATATATATATATACACACACACTCACACACATATATATATAAATAAGCAGATAAAGTGCAATGAGCTATTAATGTTCAGAGTTTTGTTTGAGTTGAGTTTAATAGCCTGATGGCTGAGGGGAAGCAGCTATTCCTGAACCTGGATGTTGCAGATTTCAGGCTCCTGTACCTTCTACCTGAAGGCAGCGGGGAGATGAGTGTGTGGGAAATTGATCTACCAACAGCCATAAAACACAAAATACATGAAACATGAAATTAAAGTGACGAGTGGAAAGGATTGGGAATGTGCAAAGATTGGGGGGATGGGAGATCATTAACATACAAATCTGTACGCCTTTGGAGTGTGGAAGGAAACCAAAGGTCACAGGAAAACGTACAAACTCCGTACAGACAGCACCCATAGTCGGGATCAAACCCGGGTCTCTGGTGCTGTAAGGCAACAACCCTACCGCTGCACCACCGTGCCACCCTTTAAGTGGTTGATTGATTTATCTTCAAGCAGCTGTTTTCCCCATCTACCCTTGACAAATCGCTACTCAGACTCGCAATATTGGAGTTAGCCCAATTAAGAACCTATTTTAACATCATCCTCAGACTAGCGTCTAATTATATTAAGTGCTCACTTGAAAATTTAATCTTGCCGTCTTGATTTCTTGGGAACGGGGTGGTTAGAAACACGGCATCGGAAGGAAGCCAAGAGTTCCAGGCTGCCCACAGTAGTTGCTTCAAACATTCCTTGGGGACTAACAGAGTAGAGGGCTCCCACCCCACTCTACCCACTGACATGACCTTTCAGTTTTCCAACCCCATTATCTACCCTCGTCATTATTGACCTTCCTGAGCGAGAGAGAAAACGGGGAATTACAGACCAGTTAGCCTGACCGGTGGTGGGAAAGATGCTGGAGTCAATTATTAAAGGGGTAATAATGGGACATTTGGATAGCAGTAAAAGGATTAGTCCAAATCAGCATGGATTTATGAAAGGAAAATAATGCTTCTGGCATTTTTTGAGGATGTGACAAGTAAAATGAAAGAAGGAGACCCAGTGTATGTAGTATATCTAGACTTTCAGAAAGCCTTTGATAAGGTCCCCCACGGGAGACTGGTGACTAAAATTAGATCACATGGTATTGGGGGTAGGGTGTTGACGTGGATAGAAAATCAGTTGGCAGACAGGGAGCAAAGAGTAGGAGTGAACGGGCCCTTTTCAGAATGGCAGGCAATGGCGAGTGGAGTGCCGCAAGGCTCGGTGTTGGGGCCGCAACTGTTTACCATATATATTAATGATTTGGAAGAGGGAATTAGGAGCAACACTTGCATGTTTGTGAATGACACAAAGCTGGGTGGCAGTGTGAACTGTGAAGAGGATGTTAGGAGGTTGCAGGATGACCTGGACAGGTTGAGTGAGTGGGCAGATGCATGGCAGATGCAGTATATTATGGATAAATATGAGGTTATCCACTTTGATGGCAAATGCAAGGGGGCAGATTGTTATCTCAATTAGGTTAGGTTAGGTTAGGTAAGAGGGAGGTACAGCGAGACCTGGGTGTCCTTGTACACCAGTCACTGAAAGTTGGCATGCAGGTACACCAGGCAGTGAAGAAAGCTAATGGAATGTTGGCCTTCATAACAAGAGGTTTTCAGTATAGGAGTAGAGAGGTTCTTCTGCAGTTGTATAGGGCTTTGGTAAGACTGCATCTAGAGTATTTTGTACAGTTTTGGTCTCCTAATTTGAGGAAGGACGTCCTTGTGATTGAGGTAGGGCAACGTAAGTTCACGAGATTGATCCCTGGGATGGCGGGACTGTCATATGAGGAAAGATTGAAAAGACTGGGCTTGTATTCACTGGAGTTTAGAAGGATGAGGGGGGATCTTATAGAAACATATAAAATTATAAAAGGACAGGACAGGCTAGATGCAGGAAAAATGTTCCCAATGTTGGGGGAGTCCAGAACCAGGGGCCACAGTCTTAGAATAAAAGGGGAGGTCTTTTAGGACGGAGGTGAGAAAATACTTTTTCACCCAGAGGGTTGTGAATTTGTTGAATTCATGCCATAGAGGGCAGTGGAGGCCAAATTACTGGATGGATTTAAGAGAGAGTTAGATGGAGCTCTAGGGGCTGGTGGAATGAAGGGATATGGGGAGAAGGCAGGCACGGGTTATTGATTGGGGACGATCAGCCATGATCACAATGAATGGCGGTGCTGGCTCAAAGGGCCGAATGGCCTCCTCCTGCACCTATTTTCTATGTTTCTATGACACATTCACAATGTACAGATACATGATAAAAAGAATAGCGTGAATAACGTTTAGTGCAAGATAAAACCAGTCAAGTCCAATCAAAGATAGTCCGAGGGTCTTCAATGAGGTTGATAGCAGTTCAGGACTGCTCTCTAGTTGTTGGTAGGATGGTTCAGTTGCCTGAAAACAGCTGGGAAGAAACTGTCCCTGAATCTGGAGGTGGGTGTTTTCACACATCTATACCTTTCACCCGATGGGAGAGGGGAGAAGGAGTGGCTGTAACCAAGGAAAATTTTGGCATATACATGCCACGGGAAAATCCAACTAAAGGGACCTTGTGGATATGATAGTTATATGTATGAAACACAGAAAAAATGTGCAGGAGTAGGCCATTCTGCCCTTCGAGCCAGCACCACCATTCAATATGATCATGGTTTGATCATCCAAAATCAGTATCCCGTTCCTGCTTTCTCCCTATATCCCTTGATTCCATTAGCCCTAAGAGCTATATCTAACTCTTGAAAACATCCAGTGAATTGGCCTCCACTGCCTTCTGTGTCAGAGAATTCCACAGATTCACAACTCTCTGGGTGAAAACGTTTTTCCTCATCTCAGTCCTAAATGGCTTACCCCTTATTCTTAAACTGTGATCCCTTGTTCTGTATTCGCCCAACTTCTGCAATATTTTTCCTATCCCTTAGGATCCCTTTTATATGTTTCTATAAGATATCCTCTCATCCTTCTAATTCCCAGTGATTACAAGCCCAGTCGACCCATTCTATGAAGGGAGAATCTCCTGGGTGAACCTGCCAAGCTGTAGTTTGAGATCAGTGCAGGGCATGGAGTGTTGGATGTGATCATGTCTATATTAGATGTTACATTGAACCATTTCCCCATTTTGTTTGGTGATGACAGGAAGATAACTCACAAAGGAAATCATGCTGCCGACATGAAGCCTGTTGCCTGGACACTGAATCAGAAGTCATGTGTGGCAGAAACCATAAACCGTTCATGACCCATCTTTGACCTCCTGCTAAAAATATCTGTGGGTTTTATTTGTTCAAATATGACTCCGTGCAATCCCAAGTGACTAATAAAGTAATGACACCATCTTGCGTTTCACTGAGATGCGAGTGACAAACCTGAACATTAAGTTATTTCGCTTACTGTCTTCTATCCATCACAAACAGCATCACGTTACATGTTTTACTGGCACATGGACTACAAGGGATATACGGGACTGTCATCTCCTCATTTAAACGGAAGATTGGGATGTGTACAGCAGTACTCACAACTAGGAGGTCTTGCTCCAAGTCATCTTGATGCAGTAAGCTAAGCATATCTGCATAGTGGAGACATTCAAGCGACCCGAAACGTCACCCATTCCTTCTCTCCAGAGATGCTGCCTGTCCCACTGAGTTACTCCAGCAGTTTGTGTCTACCTTCAGTGTAAACCAGCATCTGCAGTTCCTTCCTACACATTATATTATAGACTTATTGCGTAGCCAACTGGGGTGGCACAGCGGTACGACTGGTAGAGTTGCTGCCTTGCAGCGACAGAGATCCTGGTTCAATCCCGGCTTTGGGTGCTATCTGTGTGGAGTTTGCACGTTCTCCCTGTGACATCATGGGTTTCCTCCAGGTGCTCTGGTTTCAGGGCTGCCAACTCTCATGCTTTGAGCGTGAGAGTCACGAATTTCAGCCAATTCTCACGCTCTCACGCTGATGACAAAATTCTCACACTGTCTTCCGTCCCTGCACAGTTTGTCTCTCTGCGACACATGACAGCCATCTGTGCGGTCTGGGGAAGCGCATCGGTTGATGGCTGTCAGTGACGTTGCGTTTCTTCTCTTCCCTCTTGGTTCAATGTGCAGCCGCCGACAACATGAAGTGGCTGGAGATGGAACTAACCAGGTGAATCAGTTGTAAAACATGGGGGGGGACCACAATGAGGCCAAACATCCAAGGCAGGGTTCGGCAACCTACGGCACACGGGCCAAATCCGGCCCGTAACCGGAAAAACCGCGTTGTTTTTTTTCAATTTGTTCTCGCAGGGTCAGGGCAGGCGAGCCGACCTGGGAACTGCAGCCATCCCTGGGACGCGAGCTGATCTGGGAACTGCAGCCAATCCCGGGGCACGCAGAATGCCAACTTGATCAGAATGGACAAATTGGGCCAGCCATGTACATGTTGTATAACTGACTCTCTGCAGACCTGAAAATGGGCTTAGAATTATGATTTAAGCAAAATTGTCCCCACTTTCCCCATGTTGATTCTTGAGATTAATATCCCTTTGCTCTGTTAACAGCGTTAAAGCACTTATGAGGTAGGAAAGGGAAAAAGTTTTTTTTTTTAATTAGTTTAGAGATACAGCACGGAAACAGGCCCTTTGGCCAACCAAGTCCGTGCCGACCAGCAATCCCTGCACATTAACACTATCCTACACACACTAGGGACAATTTACACTTATACCAAGCATACAAACCCAAGCCAATTAATCTGTATGTCTTTGGAGTGTGGGAGTAAACCGAAAATCTTGGAGAAAACTGACGCGGAAAACGTACAAACTCCGTACAGACAGCACCCATAGTCGGGATCGTACCCGCGTCTTTAGCACTGTAGACGGTGTAAGGCAGCAACTCCACCGCTGCGCCACCGTGCCACCGAGTTCAGTATTCCGACTGAGCATGCCCAGGTCACTCGCGATAAACATTCTCGGCAGCTGTGCTGCTGCGTGTATACAGACCTGCATTTCATCCGTAGTCAGGATCGAACCATGTTTATTATGTATTACAAGGCCATTACTTACCAATAATATCAAAAATAGTCCCACTGTGATGATTTGAAATATTTTCAAACATATTTCAAACATTTTGTAAATGAACTATAATGGAATCAAAAGCAGAGAACATTACCCCTCCGACCAAACTACTAGCTAAAAATATCAACAACAACAAAAATGATCCACCTGCAATATGTTTGAAAAGATATTCCACACTTGTGCCTCCAAGTCAAATGTACAACTGCGGTGCCATCTGGGCTGGTTCACATTCCAAACCTCTGAGAACATGTTGCGTAAATACACCAGGTGGCTTTCAGTCATTTACAAGTCTTCAATCTAACCCTGGTGTCATGGAATTTGTATTTTGATACATTATATAAAGTAACTTTCAAATTCAGCACACATTAGAACTCAAATTACTCCTTTAATGTCATTGCTAAATATTTGCCACGCTTCATCTGTTGCAGGTCAATAATTTGTTAATGGTCAATAATAATTTCAAACAAGCACAGTAAAGACAACTAGATAAAAGTAGAAAGCTGATTTGTATTACAGATCCCTTAGCGGTGGGATGCTAAACTCAGTTAGACATGCTAAATAAAAATTGAATTTCTCCTCACAGACACATAATCAAGTACCTGTACTTTTCCTAACATGGCCAAACTCATCCCAAAACAAGACCTTGAAAACCAGGCCTTACCTGGAATAAGTCTTCAAACACAATCTTCCTCTGCAGAGAGTATTCCACATGATTGGCAAGGAGCTGGCTAGCACATCAGTTTTCAATTAAAGGTGACAAGCCTGCCCCCAGAAGTAACTTGAGTCTGAATTCAATCCACAATTAAGGTTTGCCAACTACAAAATCTGTCAATGGGATTAGCAATAACAAACCTTCCTGAGCTATTGACATCAAAAGTAAATATTAAAATGAAAAAGTTTAAATTGGCAAAACTTAAGTAAAATTAACATTTTAAAAAAATCAAATAGGCACGAAAACTAAGTAACATTAACATGAAAATGTTTAAATAGGTAATAAAAACTTAAAAGTAACATGGATATTAAAATGTTTATAGGTAAATAGGTTAAAAAAAGTTTAAACCCAAAGGATATAGTTAAAAATAATTAAAATGAACCCAAAATTAAATCATAAAGAGGAAATTATTTGCCACTTAGGGTTTGCTCTTCAAATTTTCATCCATTTAAATAAATTCCTGCCTGTTGGAGCAATGCTAGGTTAATCTAATGCAGCTGCAGTTTCTTCCCAACCTAGTAATATCTGCAGTGGTTTGTGCTCCTCTGCTGGGTTCCATTAGCAATGTGACAACAGAGGGCAATTGTCCCAAGAGTGGTCAACATCAACTGTGCGAGTGTGAACATTTGTGTTTGAGTTGGCCCCATAGCAGAAGCGTCTAAGTTGCGGGGCAGGAAACTGGAAGTATTCTGAGCTAATTCTGCCACCACCACCATCTATTGCGACAAGGGATGGCTTCCACTGATTGTCGACGGAAGCTTGCGTACTTTTCAGGGCAGATGATGACAGCGTAGCCAACATTTGTCACAAGATGGACTCGAAAAGAAGAAGAAAAAGTTTGAGTTGAGTTTATTGTCACGTGTACCGAGTTCCAGTGAAAATCTTTTGGCACGTGCTAACCATTCAGCGGAAAAACAATACATGATTACAATTGAGCCATCCGCAGTTTTTTGGGAGAGCTATATATCCACTTGGTATACATGAGCACCCAACTTGCAAGACAAAGTTCATTGGGACAGACTAGGGTGTGTACTTCACCCCTGTACCTGAACTCAATGACCAACTGACATTGAGGGAGAGGTTGTGTAGGAAGGAACTGCAGATGTTGGTTTAAACAGAAGATAGACACAAAATGCTGGAGTAACTCAGCGGGGCAGGCAGCATCTCTGGAGAGAAGCAATGGGTAACGTTTTGGGTCCAGACCCTTCTTCAGACTGAAAGTCACGGAAAAGGGAAACAAGAGATAGAGACAGTGATGTAGAGAGATATAGAACAAATGAATGGAAGATATGCAAAAACGTAACAATGACAAAGGGAACAAGGCATTGTTAGCTGTTTGCTAGATGAGAACGAAAAGCTGGTGTGGCTTGGATGGGGGAGGGATGGAGAGAGAGGAAATGCAGGGGTTGCTTGCAGTTAGAGAAATCAAATTCATACCACTGGGTTGTTAGCTGCCCATGGGGTTGTTGTCTCGACACCATGCTCGCTATCTCCCTGACCTTACGTGATGACAGATAGAAAGAGACAGAAAGAATAAATTAGTTAAAGTGGGAAGATGTAATATTGAATCCTGCATTGTAGATATCAACCTTGCTGGAATTCTTTGAAGAAGTAAACAGCAGGACAGACAAAGGAGAGTCAGTAGATATTGTTTACTTAGATTTTCAGAAAGCCTTTGATGAGGTGCCACACATTGGCCTTTTTAAGAAGATGAGAGTCCACAGTATCAAAGGGCAGATACTAGCATGGATAGCAGGTTGGCAGGATGGCAGAAGACAAAGAGTGGCAATAAGGGGGCCTTTTCGGGTTGGCTGCCAGTGACTAGTGGAGTTCTGCATGGGTTGGTGCTGGGGCCGCTACTCCTCACGTTGTATATTAATGATTTGGACAAGCGGTTTGAAGGCTTTGTGGCAAAGCTTGCGGATGATACGAAAATATGTGGAGGGGCAGGTAGTGTAGAAAAAGCAGTGACTCTGCAGAAGGATTTGGACAACTTTGGAGAATGGGCAGAGAAGTGGCAGATGGAATATAGTGTAGCAAAGTGTGGAATCATGCATTGTGGCAGTAGGAATAAAGGAGTAGACTATTTTCTAAATGTGGTGAGAATTCAGAAATCAGAGGTGCAAAGGGACTTGGGAGTGTTGGTACAGGATTCCCAAAAAGTTAACTCAATGCTAGCATTTATTTCAAGAGGGCTTATATACATAAACAGGGATGTAATGTTGAGGCTCTATAAGGCACTGGTAAGACCACATTTGGAATATTGTGAGCAATTTTGGACATCATCTCTGAGGAAGGATATGCTGGCTCTGGAGAGGGTCCACAGGAGGTTTACAAGAATGATCCCAGGAATGAGTAGATTAACCTCTGATGAACGTTCGTTGGCACTGGACCTGTACTCAATGGAGTTTAGAAGAATGGGGGACCTGATTGAAGCATACAGAATAGTGAAAGGCTTGGATAGAGTGGATGTGGAGAGGATGGTTCCACTAGTGGAAGAGTGTAGGACTAGAGGTCATAGCCTCAGAATTAAAGGACGTTCTTTTACGACAGATAAGGAGAAATTTCTTTAGGCAGAGGGTGGTGAATCTGTGGAATTCTTTGCCACAGAAGGCTGTGGAGGCCAAATCAGTGGATATTTTTAAGGCAGAGATACATAGATTCTTGATTCGTACAGGAGTTGGAGGTTATGGGGAGAAAGCAGGAGAATGGGATTAGGAGGGAGATAGATCAGTTATGATTGAATGGCGGAGTTGGCTTGATCGGCCAAATGGCTTAATTCTATTCCTATTCCTTATGACCTATTCGTGTTGATGCTGCCTGGTCTGTTGATTTACTCCACCACTTTGTGTCGTTTTTAGTCATAAATAAAATATTTATATCTTTTGTATAAACCAGCATCTGCAGTTCCTCTTTATGGCATATTTGTGAATAAAGTATAATTTTGAAATGTTTAACAAAATACTCTGTACTACGATCTAAGACTGAATTTCTTATTTGTCTCAGAGCTGGAATAAAGCTGGAATTAATCGATTGGAGTGATTAGTACGGGTGTCAGGGGTTATGGGGTGAAGGCAGGAGAATGGGGTTGAGAGTAAAAGATGGATGAGCCATGATTGAATGGTGGAGTAGACTTGGTGGGCCGAATGGCCTAATTCTTCTCCTATAATGTATGAACATGAACCCACTTCATTCATTCCAGCGCTCCTGTCGCCCAGCCCCTATAGATGGACGATATAACATATAACCATATAACAATTACAGCACGGAAACAGGCCATCTCGGCCCTACAAGTCCGTGCCGACACAACTTTTTTGAAATGTGTAGCAAGGAACTGCAGATGCTGATTTAAACCAAAGATAGATACAAAACGCTGGAGCAACTCGGGAGGACAGGCAGCATCTCTGGAGATGAAGGAAGGGTCACGACCTAACAAAAGGTCGCCTGGTCCTTCTTCTCTAGAGATGCTGCCTGATGAGTGACTCCAGTTGTTTTTTGTTTGTGCCCATCCCACAGTGGAAGCTCCAGGTTGGGTTTGAAAACCACTACTGTTTACTTCGTGGTCCATGTCATCCGTCCAGAGTGGTTTTGCCAACGAATGTTCTCGAAAACCTTTCGTCACCCGTGGAAGGGACGAAAAAGGGAAGGCAGCTGTAGTGAGATGTCAGGGAGGGGAGGGGGTGGGGGTGATGGGAGTACTTGGCAAGCGCTGCTGGCTGTCCATAAATACATTAGCGGAGAGCGGCGCTGGAGCCTGGAGTTGGGGCTGGGGCTGGAGACGGAGAGCGACCGGTGCTGGGCTGGAGATTCCCCCAACAAGCCACAACCATGTCTGACTGCAGCAACAGCCAGGACTCCGAGGCCGGCGACTGCTCCGGCGAGGAGATGGACGAGGACGAGATCCTCGCCACCTTGTCCGCCGAGGAACTGAAGCAACTGCAGAGCGACATGGAAGACCTGGAGCCCGACCTGCACGTCCCCCTGGGCCACAGGCAGAGAGACCACACGGGCAAACCTCCCACCGGCTCCTTCGACCACCGCTCCCTGGTGGAATACTTGCACTGGGAGAAGGAATCGAACCGGCTGCTGGAGGAAGAGAGGGTCCCGGCCACTCTGCTGGACGGCGAGGTGGGTGTTGTTGCACATGGTGGCGGGCAGCAAGGCTAGAAGGGGTTGTATCTCAACGAGAAGTCAATGCTGCCATGACAATGCAAAGGCAACTGAATTAACAGCATCCGTGGGAAGGAACTACAGGCGCTGGTTTTGAACTGAAGGGTCAGGGAGACACAAAAATCCTGGTGTAACTCAGCGGGACAGGCAGCATCTCTGGAGAGAAGGAATGGGTGACGTTTCGCGGTCGAGGCCCTTCTTCAGACCTGAAGAGGGAATTAGTAAATAACTGTGGAAAGCAACACAAAGTGTTGGAGTGACTCAGCAGGTCAGGAGATTCATGACCAGTTGAGATACTCCAGCACTATTGTACCTTTTTTTCTTAAACCAGCATCTGCAGTTCTTTGTGTGTCTACGTTAAATAATTGGGCTGGTTTTTTTCCCCCTTCCTCTCTTCATTATTAGCGTTACACTTTGGTGTCTCTTCCCTCGCCACGTTTCAGTCCAGCCCTTCATATGTCAGACATATGGTCAGACATATAAATAGAAAGTCTCCTAGGGAACGAGCGCTACCTATCCAGTGCATGTACAGCAATGTAAATTCATGCCGCACATTCAGTTGTCAACGCAGCTCAGCTTGTGATCCCATGAAATAGAAATCGTTTAGCTAAGGTGCAAGACAGATACAAAATGATTGGTCTGAGACTCAATGGATGGGTTACTTTCAGTTGGAACTGGTGTGTTGGTTAGCTTTACAGCTAACTATGGTGGTGAATCTGTGGAATTCCTTGCCTCAGAAGTCTGTGGAGGCAAAGTCAGTGGATATATAGACAATAGATGCAGGAGTAGGCCATTCGGTCCTTCGAGCCAGCATCGCCATTCAATGTGATCATGGCTAATCATCCCCAATTTGTACCCCGTTCCTGCCTTCTCCCCCATATCCCATGACTCCATTATCTTTAAGAGCCCTATTTAGCTTATATTTAAGGCAGAGGTAGATAGATTCTTGATTAGTACGGGTGAGTGTCAGATGTTATGGGGAGAAGGCAGGAGAATGGGGTTAGGAGGAAGAGATAGATCAGCCGTGATTGAGTGGCGGAGTAGACTTGATGGGCCGAATGGCCTAATTCTGCTCCTCTGACCTTATTACTTTCTACATCACTGACAAGAAAAACAAAAAAATTTAAAAACTTCTCTCTTCCAAACAGCAAAACGTGGTGAAAAAACTAAATGGAACGCAAAGCGAAAAGGACTCTGAGGGAGGGAGGAATGAAAGCGAGGCGGAAAGCAGCGATGAAGGAGAGACAAATTCGGAAAACCTGCCTGGGAATAGTCAGCAGATTCAGCAACTGGATAATGGCGAGCCGGAGAGCAAAAATGTCGCGTTCAAATCGGAGAGGGAGAAGGAGTTGGTGGAGACGATGAAGGAACAGCAAAGCAAAGAACTGCTACCGACTGAACCCGGTCTTGAACTTGAAGGCGAGAGCTGTGATCCTCAGAATGTGGTGGAGGAGATCGTCGCTGATCAGCCACAGGATGAGCAGGAGAAGATTGAGGAGGCCATTCCCTTGTGCAACCAGCCGGATCCAATCTCATCCCACTGAAGATCAGGACACTGTCAATGACAGCAAAGAGGAGATCAAGGAAGAGCTTCCCATTCCTACGCTGCTTAAAGAAGACCAAGAAAATACTGAGGTGACAAAGGGCAAGTTAAAAGCAGGGAAGAAACTGGAAATGGACAGCAGTTTCCTCAAACTTAGTGCCAGGCCCTCAGGAAACCCAACGCATTTGGACGATGCACTGGCAAATATTCGCAAAAACAAGCCCGATGTGAAAGAGGTTAACCTAAATAATGTGGAAAACATCCCGAAAGAGATGTTGAAAAGCTTTGTGGAAGCTCTGAAGAAGAACAAGCACGTGACCTTGTTCAGCATCACCAATACAGGGGCCGATGATAATATCGCCTTCGCCATAGCCAACATGCTGAGAGAAAACAAGAGAATTGTCACCCTCAACATCGAGTCCAACTTCATCTCAGGCAAGGGTATCGTAGCTATCCTGAGGTGCTTGCAATTCAATGAGGTTCTCACCGAGCTGAGGTTCCACAACCAGAGGCACATGTTAGGGCACCACGCCGAGATGGAGATCGCCCGCCTTCTCAAAGCCAATTCCACCCTGCTGAAGCTGGGCTACCACTTCGAGCTGCCAGGCCCAAGGATGGTGGTGACCAACCTGCTGAGTCGCAACCTGGATCAGCAGAGGCAGCGGAGACTGAAGCAGCAGCGGGACCAGTTTGCACAGGAGCAAGAAGTCATGGTGAACGCCTGTCGGAAAATCTCCCCTGACACGCTGGCGATGTTGGACGCATACATGCCAAGTTTCTCCACCATCTGTGACGACCATCCCTTCCCTCCGCCCATTGCCTTGCACCGCTCGCCAAGCCCCGCCCAGCGAGTTCAACTCAGAAAAGTGACAAAAAAACAGAGCAAAAAAAAAGCAAATCAAGACAGAGTGGATGGGAATGAAACGCCAAACTTAAAGGCAATGATAAAGTCACTAAAACCAGTTCCCAGGGCGAGACAGGCACCTGTGGTTGAAAGCACCCCTCGCGATGACTTGTTAAGTGATATTCGTCAGAGCAATGTGGCCTTTTTAAAATCTGTGAGTAACATTTGCACAACTCCTCCGTAACGTATCAGTAGACGTCTTTCTCATGATACTGGTCATCCAGTATGAAAAATTAACTTGTATCAATGAATAAAGCCTGAAACTTGTTTTGAAACTACCTAGAATGTCACCAATTCTGGGTGACATGTTGTCAAGATGGAAAGGCTACAGAGAGGTTTTACGAGGATATTGCTAGGGGGTCTGACCTATAGGGTGAGGTTGAGTAGGCTGGGACTCTATTCTGTGGAGTGCAGGAGGTTGAGGGGTGATCTTATTGAGGCTTTTAAAATCATGAAAAGAATAGATTGGGGAGATGCACAGAGTCTCTTGCCCAGAATAGGTGAATCGAAAACCAGAGGATATAGGTTCAAGGTGAAGGGGAAAAGATTTAATAGGAATCTGAGAGGTAACTTCTTCACACAAAGGGTGGTGGATGTATGGAACAAGCTGCCAGAGGAGGTAGTTGAGGCAGGGACTGTCCCAACATATAAGAAACAGCTAGACAGGAACATGGATAGGACATGTTTGGAGGGATATGGACCAAACACAGGCAGGTGGGACTAGTGTAGCTGGGAGATGTTGGCCGGTGTGGGCAAGTTGAGCCGAATGGCCTGTTTCCACGCTGTATCACTCTATGACTCTTAAGATCCATGTTATAGTCATAAGGGCCTGTCCCACTTACGTGACCTTTACAGGCGACTGCCAGCATCCGTGATAGGTCACCAAAATTTTCAACATGTTGAAAATTCAGCGGCGATCATCAAGACGCTACGGCTTTCGAGACCTCTCACGTCCATACAGGCGAGCCCTGGCGACATGTCGCGGGTGACCGACCTCTCACGCCCATTGGAGACCTCTCATGACCATACAGCCTGTATGTTTGTGAGAGGTCCCCTATGGTCGTGATAGGTCTCCAAAGAGTCGTAGTGGTCGCCACTGGTCTTTCTGGTCACCACTGAATTTTCAACATATTGTAAATTTCGGCGACCTATCATGGGTGCCGGCAGTCGCCTGCAAAGGTCGCGTAAGTGGGACAGGCCCAGTGATAGTGCGGAAACAGGCCATTCCGCCCAACTTGCCCACACTGACCAACGTGTCCCATCTACACTAGACCCACCTGCTTACGATTGACCCATATCCCTCCAAACCTGTCCTAACCATGTATCTGTCTAATTGATTCTTAAATGTTGCAATAGTTGCTGTCTCAACTACCTTCTCCGGCGGTTCGTTCCATACACCCACCCCCTTTCCGTGAAAAAGCTACCCGTCAGATTCCTATAAAATCTTTCCCCCCTTCACCTTAAACCTATGCCTTCTGGTTCTCGATTACCCCACTCTGGTCAAGAGGCTCTGTGCATCCACCTAATCTATTATTCTCATGATTATATACACCTCCATAAGGTCACTCCTCATCCTCCTGCGCTCCATGGAATAGAGACCCAGCCTACTCAACCTCTCCCTATAGCTCAGACCCTCGAGTCCTGGCAACATCCTTGTAAATCCTCTCAGCATGTTCTCCAGAGATGCTGCCTGACCCATTGAGTTATTCCAGCACTTTGTGTCTAACTTTATAAGAAATTAGGTTTGCTGAAAATCTGAAAGAAGAACAGAAATACTTGTTCAGCAGACTTGGGAAGGAGAGAGAAATGTGGATGTTTCAGGGATTAGTTTTCAGCAGAATTGGATGATGGTAGAAAGAATAAATCTTCGGATAAGCAGGAGAGGCTGGAATTTGCCAAACTAATTGCTGAATATGCTTGCACGCTGGCTTTTTTTGTATTTTGCGTCTATCAAATGGAAAATCAGGTTACAAGTGGTCGAATGGAGAGTTCGACACAAGGAATTGCAGGTGCATGAATCTTGAGCGAAAATTACAAAGTGCTGGAGGAGCTCAGCAAGTTAGACAGCTACTCTGGAGGACATGCACAGGGGATATTTCAGATCAGGATCTTGTTTCAGACCTTTTGGGTCGGGACATTCTTGAGAGTTAGCGAGCTTCAAGGCAGAAGAAAGAAAGTAACATTAGGAGTACCAGAAGAAAGTTGGATTGCTCAAGAACTGGTCCTGAAATCACCGCTGTTTATAGTTTATATTAATGCCTTGGGATCAAAAACATTTCTAAATGTGTCCATGACATATTTAGTCTGAGGGTTAATTGGCCTCTGTAAATTGCCCCCAGTGTGTAGGGAGCAGATGACAAAGTGGGATAGCAAAGAACTAATGTGAACGGCTGATCGATGGTCGGCATGGACTCAGTGGACAGAAGGGCCTGTTTCCATATCACACCTTTCACTCAATCAAGACCTAATTTGCCGTATTGACAATACCAAGGAGAACTACAATAAATCACGTGTAGTCTTTTTAATCGTTAATAGTCTTTTTAATTATGTACAGTTTTTGCCGACTGGATAGCACTCTAC
The DNA here is from genome assembly GCF_028641065.1 of Leucoraja erinaceus. Classification (NCBI taxonomy): domain Eukaryota; kingdom Metazoa; phylum Chordata; class Chondrichthyes; order Rajiformes; family Rajidae; genus Leucoraja; species Leucoraja erinaceus. The sequence goes on along the minus strand of NC_073392.1, from coordinate 9,180,074 downwards.
AAAAAAAGCTTTTCAGTGTACCTCGGTACATGTGGCAATAATAATAATTATTATAACACACGCACTAGCACTATCCTACACAAACTGAGAACAATTTACAATTATACCAAGCCAATTAACCTACAAACCTGTATGTCTTTGGAGTAAAGATAGCGGAGTCAGGGGATATGGGGAGAAGGAAGGAACAGGGTACTGATTGGGGATGATCAGCCATGAACACATCAGCCAGTTCATTGGCTATATTTAAGAGGGAGTTAGTTGTGGCTAAAGGGATCAGGGGATATGGAGAGAAGGCAGGTACAGGATACCGAGTTGGATGTTCAGCCATGATCATATTGAATGGCGGTGCTGGCTCGAAGGGCCGAATGGCCTACTCCTGCACCTATTGTCTATTGAGTGCGGGAGGAAACTGAAGATCGTGGAGAAAACCCCCTGCAGGTCACAGGGAGAACGTACAAACTCCGTACAGACAGCATCCATGGTCGGGATCGAACCTGGGTCTCTGGTGCTATAACTCTGCCGCTGTGCTATCGTGCCGCTTCTCCTTTTGACAAAGCTGAATAATGACTTGAATAAGATCCTTAACATTTTGAAAAGTTTTGATAAGATAAGATAGGACATTGATCAGAACAAAAACAATATGAGAAATCAGAGCAAGAGTAATTCATGAGATCCCTTGAACCTGCTCCACTATTCAGTAAGATCACGACTGCTTAGTTTATTGGTTAGATACCACAATTTCACATTTGCAAAAAAATCGATTTCAACCTAAAATAATTATTCATAATCCACAGCTCCCTCAGCAGCGAATTTCAAAGATGAGATGGAAATGAGAGAATTTATCACGAATAAGGAAATAGCAGTGAATTCTGCCTTTACAGAAAATCTCGCAAAAGTACTAAAGAAATAAGGAACCAGCACAAATGAGGAAATATATTTTAGTTTTTTTTAAATTCGGGAAGTTAACATTCCTGAAAACTGATATATCCCAAGAAATGGATGATCTGCATCCAGAGTTTTGAAAGAGGTGGCTGCGGAGATAATAATGCTCTGGCTAGCATCTTCCAAAATTCCATTGATTCTGCTATGATTCCTACAGTTTGGAGGATAGCAAATGAGACCTTATTTTTTAAGAAGCAAAGATGTAGAGAGATTAAGCAGGGAACCCTTCACCTGTTAAGTATGTGGAGAAGACAGGTTTAGAGGGATATGGGCCAAATGCCAGGCAGGTGGGACTCGTGTGGATGGGATATGTTGGGCAGTGTGGGCAAGTTGGGCCGAAGGGACTGTTTTCACATTCGATGACTATTATATGACCTTGGTTGCAGGGAAATTGTTTGAATCTACATCAAAGGATATTAAGGCATTTAGAAAATAGTATTGATCGAACAGAGTCAGCATGCATTAGTGAAAGAAAAATTATGTTTGACTAATCTACGGGAGCTCTTTGAAGATGTATATAGAAGATAGATCAGGGGGACTAGTGGGTATTAACAATTTAGATTTTCAGATGACTTTTGATAAGGTCCCAAATAAGAGGTTGGTGGACATGGTTAGAATGCAAAATTGTGGTGATATTGAGGTTTGTATGGATTGTTGGTTAACAGAGTGGGAATAAGTGGGTTCTGCTCAGGGTGACAGGTTGTGACTGTTGGGGTAGACCCCGGAGATTGGTGCTGGGGTGTTAACTATTCACAATCAACATCAAGGAGATTAGATGAAATGGTTCCAAGTTTACTGATGACTAGCAACAAATTGCAAATGTGAGCAGTAATAAAGATGTGAATGGATTTGAAGGGGATAGTGGATGAGATGGATGAGTGGATAGTGAAAAGGTTGATGGAACACAATGTGGAAAAACATGAGGTTAGCTACTTTGGTAGAAAAAAAATAGAATTGCTGAGTAATTTTAAGCTGGTAGAGATTGGGAAATGGTGGTGTAAACAAAGGATCTAAGTGGGTTAAAGAAACAAGGAACTTCAAAAAGAGACAAAGTGCTGGAGTAACTCAGTGGGTCAGGCAGCATCTCTGGAGAACATGGTTAGGTGATGTTTCGGGTCGGGTACCTTCTTCAGACCGATAAGGGTGTTACTGGAGGTGAACATGCCAATGCAGCAGGCAATCAGGAGCCCAAATGGTAGGTACACAAAAAAAAAGCTGGAGAAACTCATCGGGTGCAGCAGCATCTATGGAGCGAAGGAAATAGGCAACGTTTCAGGCCGAAACCCTTCTTCAGATTGATAGGGGGTGGCGGGGAGAAGGTATACCCAAATGGTATCCTGGCTTTCATTGTAAGAGAATGCAAGAGTTGCTACAGATCTGGACTACTGTGTCATTTTGCTCGCTAAAAAAAAGGATACTTGCTCCAGAGGGGATGCGGTGAGATTCACCCACGTCTTGGAAGGTGAAATTTATGAGGAGCCATCTAGCAGGTTAGGTCTCTGTCTGCTAGAGTTACAAAGGATAAACCATGATGACTCATCACAGATATAATGTGACATTGTTCCTTCGAAGACTTAGGAAGTTTGGCATGTCCCCAACTACGCTCACCCCAACTTCTGCACCTCAAGAAAGCATTTTATCGGGATGCATCACAGCACGGTTTGGGAACAGCTCCATCAAAGACAGCTTGAAATTGCAGAGAATTGTGGACGCAGCCCAGACCATCACACAAACCACCTCCCTTCCAATGACTCTATTTACACTTCATGCTGCCTCGGCAGGGCCAGCAGGATAATCAAGGACCAGTCTCACACTGGTCACTCCCTCTTCCCCCCCCCCCCCCCCCACAACCATCGGGCACGAGGTGAAAGAAGTGTTAAAATGCACACCTACAGATTCAGGGACAGTTTCTTCCCAGCTGTTATCAGGCAACCACCCTATCAACAACTAGAGAGCGGACCTGAGCTACTACCTACTCATTAGAGACGTTCAAACTATCTTCAATTGGACTTTACTGGATTTTATCTCGCACTACAAGTTATTCCCTTTAGCATGTTTCTGTACACTGTGGATTGCAATCATGTATAGTCTTTCCGCTGACTGGATATTAAGCAACAAAATCTTTTCACTCTACCTAGAATGTTGCCTGGGTTTCAACAACTAAGTTACAGAGATAGGTTGAATAAGTTAGGTCTTTATTCTCTGGAGCGCAGAAGGTTAAGGGGGGACTTGATAGAGGTCTTTAAAATGATGAGAGGGATAGACAGAGTTGGTGTGGACAATCTTTTCCCTTTGAGAATAGGGAAGATTCAAACAAGAGGACATGACTTCAGAATTAAGGGACAGAAGTTTAAGGGTAACATGAGGGGGAACTTCTTTACTCAGAGAGTGGTAGCGGTGTGGAATGAGCTTCCAGTGGAAGTGGTGGCGGCATGTTCGTTGGTATCATTTAAAAATAAATTGGATAGGCATATGGATGAGAAGAGAATGGAGGGTTATGGTATGAGTGCAGGCAGGTGGGACTAAGGGAAAAAACGTTGTTTGGCACGGACTTGTAGGGCCGAGATGGCCTGTTTCCGTGCTGTAATTGTTATATATGGTTACCTCAGTACATGTGTCAATAAACTAAACTAGTTCCTTACTCATGTACATGGTGAAACATATAGCATCTATTTTGGCAACTCCTCTAAGAATCTTATCTATCCATGAGATCACTTCAGTCTCCAAAACTCCACAGAGACTCGACAGAAACAAAATAATTGAATCCTTGCTATACCATCTCCTTGTCAAGTATCTTCCTCAATAAGAAGCCCAATATAGTCTGGAATGACTGAGGTGAATAGATAAGGTCCTTGCAAGTGGAGTTTAGAGAAATTCATTAGGGTGAATAGAGGGTATGACAGATAGATTTAGATATGGAAGGACAAGAGGAGGCTTGGATCGAGTAAAAATGGCATCATGTAATGGCTGGACCGAATATTTACGCTGTATATGTTTTTATGCTGTATATTTTGTATAATTTTGGTTATCCAGTTTGTTTTGGAAAACTATATTGAACCTATTTCCTTAAAGCTGCACATATTAATTCCATCCACACTTTGTGAAGAGTTACCTTCTGAAGATAGGCACAAAAAGCTGGAGTAACTCAGCGGGACAGGCAGCATCTCTGAAGAGAAGGAATGAGTGACTGAAGTAGCGTCTCAACCCAAAACATCACCCATTCCTTAACTCCGGAGATGCTGTCTCTCCCACTGCGTTTCTCTAGCATTTTGTGTCTATTTTAAGTACTGGATGTTTTTTTGGTATTTTTAGTTTTTAATTTTAGATTGTTTTAGAGATAGTGCCCTTCGACCCACCGAGATCGCGCTGACCAGCGATCTCTGCACATTAACACTATCTCCCACATACGCTAGGAACAATTTACAATTTTACCAAATCAATTAACCTACAAAACTGTATGTCTTTTAACTCCGTACCGGCAAGCACCTGTAATCAGGATCGATGTTAGGCCTCTGGCACTGTAAGCTGCAACTATCGTTAAGCCTCTCCTATTTTCTCCACTTTTGTTTAAAACTTCCACTGTCCTGACAACCTCCTTGTTGCCTGCAGTTTTGTAATGTCCACTTCCTTGATAAAACCAAGAGCAAATTCCAGTGACACAAAGAGCATAATATTTTGGTGCAGAATTCAAAATTATCATTCCCAAAACAGAAGGCAACTGGCAATTTATTACAACTAACTCTGAAATTGTAATAAAGCAAATTAATCGAACATTGAATTTTAATGAAGTTCTTCAGATTATCCTTAATTCTTAAGTAGAAAGAGATTGTTAGTTTAGTTTAGAGATGCAGCGCGGAAACAGGCCCTTTGGCCCACCAAGTCAGTGCTGACCAGTGATCCCCGCATATTAACACTATCCGACCCTCACAAGGGTCAATTTACAATTTTACTGATGCCAATTAACCTACAAGTTTTTGGAGTGTGGGAGGAAACCGGAGATCCCAGAGAAAATCCACGCAGGTCACGGGGAGAACGTACAAACACCATACAGACGGCATCCGTAGTCAGGATCGAACCCGGGTCCCTGGCACTAAAAGGCAGCAACTTTACCGCTGCGCCACCGTGCTGCCCTATTCTCTGCTGAATATTTTGCAATTGAAGCCAATGTCATATGACCAACACTCTGCATTCACAAATGATGCAAGGCCCTGCTCAGCCATTCAGTTAGTTCTTCAAAATGTCAGAAGGCATTTGGCTTCTGATATTCTTACACAAGTGGTTGCAATTTATCCAAATGATGACATTCATTCTTTGTTTTCTCTCTTTAACAGGTTCCACTTCCAAAGCAGTTGGATTAGTCTTGCTAACATGGGGAACGAGTAAAATGGATACTTGCCTAACATTTTAAAACCGTGCAACAATGGAGACGGTGTGTCACAATAAACCTTTGGCAGAACCCTACTGTTTGCATATCTGTGTGGGAACAATTAATAAGAACAGGTTACAGGTGTTTATCTTTTGCATAAACTATATGCATAAAAAGCGTATTGTCTTAGAAAGTTACTTATTCACTTTGATTTGTATCTTGGAATTTGGAATGTATTATAAAATGAAATTATTAAATATTAGCCTCATGTTGATGTCATGGCATGTTTTGACATTTTAGCATGTTTTACCTTACTTTAGTCTTTAGAGATACAGCACGGAAACAGGCCCATCAACCCTCCAAGTCCGTGTCGACCAGCGATCCCGTACACCAGCACTTTACTACAGACTAAGGACAATTAAAAAAAATCACTGAAGCCAATTAACCTACAAACGTAAGTCTTTGGAGTGTGGGAGGAAACTGGAGCACCCAGAGAAAACCTACGTGGTCACAGGGAGAACGTACGAACTCTGTACAGATTGCACCCATGGTCAGGATCGAACCTGGATCACTGGCGCTGTAAAGCAGCAACCCGACCGCTGCGCCACTGTGCTGCCCTCTGTGACTTCATTACAAGGGCCTAGAATCCACAGGAATGTTTTCAGGAAAGGATACAAAGTGCTGGAGTAACTCAACACGTCATGCACCATCTCTGGAGAACATGGATGGGTGACGTTTTGGGTCGGGACCCTTCTTCAGACTCCACATGTTGGACGAGTATTACTAAATGCATTTATTCTTGTCGGACCTTTTAAGTTTTAAACACACATTTTGTGGAAAATCTACAAAGACAAATACCTCCTTTTCTAGACCACTGAAGATTTTGTTTAGTTTTTTAGTTTAGGGATACAGCGCGGAAACAAACCCTTCGGCCCACTGAGTCCGTGCCGACCGGCGATCCCTGCACACTAACACTATCCATCACACACCAGGGACAATTTACAATTTTGCCAAACCAATTGCCATACAAACCTGTACGTCTTTGGGAGAAAACCGGAGCATCCGGTGAAAACCCACACGGTCACAGGGAGAACGTACAAACTCCGTACAGACAGCACCCAGAGTCAGGATCGATCCCAGGTCTCTGGCGTTGTAAGGTAGCAACTCTACTATTGCGCCACTGTGCTGCAATTAAACAGAATGTTATATAGCTAATGGGAGTATTACTGGACATATTACCTGGTGCCTGGAATTAAGAATTGTGTTATTGCACCGCAAATTGCACAATCAAAACTAAACTGCCTGTTGGTAATTAACTCAACTCAGTGATAAAGCTAATCTGCAATTAATTGTCATTGGGGGATGCAGGTGCATTGTTTGTTGCTTTTCCATGACTTCAGATGGTGTTCAAAGTTGAAAAGTTGCATTATTCACTAATTTACAATTGCTGGGTACAACTAAGTAGTAAGCTGTAAAACTGATATAGGCTCCTGCAATCTACAATAAAGTGCAAACAGTATTGAAGTATATGTTTCAAGAAAATCTTTATAAAATATGAATTGCAAAAGATGAATCTATTGACAATTGACAAAAGGCACTTCAGAATTGAATTCATAAAGGCCAATTATATTGAACAGCTTTAATATATTTGCTTAAAGAACATTTATGGGGAACAACCCCCTCGCCCCCACCCCCCACTTCTAATAGACTTGGTGTCACATAGGATTAACAACAAAATATGTATCAAGTTATTGCAAAATAGTTATTCTAAATGAGGTTCCTTGTGCAGTGGGAATACAGAATGTATTGCTCATACCTCTGTCCTTACGGCATTAACAATCAGTCAATTGATAGACTGGAGTTGTGTTGTTGGACCTGAATGGACTGCTGGTTTCCTTCCATAAAGGTCAATAGTGTTTTTCCTCTACATGATAGTACAGCAGCTTCAAAAGTTTACTGTCATAAGGTCATGTGCTAGGAGTAGAATTAGGCCATTCGGCCCATCCAGTCTACTCCACCATTCAATCATGGCTGGTCTATCTCTTCCTCCTAACCCTATTCTGCTGCCTTCTCCCCATGACACCCGTACTAATCAAGAATCTTATCTATCAGAGCTCAAATTCCCAAAATGTACTTTCATAACTAGCATCAGTGCACATAGACAAATTATTATTTAGCAGAACAAAAAATGTGCTAAGTTAGAAGTGAACTATTTTTACCATTAAAAAATATATATTTGTGCTATGCAACTGGTGGGGCGGCACAGTGGCACAGCAGTTAGAGTTGCTGCCTTACAGCGCCAGAGAGCCGGGATCGAGCCTCACTGTAGGTAGTTGTCTGTACGGAGTTTGCACGTTCTCCCCGTAATTTTCTCCGGGTGATTCGGTTTACACTCTACACTCCAAAGACTTACAGGTTTGTGGTTTCGGTAAAAATTGTAAATTGTCCCTAGTGTGTGGGATAGTGTACGGGGGGGGGTGGGGGTTTCCCCACTATATTTCTGAACGAAACCTCTAATTACTTATTTTGATCAACTTAAAAGTCCCTCTGATTCGACTACAATTTACACTGTAATCAATGGAAAAAGAAAATGTACATAACACAAACCTCTGCAGCTGATCCGATTAAGTCCTTTGGAAACCCAGCAGCGAAGTCCACTGATGCAGAGCCAAATATTGCCCTTGTAAAGCCTCAAGCTGTCTGATGTTATTGGTCGAGAAGCTCCATGCTTTACAGCCTGTTCCAAATTAATGCAAGCAGTATACAAGCAAACATGATGAGCACAATAATTCAAGCAGAAATGTGTTTTTTTTTTTAGGGAATGGATTTTGCAACAAAAACAAACCAGGGAAATGCACGTAAATATAGCTAAAGACCTAGGAATAATTTCCTGTCATTAAGAGAATATCCAGGAGATGGAGGTAAAAAGCAAGGATAAGATTCATTAAAAACAGACAGACTTAAACCTCTTTCAATGCCCATAATTTGTTCAATGAAAGTTATTCACTTGGCATTTATAATCTTGAAATGAAAAAAATCATTTCATTATTGAGATTAAAATTCCCTACGAAGATACATCAAAGAATAAGAGATTATCAGCATAATATTTGAAGTGAGTGGATCAGTAAAATGCATTTTTCTGCAAGAATTTATTCAGGTAATATTTTGAGGGACAATTTTATATCTTTCATAGCCTCTGATTGTCACAGAGCATTTTGAAATTAGAGTCACACAGCACGTAAACAGGCCCTTCGGCCCAACTTGCCCACGCCGGCCAGCTGCCTGAATTTGGCCCATATATCCCTCTAAACCTGTCCTGTCCATGAACAACCCCATAAATGCTTCTGAAACACTGCAATAGTACCTGCCTCCAATATCTCCGCTGGCAGCTCGTTCCATACACCCATCACCCTTTGTGTAAAAAAAAAAAGTTACCCCTCAGGTTCCTATTAAATCTTTCCCCCCCCCCCATATCACCTTAAACCCATGTCCCCTGTTTCACGATTCACCTACTCTGGGCAAAAAACACTCTGTGTGTTTAACCGACCCATTCCTCTCGTGATTTTTTTACACTTCCGAGGCAGAATCACGAGAGCAGATGTGAATATTGTGGGGTTATATTATGTAATGATAATTTGATCAAGTCACGATGCTGGTGAGATTACTGACCAGGACACTAAGAAGACATCACCAGCTTCTCGAAATAGCCACTTTACATTAAGATTACCTGGTGGCGGCAAACCTAATCTCTCAATGCCTCGGTGGGGAACCACTCCATCCAAAAAGGGATTTTGTAAATTAAACAAGTGGTGGCCACAATAAATATTTTTGTATTCACCGGAGAGATTCCTTGAAAATGTGACCGTGAACCAGGGCCAGCAATAAAGTTGCTTGGGTGCAGGACAAATGGTCGGGTCAGATGGATTAACACAGCTAAATAGCATTCTGCCAGTGGAAGTGCAAGGTAATGCATTTGCAGAAGGCACACGAGTCGGAAATGGTCTGGAAATACGAGGATACAGAAAAGTGAAGGGAAATAAAGGGTGCACGTCCAGAGAATGCTGAAGGTCTGAAGAAGGGTTTTGGCCCGAAACGTTGCCCATCGCTCCATAGATGATGCAGCACCCACTGAGTTTCTCCAGCACTTTTGTCTACCTTCGATTTTCCAGCATCTGCCATTCCTTCTTAAACAAACTGAAGGTATGACACCTGTCCCTTCACCTCCCCCCTCGACTCCATTCAAGGACCCAAGCAGTCGTTCCAGGTGCGACAAATGTTCACCTGTATCTCCTCCAACCTCATCTACTGCATCCGCTGCTCTAGATGTCAGCTGATTTACATCGGTGAGACTAAGCGGAGGTTGGGCGATCATCCGCAATAACCTACCTGAACTCCCGGTGGCTCAGCACTTCAACTCCCCCTCCCATTCCCAATCCGACCTTTCTGTCCTGGGTCTCCTCCATTGCCAGGGTGAGCAACACCGGAAATTGGCGGAACAGCACCTCATATTCCGCCTGGGTTGCTTGCGTCCGGTAGGAATGAACATTGAATTCTCCCAATTTTGCTAGTCCTTGCTGTCTCCTCCCCTTCCTTAACCCTCGAGCTGTCACCTCCCATGCCCCCGCCCTCGGGCTCCTCCTCCTCCCTTTTTCCTTCCTTCTCCCCCCACCCCCCATCAGTCTGAAGAACGGTTTCGGCCCGAAACGTCACCTATTTCCTTCACTCCATAGATGCTGCTGCACCCGCTGAGTTTCTCCAACATTTTTGTGTACCTTTGAAGGTATGACTCTTTGGACGACAGAGGAGACCATACAGGCGACACCCTGGTCGACAGCCTAGTCGCCTGTAGTCACCTATAAAAATTGCCTAAGTGGGACAGGCCCATAACACTATCCTACACACACCAGGGACAATTTTATCAATTAACCTACAGGCATGTATGTCTTTGGAATGTTGGAGGAAACCGAAGATTTTGGATAAAAACCCACGCAGGTCACGGGAGAACGTACAAACTATGTACAGTCAGGTCCTATTGTCAAAAACGAATGGCCCAATTCAACGATTTCTGATTTTTTTCTGAAAAATGATAGTCAAAGTAGAATACAACAGTAATTTAAATTTAAAGTAGTTTTTATTGCATGCAAAAGATGTTGCATATCTTTGGACCTGAAAATAGATAACACAGAAAATAGTTACACCTTATACACAAAATTGAGCTCATACTCCACATTTAACAGCTGTTGGAAAACTTGAAGCATTACATCCGCAGTTTTGTCAATAAAAATAAGCCAAAATCGTCAAGGATGCAAATTTTGTCAAAGCTCACTTTCAGGACTATTCGGTTTTGTAAAAGTTGATATGAATGCCAAGGAAGAACATTGGTCATGAAACATGCTTCTCATTTTGAGAGAATAACACCAGTACTCCTAATGTACTCAACTTTTCAATCACATAGTTAATTTAAAATTATAGCTGTTGTTCTTTTTGTGTTTTGATTTCTCCAATTTCACAACACACCCGAATTTGTTCATCATGTTAGGTGGAATTATCAAGTTAAACTGTGTAGGAAGGAACTGTAGATCCTGGTTTAAACCGAAGATGGACACAAAAGGTTGGAGTAACTCAGCGGGACAGGCAGCATCTTCTGAAGAAGGGTCGCGACCCCGAAACATCACCCATGTCTTCTCTCCAGAGATGCTGTCTGTCCCGTTGAGTCACTCCAGCTTTTTGTGTCTATTGAGTTAAACTGATCATTCTATTTGCCAAATATCAAACTAATAAAGGCTTTTTAATAGACATTTCTGCGCAAAATCATACTGAACAGGAAGGATATGCAACATGGCCTGTTCAAAACTAGTGAAAATGTCAACATAGTGCTATCATATAACCCCACACCAACTGTATATACTCTGGTTCTATTAGCTATTTGTGAATGAAAATATTTGAATGATAATTTTCTTCAATTCTAAATCAGCCTTTAACCAATTAACAGAAATAAATACAGGTACTAATAACAGAAAGTGCAAGTTTACACGTCATCCAAATAAATTGTTTACATCCCATCATAGCTGGGATTCGGATAAGAAAAATTCCATAAATGTACACAGACAAAACTGCATATTGTCACTATAATAAGCAGTTAATTTTCCACAATATATCTCACTTTGCAAAAAACATTTCCAGCTGTACTTTGGAATAATCAAGAGTGAAGCATTAATATCAGCTTGGAATACTTGAAAATTAATATTAATACCAGCTTGTTAAGGCTCTTTAAAGAATTGCAAAACCTTATTCCAGGAATACTGCACAACACAACTCTTAAGGAGTTAAATTAAATCAGAACCTGGTTAGTTTTTGCTTTGTGACAAGATATCAGCAATTTTAGAAATGTGCTCCTGCTCTTGACCGAGAGCATTCAATAAGATGCCCATGGGGGTCTTCTTAAGTCCAATCTCTTCCATCTTGTTTTCAAACTTGTTCTGAAGGTTACGAAGCCGTAGAGAGGAATGCACAAATATTACTAAAATAAAGTGAAATGGTTTTAAGATTAGACAGGATTTCTCCAACTTCAAGTAACCCCTCTCCCTCCCCACCCAAGTCGCACCAGCTTCTCGTTCTCAACTGGCAAACAGCTAACAATGGACTGTTTCCTTTATCATCGTTCATTTGTTCTATATCTCTCTCTATATCACCGTCTATTTCTCTCGTTTCCCTTTCCGCTGACTCTAATCCGAAGAAGGGTTTTGACCAGAAACATCACCGAATTGCTTCTCTCCAGGGATGCTGCCTGTCCCGCTGAGTTACTCCAGCATTTTTATGGTAGACAAAAATGCTGGAGAAACTCAGCGGGTGAGGCAGCATCTATGTAGCGAAGAAATAGGTGACGTTTCGGGTCGACACCCTTTTTCAGACTTTTATGTCTATCTTTGAATTAAGTAGCACAATTTTCGTTAGCTTTTGGCTTAATAAGTAAGATTAATAATTATAAGAATTTGTTTAATTTTTATTTATAGCAAATGGTTATTAAGAATTAATATCATTATCAAGCTTCAATTGTTTCTTTATTGTCACATGCACCAGAAACTGTGAAATACATTTTTTCCGTGCAGATCCACAAGGCTATCCCAGTACATAAGCACAATCACCCCAGTGAGTGCAGTATGCACAGGGCAGTCCACCGAGTCCAGGAATTAGTGGATCACCATATGATGTGCGCTTGACCAGGTTAATTCCCGGGATGGCAGGACTGAAATATGATGCAAGAATGGATCAACTGGGAAGTCACTGGAATTTAGAAGGATGAGAGGAGGTATTTTATAGAACATATAAAATTCTTAAGGGATTGGACACGCTAGATGCAGGAAATATGTTCTGATGTTGTAGGAGTCCAGAACCTGGGGTTCATATTTGAAGAATAAGGGGTAGGCCAATTAGGACTGAGATGAGGGAAAGCTTTTTCATCCAGAGAGTTATGAATCTGTGGAATTCTCTGCCACAGAAGGCAGTGGAGGCCAATTCACTGGATGTTTTCAAGAGCGAGTTAGATTTAGCTCTTAGTACTAACGGAATCAAGGGATATGGGAAAAAGCAGGAAAGGAGTACTGATGTTGGATGATCAGCCATAATCATATTGAATGGCAATGCTGGCTTGGGGCCAAATGGTCTACTCCTGCACCTATTTTCTATGTTTCTATGACATCAATGTGCCTCTAGTCACTGGAGTTTAGAAGGTTGAGGGGGACCTCATTGAAACTTACAGAATAATGAAAGGAAAAGATAGACTGGATGTGGAAAGGATGTTTCCACTGGTGGAAGAGTCTAGGACCAGAGGACATAGCCTCAGAATTAAAGGGTGCTCTTTTAGGAAGCGAAGAGGAACTTCTTTAGTTAGAGTGTAATTAATCTGTGGACCTCATTGCCACAGAGGCCTGTGGAGGCCATGTCGGTGGATATTTTTAAGGCAGAGATAGACAAATTCCTGATTAGAATGGATGTCTAGGGTTAGGAGGAGATGGCGGGAAAATGGGATTAGGAGGCAGAGATCAGCCATGATTGAATGGTGGAGTAGACTCAATAGGCCGAATGGCCTAATACTACTCTAATAACGCGAGTCCATATGCAAGAGGCGCCATTTTACTTATTACAATATCTAATACCAATACCCAATATCAAGGAAAGGCAGAGCCTACAATGGTCCAGTGTTGGCTGTGGGAAAGGTGATAACGAGTGATGCAAACAGTGAAACTAGGCAGGGCGACAATGAAACTAGTACAATGACCAGGGTGGGGGAAAGGACTGAATACTTACAAAGCAACGGCAGTGTGATTCCAAATAGGAAAACCATCACACCTCCGATTATGGAAATCATAAAGTAGCTCATCATTAGAATGGCCGCAACAAAGAAAGTTGGGTGCTGCCGTTTGAAGTGGCCAATTGCTGCCTTATTTTCAGATGCCCACAGAGCGCCGGTGAATATCACTGTCACCACTGCTCCTCCCAGGAGGATTTCCAATGGACTCATAAACCTGTCAATAAAGGAAGATTCATCAGTAACTTAGCCCAACATCATTCGACATTTCAATTTGGATGCCACTGCAAATCCAGTATATTGCCCACAAAACAGCAATAGCCGCTTGAACTGGTCTTTAGACTTTACTTTAGGCTTTAGCAACACAGCATGGAAACAGGCCCTTCGGCCCACCAGTCACCCCGTACACCAGCACTATCCTACAAACTATGGACAATTTACAGTTTAATTAAGGAACCCAATTAACCTGCAAGTCTTTGGAGTGTGGTAGGAAACTGGAGAAAGCTCACACGGTCACGGGGAGAATGTACACACAGAATATTCTCCACATTGATCATTCCCTATTTACATTCATGTCACCGAGTCATACAGCGTGGAAACAGCCCCTTCAGCCCAACTTGCCCACACCAGCCAACATGTCCCATCTACACTAGTCCCACATGCCTGTATTTGGCCCATAATGCCTCTAAACATGTCCTAGCCATGTACCCGTCTAAATGGCTCTTAAATATTGCATTTGGTAACTGCCTCAACTCCGGCAGCTCGTTCCTTACACTCGACACCTTGTGTAAAAAAGCTACCCCTCAGGTTCCTATTAAATCCTTCCCCCTTCACCTTCGATTCCCTTACTCTAGGCAAGAGGCTCTATATTTCATTTCACATCTCGTATGTGTATGTGACGAATAAACTTAACGTACATCTACCTGATCAATTCCTCTCATGATTTTGTACACAAAGTTCAAGAATGCTCTCTGGCTCCACACTACTCCAAGTCCCGAATCCCTGCTGCCTTGAGCAAGCTTTCAGTTATCAGTCTGCGGAATGCATTGCTACAGACGGCGGTGGAGACCAAGTCAGTGGGTATTTCTACAGCGGAGATTGGTAGGTTCTTGATTAGCCCGGTTGTCAAAGGTTACGGGGAGAAGGTAGGAGAATGGGGTTAAGAGGGAAAAATAGATCAGCCACGATCGAAGAGCGGAGCAGACATTTCATCCTTAAGTCTCATGAACTAATGAACTTGACATCAACATGCCAATGGTTAGATTGTTTTTGATAACTGATTAAAAAAAACTTCGGAATTTTAAAAACAGCACGTTAGAAGATTAAGTTCTAGATTTCAGCAAGTCACATGTCACACAGCTACAAAATATTTCATAACATCACCCACGAGGTATGTTTTTCTCCAAAGTTCTCTACCCAATAGTAACATGGTTGAGGAGTCATGCGAGAAAGAAAACATCAGGCGCAGAAGTTATTTGTATCTACAACTTTGCTGTCACCCGATACACATTCAGCCGTATGGCTTACTAGGTTACAACCGCCGGGAGGGAGAATAAAGGAGGACCCAGAGTGGGGCGGGAGCCACCATGGACTAAGGGGGGACCACAAATGAAATACGGCGCCCTTTATGTGGCGATTCTTTGCATACCTTGGTGTTTGCAGACAGGTGTCAGAGGTTATGGGGAGAAGGCAGGAGAATGGGGTTAGGAGGGAGAGATAGATCAGCCATGATTGACTGGTGGAGTAGACTGGATGGGCCGAATGTCCTAATTCTACTCCCATCCCTTATGACATCATTCATTCATTCATTTGAATAAGCCATTCAAACAAGACTTGCTTTTCACAGGCTTATTTCCAACAAGAATATTTGAATATCCAACAGGAAGTACTTGGGCATGGCAATACTCTATTGAACTGTTTGTGAAAAAATATTTCACTGTGCGTTTGGCACGTGAAACTAAAAACACTGTTGAACCAGTGCAGGGCGGGGGGGGGGGGGGGGGGGGGGGGGGGGGGGGGGGGGGGGGTGGGGGGGGGGGGGGGGGGGGGGGGGGGGGGGGGGGGGGGGGGGGGGGGGGGGGCTGAGCGGATTGAGCATCAGGAGGGGGAGGTGGCGGTGATGGAGTGGGGAGCGGATGAAGTGATGGCCGACAGGAAGAAGCGGCAGCTGGCGAGAGGGGAGGGAGCCCCACAGTGACCGAGCGCATCCTGTCGGTGGTGGCGGCCTGAAGAGGGCGCTGTCCCCAGGGGCTACAACGCGAGCCACAACAACTAGACCGTGCGGTGGGTGAAGGAGGGCTTTCTGGTGCACCCTGCGAGGCGGGGATAGGGCCGGAAGTCGGGGGCGTCGGCAGGTCCGTCCGATATAACGGAAATCAGTTATAAAGCTGTCAAGACTGACTCCCCTCTCCCCCTCCCCCATCTTTGCACATCCCCAATCCTTTCCACTCGTCACTTTAATTTCATGTTTCATGTATTTTGTGGTTTATGGCTGTCGGCAGATTAATTTCCGTCCTGGGATAAATAAAGTTCTATCTTCTCATATCATACAAGGTCATAAGTGATAGGAGCAGAATTAGGCCATTCGGCCCATCAAGTCTACTCCATCATTCAATCATGGCTGATCTACCCCATTCTCCTGCCTTCTCCCCATAACCCCCGACACCCGTACTAATCAGGAATCTACCCATCTCTGCCTTAAAACGAGGGATTATTGCACACATCTGCTAGAACGCATTCTCTCTCTCCCTCCCAAACATGTGGCATGTCCCAACCGACCCATTTTAAAATTAACAGGTGAAACATCAGTAACTTAAAAGGACAAAGGAAATGAAATTCAGTCACTAAAAGAGAGAATTTTTACTGAAGTGGATCATGTAAAGTGTTAATATTTTTTTAATGCGGTGCATGAATTATAGATGTTATATGGGTCAAATTGTTTAAAGGCTTTATGTTGATGGAAGCAGAGGTTTAATCAACTCACAAACAAATAGTAAGCAGCATTGCGGCAACTAAAATGCTGATACACAGAGTGAATGTTTCATCTGTGTCAGGTGAAGACCAAAAGAATGACGTAAATGATAGTGGTGGCAGCCTGGAGAGGTCAGTGACACCTTGACAATTAACAGCTGATCAGTGTGGACGAGATGTGAACATCGGGGGTGCGGGGGATATTTTCTTTCCTTGGATCCATCATTTCCCTTCCTTAACAATGTTCTCTGTTCTATTGCAGAACCACGGAACTGCAGATGCTGGTTTACAAAAGGCACAGAGTGCCAGAACAGCTCAGCAGAACAGGGTATCTTTGCAGAACGCCACACAGGAGATCCTTTTAACTGTGGCTATCAAACTGTATGACTCCTACCCTTCGGTCATGGGATGGACTGACTCCCCTCTCCAATCATTGCACATCCCCAATCCTTTCCACTCGTCACTTTAACTTCATGTTTCATGTATCTCCTTTTTTATGACTGTTGGCAGATCGATTTCCCTCCTGGAATAAATAAAGTTCTATCGCATCATAGAGTAAAGGTGGAGATTGACAGATTCTTGATTAGTAGGAGTGTTGGGGGCTTTGGGGAGAAGGCAGAAGAATGGGGTCGAGAGGCAAAAATAGATCAGCCGTCATTGAATAGTACAGTAGACTTGATGGGCCAAATGGCCTAATTCTGCTTCTATGACGTATGGGCATCTCAGGAGAGAATGGATTGCCAACGTTTTGGGTCAAGACTCTTCTTTGGACTGATTGGAATATAATCTCGTTATTCTGTTAACAGGCACCTTTAGGAACAGTCCTTAAACTGTGCTTCTGCTCATCTCACTAACTTTTCCCATGACACAGCATCCAAATCTCCCCCATAAAATGTCACTAAATGTCTGAGATATTACACAAGTGCGAACTGTGTAGAGGAGATGAGGCCACCTATCTTCCTAACAATATTTAAAATCATAGTCACAGTTGTACAGCACAGAAACACATCCATGCCGACCATGATGTCCCATCCACGCTGGTCCCATTTTGCCCACGTTTGGACCATGTCCCTCCAAACCTTGCCCACCATTTACCTGTCCAAATGTCATTTAAATATTGTCATTGTACCCGCCTCACCCACTCCCTCTGGCAGCTCATTCCGTTTGCTCACCAACATCTGCATAAAATGAGAGTAGAACATTTTTCTCAAGACTCACAATGTCAAAAGGGTTCTGGCCCTAAACGTCACCTATTCATGTTCTCCACTGATACTGCCCGACCTGCTGAACTAGTTACTCCAGCAATTTGTGTCCTTCTGGGACACAAACATTATTTCAGTTTGGTGTTACAAATTGCAAGAGAATATTATTTAAACTGTTGGGCAATTTAACATTCCAACATCTTCAATCGGAAATGCCCGTCAAAATCTCCAGAAGGAACTCATATGACCAAGGGTAAAATGGAAATCCATAGATCTACCCCCCACAAACATGCTTACACCCTGTGAACCATGTATGCCTCGGTGATGTCAGTGCCGAATTAGACGGCTTGGTTTAGTTTAGAGATACAGCGCGGTAACCGGCCCTTCGGCCCACCAAGGCTGCGCCGACCAGTGACCACCCCTGCACACTAACACAATCCTACACACATTAGGGACCATTTTCAATTGGATTACTGAAGCCAATTAACCTCCAAAACTTTATGGAGTGCGGATAGAAACTGGAGATCCTGGAGAAAACCCACACAGGTCACGGGGAGAACGTACAAACAAGCACCCGTCGTCAGTATTGAACACAGGTCTCTGACGCTGTAAGGCAGCAGCTCTACCGCTGTGCCACCCTTAGACTTCAGTCACAAAGTGGTGCCCTGTGAAACTGAATCTGCAAAACTGTACCAATACGGTCAGACTGCAAAGCTGAACACAATCCTACAACAATACAAAAGGTGTGGGTGTGTGTGTGTGTGTGTGGGTGTGTGTGTGTGTGTGTGTGTGTGGTGTGTGTGTGTGTGTGTGTGTGTGTGTGTGTGTGTGGGGACGGCAGGTTAAGGTGTCACTGTACGGAAGCCAGTTGCTGGCAGGAAGGTGTAAAGAGAGTGGAAAGATCAACAAAGGGAGAGGTAAAGACAAAGTGGAGGAGTAATTCAACAGGTCAGGCAGCATTTCTGGAAGAAATGAATAAGCGAGATTTCTCAGGCTATTGTAGTAAGGGGTGTTCACCACTTTTTGTAATCCCCTTCATTCTTGGGCGTGATGCAACCAGTCAATATGCTCTCTGCCGTACACCTGTACAAGTTCAAGAGAGCATTCATACCGAATCTCCTCAATCTTCTAAACACAATTCTAAATTAACTTCTTCTAAATTAACAATTATACCAAGCCAATTAACAAACTCCATCTATAAACATTTATTGGAGTGTGGGAGGAAACCGGAGCACCAGGAGAAAAACCACGCAGTTCACGGGAAGAACAGAGTTTTTAGGAAGGAACTGCAGATGCTGTTTAACACCGAAGAAAGACACAAAATGCTGGAGTAACCCAACAGGTCAGGCAGCATCTCTGGAGAAAAGGGTTAGGTGATGTTTCAGGTTGAGACCTTCTTCAGACTCTTATTTTTACAGAAATTCTGTGACATGGGCAGAGTTTGATGGAGGGCCATAAAATATTAGACATCCTGAAAAGTGTGTGCAAGACATGCTGAATATACTTTGTATATTGTAATTAAAAAAGGAACTGTA
The DNA here is from genome assembly GCF_028641065.1 of Leucoraja erinaceus. NCBI lineage: Eukaryota > Metazoa > Chordata > Chondrichthyes > Rajiformes > Rajidae > Leucoraja > Leucoraja erinaceus. Next base: position 9,160,751 of record NC_073392.1, on the reverse strand, counting down.
GATGCTGGTTTATATTAAAGATAGACACAAAATGCTGGAGTAACACAGGTCAGGCAGTATCAAATCTATTTTCTCCAGAGATGCTGCCTGACACATTGAATGTTATTTTGAGATACAGCATGGAAACAGGCCCTTTGGCACCTCGGGTCCATGCCAGCCAGCGATCACCTACACACTAGTTCTATCCTACACACTGGGGACAAATTTAAACAGAAGCCAATTAACCTACAAAGGATGTGGGAGGACACCTGGAGAAATCCCTTGCGGTCACAGGGAGTACATATAAACTCCATCTAGACTGTGCCCGTTGTCAGGAACAAACCCAGGTGTCTGGCGCTGTAACTCTACCGCAGCGCCACCGTGCCGCTCTAAATGACTTGATCGGCCAAATGACCTGCCACTCCAAATGAGCTACTCCAGCATTTTGTTTCACACTTTGTATTTTGTATAACTGGGCTATGTTTGGGCTATACTTTGAATATTTGTACATAATCTTTTCTATAATGTTCCGCTTGCACCGAGATAACATGCTTAATTGAGCAGAAGTCTGGAGAAATTTCCAGTCAGTATTTTTCACTTCAATCAATCAATTCAACCTTCCCTCAAGCAACATTGTTACAGTGCTGCGTTGCGAAGATTAAAAAGCATCGCAGGGAATTCACAGAAAAACACTAGAAACAATCCAGTCCCTGAGAACTATAAATAGTTAAAAGCAGGTAAAAAAAAAAATTTTAAAAAAACACAACGTTAAAATTCAATAAACCAATCATAAAAAACTTTTCCCTCAAGCCATTGTTGCTGCGTTGCGAAGATTAAAAACAGGGAATTACAGAAAACAAGATGTGTAGCCTTTAATAATGTAATCAGATATCAGGGTTTGGAAACAAATTAGTCCACCGATAATGCTTATTCGCTGACTGCATTTGGAGCATACTCAAGAATCATTTGCCTAAATTCAGCCAGCACCTGTCATTCCACAGCTCTGAACTCATCATCCATTTTCTGCTGCCAAATTCACTGGAAACTATGAGTGCTTGCCGCCTAGTTTCCCCACAGCCCTTCCATCAATTATGACCAACAGACAATTTAAAAGCTCAACTAACTCCCAAGTTTCCTCCCTAGATACTACCATGCAGTCAGAGCATCATAGCTTCCATTTTAAAGGCATTCTTCCCAGGCTTTTATAAATAGTCATTGGCGAGGTACTGGTCGCCAAAATTTGGAAAAGTTAAAGTCACATTGCCAAATTATAAACACCAAGGAAGCAGCAGTGTGCGAGTGCGGCATGGTGGCGCAGCGATAGAGTTACTGCCTTACAGCATGTGGAGCGCCGGAGACCCAGGTTTGATCCAGACTGCTGTCTGTAGGAGTTTGCACGTTCTCCCCGTGACCACACGGGTTTTCTTCGGGATCTTCGGTTTCCTCCCACATTCCGAAGACAATAGACAATATGACAATAGCCAATAGACGTACAGGTATGTAGGTAAATATTACAAAGTGTTTAAGAAGGAACTGCAGATGCTGGAAAATCGAAGGTACACAAAAAAGCTTGGGAAACTCAGCGAGTGCAGCAGCATCTATGGAGCGAAGTCCGGAGAGAGGAGAAGGACTTCTTCAAGGTAGGCATACCTTGAAGAGATTTCACAGTGGAGTATTACGTCTGAAAAAGGGTTTTGGCCCGAAACGTTGCCTTTTTCCTTCGCTCCATAGATGCTGCTGCACCCGCTGAGTTTCTCCAGCTTTGTGTACCTTAGGTAAATATTATGCTTGGTATAAGTGTAAACTGTCCCTATTGTGTGTAGGATAGTGTTAATGTGTGGGGATCGCTGGTCGGTGCGGACTCGGTGAGCCGAAGAGCCAGTTTCCACACTGTATCTCTAAAACTAATAAAACGAACATCCTGGTTGCGTACAAATAGGTGTCTAACCAAGGCATTTTGCAATAAGAATCAGATACCGGAGCAGTTTGAGTATAGTGCTGAACATATTATTTTAGCTATTTATTATCTGCCTCATTTGATAGTCAATTATACCCGTCAATGGAACAGAATAGGACGAGAACTATAATGGTGGGCCTTCTAATATAGCCCAAGATAAAATTTGCACTCTCACCTACATCCCTGGCTGAATGTGGCCTCTCAGTGGGTTGGTTTTTGGAATGAAATGCCAGAGGTGGTTGTAGGAAAACAACATTTCAAAGACACGTGACAGCTACTTGGATAGGAAAGGTTTAGTGTAAAGATACAATGCAGCAACAGTTCCTTTGGCAAACTGAGTCCACGCTGACCAGCGATCACCCAGTGTATGAACACTATCCCACACTCCAGGGACAATTCACAATTTTTACCTCAGCCAATTAACCTGCAAACCTGTACGTCTTTGGAGTGTGGGAGGAAAGCAGAGATCTCAGGGGAAAACCCATGCGGTCACAGGGAGAACCTACAAACAGCAACTGTAGTCAGGATCAAACCCAGGTCTGTAAGACATCAACTCTACCGCTGCACCACCAAGCATCCCCTCTAGAGGGATACGAGCCAAACGGGTCAAGCTTAGATGGATCATCTTGATCGGCATGGACGAATTGGGCCGAAGCCCTTGTTTCCATTTTGTAAAACACTGACAACGAGTTCATTGTGGCCACAATTGATAGATCAGGGTATGAGACCTGGGGGGGGGGGGGGGGGATAAATAAAAACCTGCTTCAAACGTTCCATGTACTACACAAATGAACCCACAGACGGCGGCCTTGATTGCACAGTCACTGTTATAAACATCTCAACACCACACATGGCGTTTTGTTATTGTGGATTGAAGCCAAGATTGGCTAATCTATGTTCCCCCTCAACAGCCTGCCATGCAAAGCGAGAGAAATACTACATAATATCAATAATCCTTGCAGCAACAGAGCTAGGCAAATAATTCCAAATTTACAAAACCATTGGCACAGTAAGCAAATCTAAAGGTTCCCCACCACATCTACATCCCTTCATCTAGCTTCACATTTTAAGCCTCTTCTCTCCTTATCTCACAGCCTTTTGTCTGTACATCTTTGGCCTTTGTCCACCCATATACCAATCAATCCCCCCCCCCAGCATCTGCAGTTCTTTGTGTCTCCTCTCTTATATTTCTGTGATGTGGGAACACGTTGAGAGAAAGAGTAGCAAGTCATCTGGTATTGATTTACTTTGCTATTCGTTCAAGATATTTTCATGGTATTTTCAAGTATTGCTCATTAAAAATTTAACATTTTCTGGAACTGCAGGCCCTTAAATGTGTCTTGCAAGAATGATAGTTTCAGCTCATTGCACTGTGTTACGGGAATTAACTGACCCCGAGCCACTCCTGTTCCTGCTGATTATTACGTAGAGGCAAGATGCATTACTATAAAGATAGACACGAAAAGCTGGTGTGACTCAGCGGGTCAGACAGCATCTCTGGAGAAAAGCAATAGGCGACGTTGAGAGTCAGGGGAAAGGGAAACAAGACAGTTTCTGGACCCGAAACATCACCCATTCCTTTCCTCACGTGATGCTGTCTGACCCTCTCCAAGTTACTCCAGCATTTTGTGTCCATCGTTGCATCTGCAGTTCTTTCCAAAACATGCATTCTTATAAAATCTGGAGGCTAATGGTTGTACTTTGCATTTTACTAAATTTTACCAGTTGGCAATAAAACACAATTGACCAACATGACTGGCTGCACAGCAAATAACTGTGTCTGAAGAATGTCATCTGTCCATTCCCTCCACTGATGCTGCCTTTTTTTTTGATTTCCAAAAATAAAAAATCCTTTATTCAGAATAAAAAATACACAAGAACTGTGCAAAAACTCATCAGATATTCTCAGCGGCTATGCATACATTTGTTTGCGTTGTATTGGGTAGTGTTCACAGAACTAACCATTATACCCAGTACCTTTACCACTCATGTGGCCCCCCTGGGGTGATATCCCTTCCCTTGTTTGAGGGACGTCTCCACCACACCTGCCCCCCAATGTCCAGCAGCGGAAGGACCCTAGACTGTGGTCCTCCCCCACAGAGCCTTGGCGTTGGCTGCGCCGAGCTTCCGTGCGTCCCTCAGCACGTAATTCTGCAGTCTGGCAAGGGGGTCAGTCGGCAACATTCCCCGACGGACATCTCGCTCCGCTGGGAGGTCAACCAGTTCCAGGCAGACAACAGAACAACAGATGCTGCCTGACCCGTCGAGTTCCTCCAACACTTTGTACAATGACAATATTGTTGCTGGTCATTGAAGGTTTCTTCCATAACCAATTGAGAAATATGTTCGATTACTGAAAGGTCAGCCATAAGCAGGTAGTCCAATTGTAGGCCACATTTCCATGACAGAAAAGAAAGACACAGAATGCTGGTGTAACGCAGCGGGACAGGCAGCATCCCTGGAGAGATTGAATGGGTGACGATTCAGATCAAAACCATTTTCTCCAAAGATGCTGCCGGTCCCGCTGAGTTGCACCAGCATTTTGTGTTGATCTTTGGTGTAAACCAGCATCTGAAGTTCCTTCCTATATTTTCCATGACACAAATTAAGGAGCACTAGTTTAGTTTAGAGATACAGTTCAGAAACAGGCCCTTCGGCCCACCGTGTCCACAGCAACCAGCGATCCCAACACATGAATACGATCCAACACACACTAGGGACAATTTACAATTTTACCAAGTCAATTAACCTACAAACCTGTACGTCTTTGGGTTGTGGGTGAAAATCCACGCAGTCACAGGGAGAATGTACAAACTCTGTACAGACAGCACCTGTAGTCAGGATCAAACCCAGGTCTCTGGCGCTGGAAGGCACCAATTCTATGGCTGAGCAACCCTGCTGCCCTAATGCACTTTTTCATTAAGTGGACCAAACTGGTTACAACATGATTGCAATCAGGAACTAGAAAAACACTTAAGTTATTTTGAAAATTGACTGACAAACAAAAAAAGCTCTTTGATCTAAACAGCATGGGGAAAAAGACTTAATTCAATGTGACCTCTGCAGTAATCAGATGCCATTGGCTCTTCAGAGCATAGATGCTACTTAAACAGAAGATAAACACAAATAGCTGGAGTAACCGAACGGGTCAGACAGCATTTCTGGAGAGAAAAAAAAAGGTGACGATTTGGGTCAAGACCCTGATATTCGGGATCATTATTAGGTCATGTGATAGGAGAGCATTAGGCCATTTGTTCAATCATGACTGATTTATCTCTCCCTCCTAACCCAATTCTCCTGCCTTCTCCCCATAAACCCGGACACCTGTGCTAATCAAGAATCTATCTCTGCCTTAAAACTATCCACTGACGGCCTCCACAGCCTTCTGTGGCAAAGAAATCCACAGATTCACCACCCTCTGACGAAATAAATTTCTCCTCGTCTCCTTCGAAAGAACGTCCTTTAATTCTGAGGCTATGACCTCTAGCCCTCGACTCTCCCACTGGTGGAAACATCCGTTAGATTTAAACAAGACCATCTCATTTACCTTGCCCCTAAATCTCAGTCTGAAGAATGGTCTTGACCCCAAACATCACCCATTCCTTTCCTCCAGAGATGCTGTCTGACCCGCTGAGTTACTCCAGCTTTTTGTGTCTATCTTTGATTTAAACCAGCATCTGCTGCTCCTTCCTACACATGTTGAAAGAATGATTGCTCAAATTGATGCAAATAAGTTCCCTATTATACGACACTGAGCAGGAAATGAATCAATAATTGGCTCATTACAGCATCCTGTCATACTGACACCTCAAATTTCTCCAAACCACTCTCCAAAATATTTAGGAAAATTAAAGTCAAGCTCTCATCGTTTTCTTCCATCAGCTTACAGCCAAGGATCACAAGTTCGATATAGCTGTTTGGGCTAATGGGATCAAGGGATATGGGGAGAAATCAGGAACGGGGTACTGATTTTGGATGATCAGCCATGATCATATTGAATGGCGGTACTGGCTCAAAGGGCCGAATGGCCTACTCCTTCCTGCACCTATTTTCGGTTTCTAAAAAAAGCATCAAGCCACAATGTATCTCCCAGTCTTCAGGTTCTATTTACCCTTAATACTCACCCGGTTTTAAATAGCTTTTTTTTCTCTCCATACTTCATTTTAAAAGATGTTTAAACTCCACAGAAAGTTAAATATACTGTAGTAAACTACTTGCAAAGTTCACCAAGAGGACCGCAAGTTATACCCTGGCTACTCAATCTCAAACTGTAGAAGACATTCTGCAGGTAGAAGGTGCCCTTTGATTATTTTCCCTTCTCACCTTCCAGTGATGTAAACAGCACTTCCCAGTGACATCAGAACTGACCAGTCTAGAATGAGGTCAAATTGGAATATCATTTCTCTCTCCACAGAAGCTGCCTGATCTGCCGAGTACTTCCAGCATTTGTTTTTTTTTATTTCAGGACTTCATCATCTGCAATGTTGCCTTTTCCACAACTCAGGGGTAGTTCAATATTCTATTCTGAGCACTATGAATTTTCTGACCTCCAATATGTCACCAATGTGGAATAATTGGTCTAAATGGCCTTGATTACTGACAATTGAAGCAGTAATAACAACCCTGATTGTAAAACCCTACATAACCATGAGGTGAGAACAAGGTACTGCTCAGCTGCAAAACACTTTTACATTCAAAATTCCTCTACCCTCCCGCTCTGAAGTAAATTAAAACTTCCAAGTAGTAATGGTTATTTGGCAATAAATAGGCATGATCCAAACATCAATTATTGTGCAGGGCAGCAAATAAATCAGATACACGATAATGCAGTAATTTGGGTAGAATTAACAATTCATGGTGAACCAATTTCTTATACTTATGGTCTATTTAACCAACAATAAGCACTCAAATACCCAATTACATTAAATCTTTTAAGTAGGAGCAAATTATTTGTGTAGGAAAGAACTGCGGATGCTGGTTTAAATCGAAGGTAGACACAAAATGCTGGAGTAACTCAGCGAGACAGGCAGAATCTCAGGAGAGAAGGAATTGGTGATGTTTATCGGGTCGAGACACAGAGGCCTGAAGGAGGGTCTCGACCTGAAAAGTCACCCATTCCTGCTCCCCAGAGATGCTGCCTGTCCCGCTGAGTAACTCCAGCATTTTGTGAATTATTGTGCTGGAAACCTTTCCGAGTTTTGCATGATTGCAGAGTTGCAGTCGGATTATACAACTCAACCAATGGAAGGTATTACCTAAAGTTAAAGGGTAAAGAAATAATGGAGGCAAGAGAGTTAGATACCGGAGGAACTCAGCAGGTACTCGTGTCGTACGGAACATAGAACAGGACAGCGCAAGAACAGGCACTTCAGCCCAGTTGAGATGAAGGGTCTCGACACAAAGCACATTCCTCCTCATAGGCTCCAAATCCACACTCAGCAAAATCAATAACCCCACTCTCACCATCGACGGCACCACTGTCTCCCCATCTCCCCAGGCCCGCAACCTTGGCGTGATCTTTGATTCCACCCTCTCCCTTGAGCCTCACATCTGCCATGTCATTAAAACCTCCTTCTTTCACCTCCGCAACATCGCCAAACTCAGACCCTCTCTCACACCTCCCGCTGCTGAAAGACTCATCCATGCCTTCATCTCCTCCCGACTGGACTACTGCAACTCATTTCTCCTTGGCATCAGCTCCACCTACATCAACCGACTCCAACTGGTCCAGAACGCAGCCGCCCGACTCATCACCCACACCAAATCCTGGCATCACATCACTCCAGTCCTCAAACAACTTCACTGGCTTCCCATCTCCCACCGGATCACCTACAAAATCCTGATCCTCACTACAAAGCCATCCACCATCTGGCCCCCCCCATATCTCACTGACCTCCTCTCCCCCTACCAACCCTCACGGTCCCCCAGATCCACATCAGCCGGTCTCCTCTCCATCCACAAGTCCAACCTCCGCAGTTTTGGGGACAGAACCTTCTCCAGGGCAGCTCCCAGGCTCTGGAACTCCCTCCCCCAACTGATCCGCAATTCCGTGTCCCTCACCATCTTCCAGTCCCGCCTCAAGACTCATCTCTTCACCTCTGCCTATCCTTAGCCCCACGTCCCCCTCCCTTTTCATCTGTGCTTGAATTGCCTCATATTGTGTTTTGAATTGAATTCTGTCTTTAATTTGTGTACTAGTCATGTCTCTACTATTTATTTCATTCCCCTTACATGTTTTTCCTCTACTTGCTAAATTTTTGTACGGTGTCCTTGAGACTCTTGAAAGGCGCCCATAAATAAAATGTATTATTATTATTATTATTAAAGCATCAATTCTCCATTTCCGTCCAGATATAGCATCATGTTCAGCACAGTCATTGGTACAGTTTGGTTAATTGTCACGTGTACTGAGATACAACTAAAAGTATTTTTGTTGCCTGTCTTTCCGCTAACCAGTTAGCACGTAACATAAGATTTTCACTGTACCTCATACCCTTGATAATAAACTAAATTGTAACCAACAATATCTGTGCTGAACATGACTCCATACCTGGAAGAAAATGGAGAGTTGATGCTTTGGATTGAGACCATCTCCACCCGATCGACAAGCCCAAGTTAAGAATCTCAACCCAAGACACAGACTATTCATTTCCCTCCACAAATGCTGCCTGACTCACTGAGTTCCTCCAGCACTGTTTTCCTTGCTGGAAACAAATATTGTTTGAATGAAACCTTGAGACCTTAAGTACATCATGCAACTCAGAAAATTGTGTACTGTGCACCGTGAGTTTAATTTGGAACCATCCTGACATCGAATAGGCAAAAATAAAACATCCGCTGCTCTAGGTGTTAGCTGCTCTACATCGGTGAGACCAAGCGTAGGCTTGGCGATCGCTTCGCCCAACACCTCCGCTCGGTTCGCAATAACCAACCTGATCTCCCAGTGGCTCAGCACTTCAACTCCCCCTCCCATTCCGAATCTGACCTTTCTGTCCTGGGCCTCCTCCATGGCCAGAGTGAGGACCACCGTAAATTGGAGGAGCAGCACCTCATATTTCGCTTGAGCAGTTTGCACCCCAGCGGTATGAACATTGACATCTCTAATTTCAGGTAGTCCCTACTTTCTCCTCCCTTTCTCAGCTCCCCTCAGCCCATTTATTCCACCTCTTCCTTTCTTCTTCACCCCCTACATCAATCTGAAGAAGGGTCTCGACCCGAAACGTTGCCCATTTCCTTCGCTCCATAGATGCTGCCTCACCCGCTGACTTTCTCCAACATTTTTGTCTACCTTCGATTTTTCCAGCATCTGCAGTTCCTTCTTAAACAAATTTTATATAGGTGCTTTAACCTAGAGAATCAACTTCCAAGCTTGAAAAATTGCCAATGTTATAATAAGGTTAAAATATGGCCTTTAAAATATTTTGAAACAAAGCAAAGAAAACCATCCTGTTCATTTTGTTGCAATCTCAGAATTAAATGTACAAGTAGTATTGTGTAGCTAATACATCAGGTTATGAACTTGTTGTGGAAAACATATGGTAAATCGTATCCAGTATGATTTCCTGCCAATATTCTTAAAATAAATAATCCTCAATAATCATCTAGGGTGTTGGCTACGAGAATGATCCGGATCTGACACAATTGAGTCCAATCTAACAAATATGCATTTGTTACCATACAGTTTCATTGAAATATTTGGACACAAAATCTCAATAATACACATTCGGGACTAAATTGTTTCAACGCAGGTACAAAAATAAATGTTACAAGTTCGCTCTCAGAAGACATTGGGGTGTGACAGGGAATAAGATTTAAAATAGTTTTATTAGGGAATGGGTGCAACACGAGCTAATTCACTGCATTCTAGGCATCGAGCTATGACTGGGCTTACAAAAGGATACTCGGTGCTGAAGCAACTCAGCTGGCCAGGCAGCACCTCTGCAGAACATGGATAGGTAATATTTCAGGCCGAGACCCTTCTTCAGACTTGGCTTCTCCAGCCAGGGTTGCACTTTTCTGGAGTCCCCTAGGTTTACTTTTCCTACAGCTTTTTCCGAGAACGTCTTAAATTATTTTTGAGTTGGCCTGGGTTATTTTTTTTTTCAACATGTACAGACAAAGGAGATACGTTGAAGTAGGCATTATGTTCAGCGCAGACAGAGTGGGCCGAAGGGTGCTGTACCGTTCTATACTCTATGTTCTATGATACCCCCTGCGTTGCAGGGATCCTTGCACCAAACTAGAATTTGCTCACACAAGCATGATAAAATAATGACAGTACATAGACTATTGCAAAGAGGCAGTGGTTTGTTCCAAGCTCTATTTAAGCAAACCTGTGAAACAAATGGCTGCAGGCCCTGAGCCGTGAGCCAGCCAGTCGCCTTACCCGATTAGCAAGAAGAGACAGACAGCTACGACGAGGTAGTTGCTCTGGTAAAACATCAAGTTGCTGACCACCCGATTGTTCCATTTCGCCAAGTCTCGGAAATCTGGCTGGGCGAAACGCGTGGAACCGAGGATAAAATCGTCCCAGGGTCTTAAAGGAGCGAACTTCACTTCCATGTTAATGTTAAGCGGTGGTGGGGGGAGAGAGAGGTAAGGAAACCGCAGCAGAAATAGCAACAGCAGCAGCAGCTCTTGACAAAGCGTCACTGCCGAGTGTTCCTGCCACCGCCTCTCCTCCAGATCACGTTGTCTGACTCGAGTCTGATGCGCAGGTTGCAACCACACTGGGAGAAAAACAGTGCCAGGCCACTGCACGCAGACTTAATCAAATGCCTTTTCCAAAACAAACCACACAGATAAGCCAGCAATCAAAACAAAAGATTCCTGCTTTTTAATAAAAGCCAATCACAGATTTTTTTAAAAGAAAAACTTACAAGATTTAAATTGTCCGGCCCTTTATCTTTATCTGAGCACTCCCCCTCCCCCCCGAAAAAGAAACTATATTCAGAATAGAAAAAAACCTAAACAAAACAAGGACATTGCAAAAACTCTTCAGACATTCTCAGCATTCATACATTCATTGGTGTTATAATCAGTTGCGTTCACAATCTATCATTAGACCATGCATCCTTGCCACTCATGTGACCCACTGGGGTGATATCCCTTCCCTTCTTTGAGGGGCGTCTCCACCGGATTATGTCCCCCCATGTCCAACAGCAGAAGGACCCTAGACTGTGGTCCTCCCCCACAGAGCCTTGGAGTTGGCTGCATCGAGCTTCAGTGCGTCCCTCAGCACGTACTCCTGCAGTCTGCTGGCCTTGCCGAGGCTGAATGAGGTGTCAATTGAGTCAATAGAAGGGAGGTTGGTTCATGTGAGCCCACAAACCATCCCAAACCAACCTCCCTTCTATTGGCTCCATTTATACCTCACGCAGCCTCGGCAAGGCCAGCAGCATTATCAAGGATGAGATGCACCCTGGCCACTCCCTCTGCTGGCTTTACCTTACAGTAAACGTTATTCCCTTCATCATGTATCTATACACTGTAAATGGCTCGATTGTAACCATGTATGTCTTTCTGCTGAGTGGATAGCATGCAACAAAACGTGTTTTGATTGAATACATAGTTATTTGTGCTCGCCACTGTGTGCTTCCTCCATTCATTGATCCGAATCCTTGAATCCTGCAAAGATTTCATTACAACATCTCACTCTGCTGGGAGGTCAACATCACAGGCAGACCAAAGAGCGTCTGTGCACTGTGAACTCCTTGATTGCATTCATGTATAGTCTTTGACTGGATCGCACGCAGACACAAGCTTGTCACTGCACTTGCACATGTGACAATAAACTAAACTAGACTAAACTATTAATGGCAAAAACCAGCAAACATGCAAAGTAAAGTGACATCCACCAGCTGTGGAAAGATAATTTTCTGCAGACATGACCAAGAAGGCAGAATGAGATATGGTTGAGATAACAACTTTAAGTGCAATTTAAGCAAAGAAAAATTGTTTATACTTCTTCTTTCGTGTGGCGTGCACAGCCTAAAGTTGTTGGACAACTTGTTCTATTTGATCTTCCGTGTGTGCATGTCGAGTTGATTGCATTAGTTGAAACAGGGTGAACCATGTGAAGGTTGCAATCTTCCACCCCTGTTTATACTTGATTCCATTTGGCTGCTCTCATTTTTATTGACTATCTTGGAATTAAATAATGAGCCATTAGACTTAGTGGCAGTATTAATGACAAAAATGCGGTCTATAATTAAAAGTGGAAGCAACTTCCAGAGTGCACTCCTGTGTTGGTAAACACATAAACCCAGAGGTTGACTTCTGTGGTAAATTTGATGAGGTATCTTCACAACTCATATAGACTTACTGGTCACCATAGGCAAGAGGGGCCGAATAGCCTATTTCCATGTGGTATAACTAGGATTCTGTGACAGTTGTATCAGAAGAGCTTGATACCTATTGGCACAAAAGAAACACAAAGTGCTGGAGTAAGTCAGGGCAGCACGGTGGAGCAGCTGATGGAGCTACTGCCTCATAGTGCCAGAGAGACTCGCATTTGATCCTGACCTCAGGTGCTGTTCTGTGTGGAGTTTGAACGTTCTCCCTTCGACGACGTGGGTTTCCTCCGGGTGCGACGGTTTCCTCCCACACCCCAAAGAGCGTGCGGGTTTGTAGGTTAATTGGTATCTGTAAAATTGCCCCCAAATTGCCCCCTTCTTCAGACCCATAAAAATGCCGGAGAAACTCAGCAGGTGCAGCAGCATCTATGGAGCGAAGGAAATAGGCAAAGTTTCGGGCCGAAACCCTTCTTCAGACTCCCTTCTGCCTGTCTGAAGAAAGGTTTCGGCCCAAAACGTTGCCTATTTCCTTTGCTCCATAGATGCTGCTGCACCCGCTGAGTTTCTCCAGCATTTTTGTGTACCTTTTATTTAAAATATTTATTTAAAAGAAGAAAACTTGAAAAGGGAAGAGGCAGGACAAAGCATGGCAGGTAATAGGTCGACTTGGGCAAGGGTTATTTTGAATAGGCAGATGGTTGGAACAAAAGCCAGAGATAAGAAAGGAAGGTGTGAGACAGGTTTAAAGAGTTGCAGATTGGTGAGGCCAGAGGGAAGAAAGTAGGAGAAAGGTGGAGGGGTGGGTGGAGGGTAGAAATAGGAGGGAGATCAGGCAGGGCACAGGGGAGGGAAAGGCGTGTAGGGGAGAAAAGGGAGGGTTTGAGGTAGGCAGGATTAGTGAGAGGTTGCTTAAAATTGGAGAATTCTATGTTCATACCATTGCAAGCTACCCAAGGTTGTAAGTGGAATATGAGGAAAATGATCCACATTCATCAATTGTGTTATATCCAATATCCGGTGCATATTGTAGCAGAAACCTATATATTCAAATATTCGACATGTTTACCAAAACAAAAGCAATTGATGTAAGTATTGTTGTCACTTGGATGGGATGACAAAAAAATGGATATTTCCTAATTTGTGATATCTCAAGGGTTCAGGCACATAGAAACATAGAAAATAGTTGCAGGAGCAGGCCATTCGGCCCATCGAGCCAGCACCGCCATTCATTCTGATCATGGCTGATCGTCCCCTATCAATAACCCGTGCCTGCCTTCTCCCCATATCCCTTGATTCCACTAGCCCCTAGAGCTCTATCTTACTCTCTCTTAAATCCATCCAGTGACTTGGCCTCCACTGCCCTCTGTGGCAGGGAATTCCATAAATTCACAACTCTCTGGGTGAAAACGTTTTTTCCTCACCTCAGTCTTAAATGGCCTCCCCTTTATTCTATGTTTGGAATATGGGAGGATAACAGAGCACCCGGAGAAAGCCCCACGCGGTCACATGAAGAACATACAAACTCTGTACAGCCAGCACCCGTAGTCAGGATCGAACCGGGGTCTCTGGCGCAGTTGGGCAGCAACTCTACCTCCGTGCCACTGTGCTGCCCCAAATTGTGCTTAAGGTTTTGAAACTAAGCCTAAGTATGCAAAATGTCAAATGTTCCCAAACTGCAAGCAGTTACTGCATTATTGTAAGTATTATCAGTTTTGTTGATTTTGCGGCACAGTGGTGCAGCACCAGAGACCCAGGTTCGATCTTGACTAGGGATGCCTTCTGTATGGAGTTTGTACGTTCTCCCCATGAGTTGTGTGGGTTTCTCCAGGAGCGCCGATTTCCTCCTGCAATCCAAAGGCACACAAGTTTGTAGGTTAATTGGCTCCGTTAACAAAATATTGTAAATTGTTCCTTTTGTGTAGGATAGGGCTAGTGTACGTGTCCTAATCTGAGGAAGGACATTCTTGCCTTAGAGGGAGTACAGAGAAGGTTCACCAGACTGATTCCTGGGATGGCAGGACTTTCATATGAAGAAAGACTGGATAGACTCGGCTTGTACACGCTAGAATTTAGAAGATAGAGGGGTGATCTTATAGAAACTTACAAAATTCTTAAGGGGTTTGGACAGGCTAGATGCAGGAAGATTGTTCCCGATGTTGGGGAAGTCCAGAACAAGGGATCACAGTTTAAGGATAAAGGGGAAATCTTTTAGGACTGAGATGAGAAAAACATTTTTTACACAGAGAGTGGTGAATCACTGGAATTCTCTGCCACAGAATGTAGTTGAGGCCAGTTCATTGGCTATATTTAAGAGGGAGTTAGATGTGGCCCCTGTGGCTAAAGGGATCAGGGGGTATGGAGAGAAAGCAGGTACAAGATACTGAGTTGGGTGATCAGCCATGATCATATTGAATGGCGGTGCAGGCTCGAAGGGCCGAATGGCCTACTCCTGCACCTATTTTCTATGTTTCTATGATCACTGATTGGCTTGGATTCAGTGAGCTGAAGTGCCAGTTTCCACGTTATATTTCTAGTCTACAGTCTAAAAGTCTTTTCCTTTTGTGCTTTAGCACATGTTAGTCTTTGTGCACTGGGATCAGATGAACAGTCGATGCAGCCCAGGCTATTTTATATCTTTGAATCATCAACACTTACGTTTGCTTAAAAATAGAAACTGTCCTTCACAGCTGCCTCGTTTTAATCCAAACATTCCACGGGGACTGTTCATTTCATAGCCCCTAGACCACACAGTGAATCATGGCTTCAAGAATACCGAGTGAGGGAATACAGTACATGACTCATGTTATACCACAACCATATTGCTTAACATGTCAACTGCTCAGCTAATAAGAACAGTTTTTTCCGAGGATATTGCCAGGACTTTAGGGCCTGAGCTATTAGGAGAAGCTGGGCAGGCTGGGACTGTGTTACTTTGAGCACAGGAGGATGCGAGGTGACCTTATAGAGGTGTATAAGATCATGAGGGGAATAGATAGGGTAGTTGCACAGTCTTTTACCCAGAGTTGGGGAATCAAGAACCAGAGGACATAGGCTTACGGTGAGAGGGGAAAGATTGTGAATGGTGAGGGGGTAGAGTTGCTGCCTTACAGCACTTACTGTACGAGTGCTGTCTGTACAGAGTTTGTACGTTCTCCCCGTGACCTGCGTGGGTTTTCTCCGAGATCTTTGGTTTCCTCCCACACTCCAAAGATGTACAGGTATGTAGGTAAATTGGCTTGGTAAATGTAAAAATTGTCCCTAGTGTGTGTACAATAGTGTTAATATGCAGGGATCGCTGGTCGGCGTGGACCCGGTTGGCCAAAGGCTCTGTTTCTGCGCTGTATTTCCAAAAAATAACAAATAAATAAAATTTTAAAATATATAAATTTAATAGGAATCTGAGGGGCAACTTCTTCACACAGAGGATGGTGGATATATGGAATGAGCTGCCGAAAGAGTTAGTTGAGGCAGGTACTACAACAGCATTCAAAAGACATTTAGAACAGTTACGTGGATAGGAAAAGGTTTTGAGGAATATGGGCCTAACGAAGGCAGTTATAACTAATGTTGATGGAGCATCACAGTGAAGAATGTTGATTCCACTGTGATGGATGTTTATGTTGTATTCTATTGTGTATTGTGCTCCTTTTTCATTGTATGGCTGCATGGCAATTCATTTCACTGTACCTTAATGGTGTATGTGACAAATAAACTTGAACCTTGAACCTTGGTCTGCATGGATAATCTGGGCCAAAGGGCCTGTTTCCATGCCGATGATTCCATGACTAACAGCTCATAGGGGTTGGATTGGCCAGCAAAAGTGAGAGACAGTTCCAAAAGGGAAAGGGCTGAACCCCGGTAAATCAATCTAATGCCAAAGGAAAATTGTCCAGGAATAAAGCAATTGTCACAATTGTTAGATAACCTAAAATCAGGTTGTGGTGGCTGGATGAGCAGTGAAAACAGGACCTTGGACATGGATTCTAGTGTTAGAGTTATAGAGTCATACACCACTGAAACAGACCCTGAGGCCCAATTCACCCATGCCAACCTAGATGCCCCATCTAGGAGTTGACCCAACTTGACTCATATTCCTCTAAACCAGAGAAACATAGAAACATAGAAAATAGGTGCAGGAGGAGGCCATTCGGCCCTTCGAGCCTGCACCACCATTCAATATGATCATGGCTGATCATCCAACTCAGTATCCTGTACCTGCCTTCTCTCCATACCCCCTAATCCCTTTAGCCACAAGGGCCACATCTAACTCCCTCTTAAATATAGCCAACGAACTGGCCTCAACTACCTTCTGTGGCAGAGAATTCCAGAGATTCACCACTCTCTGTGTGAAAAATGTTTTCTTCATCTCAGTCCTAAAAGATTTCCCCCTTATCCTTAAACTGTGACCCCTTGTTCTGGACTTCCCCAACATCGGAAACAATCTTCCTGCATCTAGCCTGTCCATCCCCTTAAGAATTTTGTAAGTTTCTATAAGATCCCCCCTCAATCTTCTAAATTCTAGCGAGTACAAGCCGAGTCTATCCAGTCTTTCTTCATATGAAAGTCCTGACATCCCAGGAATCAGTCTGGTGAATCTTCTCTGTACTCCCTCTATGGCAAGAATGTCTTTCCTCAGATTAGGAGACCAAAACTGTATGCAAAACCAGTGGTCCTTAACCTTTTTGACACCAGTATGTGCATATGCGAACAAAATACTGTATGTGGTATGTACCTTTGATAGGTTCCTAAACATGGGCTCAACAAATTGATATGTTATTTGTGTGCCCTTCATGACCTCCAGCAAAGCCCCAAACGACCCCCAGGTTAAGAACAACTACTCTAAACCTTTGTTTAAGAAGGAACTGCAGATGCTGGAGAATCGAAGGTTACACAAAAAAGCTGGAGAAACTCCGAGTTTCTCCTGCTCTAAACCTTTCCTATCCACATACCTGTCTAAATGTCTTTTAAATATTGTTATGGTACCTGCCTCAGCTCATCCTCTGGTACCTCATTCTATATATCCACCACTCTAAGCAATCCTCAGGGGCAGCACGGTGGCACAGCCGTAGAGTTGCTGCCTTACAGCTCTTGCAGCACCAGAGACGCGGTGCTGTCTGTATAGAGTTTGTATGTTTTCTCCCCGTGACTGCGTGGGTTTTCTCCGAGATCTTTGGTTTCCTCCCACACTCCAAAGACATACAGGTTTGGATGTTAATTGGCTTGGGTTTGTAAAAACTTGGTGTAAGTGTAAATTGTCCCCAGTGTGTGTAGGCTTGTGTTAATCGGTGATCGCTGGTCGGCGTGGACTCAGTGGGTCGAAGGGCCTGTTTCTGCGCTGTATCTCTAAACTAAACTAAACTAAAGGTTCATGTTAAATCTTTCACCTAAAAACCTATGTCCTCTACTGTAGACGAAAATGCTGGAGAAACTCAGGGGGTGAGGCAGCATCTATGGAGCGATGGAAATAGGCAACATTTCTTCAGTCTGAAGAAGGGTTTTGACCCGAAACGTTGCCTATTTCCTTCACTCCATAGATGCTGCTTCACCTGCTGTGTTTCTCCAGCATTTTTGTCTACCTTCGATTTTCCAGCATCTGCAATTCCTTCTTAAGGACCTGTCCCACTTTCACAACATAATTCACAACCTTTTTTACTCGTGGACATTTTTCATCATGCTAGATAAACGCCCCGACCTACTTGATGCCACGAGTGCCCAAGACTAGCATCATGACTTCCTACGACCTTGTGACGACCATGCTGCGAGTATGAGTCAAGGGCAAACTCGGCAGAGGTCGTGGATTAGGTCGTGAAAGTGGGATAAGGCCCTTTAAACACTATGTGCTCTACTCTTTGATTCCCCTGCCCTGGGTAAAAGACTGTTCATTCACTCTATCCATTGCTCTGGTGATTTTATACACCATGCAAGATCACCACTGCTCTCCTGGACTTCAAGGAATAGTGCATAATTATATCCGGCACCCCTTGCCACTCATGGCGACCCTCCTGGGATAGTATCCCTTCCCTTGTTTGAGGGGTCCGCACGTTCTCCTGTGATGCTGCCTGATCCACTGAGCTCCTCCAGCACTTTGTGTTCTTTTCTGCCCCACCAGCACCTGCAGTTTCTTACAATGTATGAAAAGTCGCTTTGTATGTTATTTCTATTTCTACGTGATTTGTATTTGGCAGTTATTTGTTTCCGTTTTTGTGCACAATTGTATTATGAATAACCTTCATTTGGAGGGAAAAACCTATTTTCTAATCATGTTCCACATTCTCCAGAGATGCTGCCTGACCAATTGAGCTTCTCCAGCACTTAAGATAGACACAACATGCTAGAGTAACTCAGCGGGACAGGCAGCATCTCTTGCACTGTCACCTTTTCTGCCCCACCATCATCTGCAGTTCCATACAATATTTGAAACGTTGCTTTGTAGAGGTTATTTCCATTTGTATTTTATTTGTATTCAGCACTGTTCTGGGAGGTTTTGCATACATTATTATTATCAATAACCTTCATTTTGGGGGGAAAAGCTGATTTAGTCACATTCCACATTATCCAGAGATGCTGCCTGACCCACCGAGCTACTCCAGTACGTTGTCTCCTTTATAAACATTCTATATAAGGCTATATAAACTTTCAATACTGTTTACACACATTACCCAAATTTCACAAATTTCTCCCCCATCCATGCCACTCGTGGAATCCCTTCCCATATTTTGTGGGTCGTCTCCACCACACGCTGCCCACCTTATGTTCAGAAGCGGAAGGACTCCAGACTGTGGTCCTCCCCCCCAGAGTCTTGGCGTTGGCTGCATCGAGCTTCAGTGCGTCCCCCAGCATGTACTCCTGCAGGCTTCAGTCAGCCAGTCGGCAACATTCCCCGACAGAAATCCCGCTCTGCTGGGAGGTCAACAAAGCTCGGGCTGACCAAAGAGCATCTTTCACCGAGTTGATGACCTTCCAGCAGCACTCAATGTCAGTTCACTCTGTGATTTACGCAATGTGTCCCTGGGAACAGTCCGTAAATCACAGAGTCCTCTGTGAAGGAGTTGTTCGGAATAAATCGTGATAGGGCCCCTTGCCAACCTCTCCAGGCTTTCTTTGCAAATCCACACTCTGCAAAGAGGTGGGCAACCGTCTCCTCTCCATAGCAGCCATCCCGCAGGCAGCGTGCGCTGGTAGTGAAGTTCTGACGGTGCAGGAAGGATCTGACTGGGAGTGCTCCCCTCACCGCCAGCCAAGCCAGGTCCTGGTGCCTGTTGGTGAGTTCTGGCGATGTGGCATTTTGCCACACAAGCTGGGCAGTCGGCTCTGGGAACTACGCCACCAGATCCATGGAGTCATTTTCCTGCAGTGCCTTCAGGACATTTCGGGCTGACCACTGCCTGATGGAATTGTGGTCAACGGTGTTGGCTCGGAAGAACCTTTCCACGAACGACAGATGGTGCGGCAATGTCCAGCTGACTGGCACATTGGGTGGCATCTGCGCCAGGCCCATCCTTTGCAACACCGGGGACAAGTAGAACCACAACAGGTAGTGTCTTGACTCTACACTCCGCCTGATGCAGCCACACATGAAGGTGGCCATCAGGGTGAGGGAGACATTGTGGCTCTCGACCATCCTTGACACCCAGATAAACTAGAAGACGGCCTGGGTGATCCCTGTGGCGTAAGAGGGAGGGACAGGCCACACTTGCGACAAGTACAGCGGCCCCGAGAACACGTCCCTGTCAACTCTGGAGTCAGGCAGGGTTGCCCTCTCTCCCCTGTCTTGTTTGTCTATTGTATTGAACCATTTGCCAAGTCCATCAGGAAGGACGCGAGTATAAGAGGAGTGACATTACCAGGCAGTGGGGGCACTTGGGTCAAAACCTCCCTGTTCATGGATAATGTCGCCGTCTTCTGCTCGGATCCAGGGTCCGTCCGCAGATTGTAGAGCGTCTGCGACCAGTTTGAGTCGGCCACGGGAGCGGTTGGGTCGGCCACGGGGAGCGGTTGGGTCGGCCACGGGGAGCGGTTGGGTCGGCCACGGGGAGCGGTTGGGTCGGCCACGGGAGCGGTTGGGTCGGCCACGGGGAGCGGTTGGGTCGGCCACGGGGGAGCGGTTGGGTCGGCCACGGGAGCGGTTGGGTCGGCCACGGGGAGCGGTTGGGTCGGCCACGGGGAGCGGTTGGGGCCACGGGGGCGGTTGGGTCGGCCACGGGGAGCGGTTGGGTCGGCCACGGGGGCGGTTGGGTCGGCCACGGGGAGCGGTTGGGTCGGCCACGGGGAGCGGTTGGGTCGGCCACGGGAGCCAGGGTGACCCGCAGGAAGAGCGAGGAGGTCATGCTCTTTGGCAACTGGCCCGACCGATCTTCCGTCCCCTTCACCATCAAGCCGGACTGCTTGAAGATGCTGGGGATCTGGTTTAGGGGGGAGCGGAGGCGTGTGACGAGAACTGGCTGGAGTGGATAGCCAAGGTGGGGAATAAACTGGAGCTGTGGAAGCAGCGTTCCCTCTCTATAAGGGGGAACAATTTGGCTCCCAACAAAGTATGTAAAGTTGCTTGGCAAATAAAATTTCATTTGTCCATTTAATTGATATCGGCACAGGTATTTGTTCGTTTCTGTGCACACTTGCAATCTAAATATCCTTCATTTAGAGGGGAAAAGCTGTTTATTTTATCGCGCATGGCCTGGTGGGTGATTTGCATACGAGGCCGGGCTGAGCCAATGGGAGCGCGGCGTTGCCGGCGGGGGAGGCGGTGATTGGCGGGCTGGAGGGGGAGGGGCGCGGGGTATTGTGGGAGGAAGGGCGATATGTGCGGGGCATTGTGGGAGGGAGGGTCGTGCGGGCGGCGCGGTGCACTGTGGGAGGGAGGTCGGGTGTCCGCGCGGGGCACTGTGGGAGGGAGGTGGGAGGGAGGGGGCACTGTGGGAGGGCGGGCGGCCGCGCGGGGGCCTGTGGGGGGGAGGTCGGGGTGTCCGCGCGGGGCACTGTGGGAGGGAGGTCGGGCGGCCGCGCGGGGCACTGTGGGGGGGAGGTCGGGCGGCCGCGCGGGGCACTGTGGGAGGGAGGTCGGGCGTCCGCGCGGGGCACTGTGGGAGGGAGGGAGGGAGGGAGGCGATGGCGGATGCGGCGGAGCCGTGAGTATCTCACCGTCGTCTCACTGTCTCCCCCCTCAGGCCCTCTCTCCCCCTCCCCCCACTCCTCATAAACCACCCCACACCCTCCCCACACCCTCCCTCTCCTTCCCAGCCAGGGTGGGTGGGTTGGGGAACCGAGCAACTCGTTTAAAAAACCTTCTTTTATTCTCTCTTGTCCTTTTTTTCTAGGGAGAAGAAAAGAAGGAAAATAGAAGAGCACACAGACAAGTTAGTGTCGGATGAATGAAGTGTGTGTGTGTAGTGTGTGTGTAGGAAGTAACTGCAGACGCTGGTTATACACCAAACATAAGACACACACACACACACAGAATGTATATTGTGTACACTGAGTATATTGTGTATACTCACACACAAAATGCTGGAGTAACATATACTCAGCCGGTCAGGCAGCATCTCTGGAGGAGAAGGAATGGTTGACGGGTGAGGTTTTGTGGTCGAGACCCATCTTCAGGCTGGGAGTCAGGGGAGAGAGAGACTAGAGATGTGGACGGGCAAGGTTCGAAAAGGATGGATCAAAGCAGACAGTGAAATCAGAGAGATTTATGTGTAGGAAGGAACTGCAGATGCTGGTTTACACCGAAGATAGACACAAAATGCTGGAGTAATTCAGCGGGACAGGCAGCGTCTCCGGAGAGAAGGAATGGGTGACGTTTCAGGTCCAGACCCTTCCTCAGCTGAGTTACTCCAACTTTTGTGCCAATCATGGAATTTTTAGTTTAGAGATGCAGCATGGAAACAGGTTCTTCTGCCCACCGAGTCCCCACCGCCCAATGATTCCCACACACTAACACTATCCAACACACACTAGGGACAATTTACAATTTTCACCAAAGCCAATCAGCCTACAAACCCGCACATATTTGGAGTGTGGGAGGAAACCGGAGCACCCGGAGAAAACCCATGGGGAGAACGTACAAATTCCGTACAGACAGCACCTTTGATCAGGAACCAACCCGGGTCTCTGGTGCATAGAGATGTAGAATGGTTCATTACTAGCTGAGATAAATATAGATAATAATATATAGACCATAATAGATAAATAGAAAGTTATATCTATTTATCTAAAATATACTCCTGTGCACACATTTTTTTCAATTGGATGGATGGATGTGCAGGGTATAGGTCATGTGGAGGCAGAGGAGATTGTCGTTTTCACACCTTATCCTTCCATATCTGTAGTTTCCATCTCCCCTGACTCAGTCTGAAGAAGGGTCTCAATGCGAAATGTCATCTATCCGTGTTCTCCAGAGATGCTGCCTGACCCGCTTTGTTACTCTGGCATTTTGTGTCCATCTTCGGTGTAAACCAGCATCTTCAGTTCCCTCCTATACATATATAAAACACCATCTTGTTCAACATTTATTTGTTTTTGCAATTAAAAGGTAAAACATTGATGCTTTTATTTAGATGAGCACATGGATGAATGTGCAGGGTGTGGGTCATGTGCAGGGAGAGAGAGGTTAGTTTGTCTTGGATAAACACAAAGTGCAGGAGCAATGCAGCGAGTCAGGCAGCATCTCCGGAGAAACATTTTATCTTGGCATCACGTTTGGCTCAGACACTGTGGGCCAAAAGTCCCGTTCCTGTGCTGTACTTTGTTATAGACACAAGGAAATGCAGATGCTAGTTTATGAGAAAAGTACAGTACCTGTGAAGAAACAGCGTGTGAACAGGTCAAACCTTTCATCAGATGCTATCTAGCTTGTTGAACATTACATCACTTTCTAAAATAGACACAAAGTGTTGGAGTAATTCAACGGGTGAGCCAGCAGCTCTGGAGAACATGGATAGGTGACGTTTTGGCACGGGATCATTCTTCAGACTGGAATTCAGACTTCAGATTGTGGTGTGGGGGGGAAGAAAACATTTCTGTGTTCTATTGAATCATCCTGGCATTTGTTTATTAGCATGAAACAAATTGTCAACATAAACTCCCACTTCTGCATTTCTGCAAGTGCCATTATTGTCTGCAATTAACCAGAAGAGCTATATTTCAACGAGCATACATCAGTGAGCATTTTCATGTCATACTAAACCCCACACAAAATGCTAGAGGAACTCTGCAGATCAGGCAGCATTTCTGTAGACTATGAATAGATGACGTTTTGGGTTGGGACCCTTCTTCACACTGAAGATGGGATCCTGACCCTAAACATCACCTATTCTTGTTCTCCAGTGATGACAAGCTGAGTTACTCTAGCACTTTGTGTTTAGTTTAGAAAGTGATGGAAATGTTCAACAAACCAGATAGCATCTGATGAAAGGTTTGACCTGAAATGTTAACACGCTCTCTCTTCACAGCTACTGCACGACCTGCTAAGCATTTTTTAAAATTTCGGATTTCCAGTGTGTGCAGTTCGTTGCTCCTTGATACTAAGTCCCTGATTTGCCCTTTCCTTTAATTAACTCTCTCTTCCACCCCCCTACCCAGACATTAAATCACTGATTTATATTGTAGCACCATCTGTATTTTTGCTTTCTTTTGTTTCACTTCCCGCTTTGCATCCATGTTAGGGGTAAAGGAGATTTAAAATGGGAAATTTGACAAATCAGTCCTTTTAACATTATCTGGTGTCAGGGGTGTTTGTTTCCATTCCATGTGAAGACCTTTGGGCCCATATTCATTCTAGCTGATGAGAACAAAAATGCTGGAAATATTCAGCAGGACGGCAGTATCTATGGGAAGAGAAACTTAGTGTTTCAGGTCAAAGTCCCTTCGTCATTTTAGACAGATGATTTTGTTGAGATTGGTGAAAATATCCACTGGCAAATGCTTCAATTTCACTCTTTTGAGACCGAGCTTTAAACTGTGGTACTGTTCAAATTTATTTATATCTGAATATCATTCAGTTTTTGTCTCTCAATTAGTGTCTATTAAACAAAAACAAGGTTATTTATATATTTCTCCCATGATTGTGTTGTGAAAACTGAACTTCCAGTTCTGTATTATGTTCTGTGCAGAATGGCCGTTGATGGTGGATACGGGGACACTGGAGACTGGGAAGGTCGCTGGAATCACGTGAAGAAGTTCCTCGAGCGCTCAGGGCCGTTCACGCACCCCGACTTTGAGCCGAGTACTGAAGTGAGAAAAAGTTATTTTAAATCAAACTTTCTTGCTTTTGGATTGCAACCGTGCTTCTTTGTTTGTTTTTGACACATGCTCTTGCTATCCTATCTTAATGAGATACTAGTGAATCCCGCAGAATCGAACGAAATGTGAAAACAAAACTACCTCTGACTTGAAACCCGAAGCTTAATAATTGAAACACTGTTGGTTTCCTCTTTTATTGGTTTAATGGATCTAAATTATTGTGTGAAATCAATTTTATCTTTTGAACTTGTTTCTTACAATAGCCATGTTTCTGTAATTTTATGGCAGGAGGTAAAGGTGGCTGGTCTGATCAATTGCTTGTATTATTTTAAATTGCCATTTGTGTGGCTCCATTCACTTTTTATCAGCAGTATCTTGTTCCATCATGATTTAGTTAGTTAATGAGTCAGATTTTTTCATTATAAATGTGAACACCTATAATTATAATTATTTATTTACAATCAATCTGCTGACTGGTTTGCACGCAACAAAAGGTTTTCACTAAACTCGGTAACCGTGACAATAAACTAAACTCAAACTGAAGTATGGGACTTGCATAAGTGAACTGGTGTAGATGCAAGTAAAGGTTGATTCAAAAATACTACAAATTGTCCTTTGAAGTGAGATTAGCTAACTAGATCTATGACCTCACATAACTTGAAGAAAGAGATGTGATGTCATCGATTTAAGAAAAATTATTTTGGGACTTGAGAGAGGAGATGCGTGGATGACATTTCTCCTGGCTGGTGTATCCACAACTCCGAATCTTAAATCTCAAAATGACGATTGGCCGTTCTGGAATGAAATTAAACTTATTTGTTAGATGGAGAATGAGACCTTAGAAACAATAGGACTGTGAAGGCTTAATCGCAGACAATATTCAAGACAAAGCTAAATATTTATGCTTCACTTTTTAGACTTTAGAGATACAGCGTGGAAACAGGCTCTTCGGCCCACCAGATTCTCTCAGTACATTAGCATTATCCTACACACTAGGGACAATTTACAATTTTTTACAGAAGCCAATTAACTTACAAACCTAAACGTCTTTGGACTATGGGAGGAAACCGGAGCACCCGGAGAAATCCCAAGCAGTCATGGAGAACATCCAAACCCCATACAGACAGCATCTGTAGTCAGGATCGATCCCAGGTCTCTGGCGTTGTGAAGCAGCAACTGTACTGCTGCGCCACCGTGTATATTAAGGGATAAGGAATTAGGACTGGAAAGTTGTGCTAAGGAGATGGATTAGCAATGATTATTTTGAGTGGTGGGGCAAGGTAAAAGGTGTAAAGGTTTACTCATTCTTCTGATCTTATGTACTTCAGAGGAAATATAGTAGACAAAATTTAAAAAAAAAGACCTAGTAGCTTTTGTGAGACTGAGGTGAAGTAGGGTCAGGTGAGGCTCACATGAAGAATAAGTGCCACCATATAATCCCACTGAGCTGATTGATGCATTACTTTCATGTAATCACCGTGTATATAAAACTGTCCCAGTGAAGTTGTCAAGCTGCTTACCTTTAATAACCTTATGGGCCTCTGTGTTATGTCTTGGCTCCTTCTGGTCCATTAGTGAGAAATGTGCAAACTCTAACCCACTCGTTAGGAATTCTGAGTTCTCATGTTTATCTCTTTAATCATAAAATGTTAACTGTAAACTACATATTTTAAAATTATTCTAAATAACACCTAGTTCTCTGGTTCAGTATGTCTTCACTTGTTCTCTGCATCAAGTGAAGACTAGGTCTTAACTTCCATTGAACAATATGACGTAAAATCAATATTTTCATTAATCTTTCAGATATACGTTATGAGTACAAAATATTCTGTAAACACAGCACATCTGCTTTGTCCTATTTCCTGTGCATACCATCACCTGCTGTTCATACGATATACCTTTCATTCAACACTGATATATCTGACACAAAATCATCTTAAATCCAATTGACGACATCCTCTTTGCTTTATAAAGACTTTTAAGCTCTTGCTATAATGGTTTTCACTTGCTTTTGGAAGGTATGGACAGACCATAGAGATTTGCTTTTTTAAAAATATATTGGAAGTGTACACAATTATTTCCCCTGTTCCCACTTACAGGCAGTTAGTTAACTGCCTGCATCTCCCTTTGAGGTGGCATAGTGATATAGAGGCGGCATAGTGGTGCAGTGGTGAAGCTGCTGCCTTACAGCGCCAGAGACCCAGGTTGGATCCTGACTACGGGTGCTGTCTGTACGGAGTTAGTACGTTTCCCTGTGACTGAATGGGTTTTCTCCTGGTGCCCCAGTTTCCTCCCACACTCCAAAGACATACAAGAGTGCAGTGGCGTTGGTAAATTTGTAAATTGTCCTAGTGTGTGGGATAGCGTTAGTGTACGGAGTGATCGCTGATCGGCGCGGACTTGTTGAGCAGAAGGTTTCCGCACTGTATCTCTAAAGTCTAAAATAATTAAAACGGGTAGAGCCAAATTTAATCCTTTCCATTTCTCACACATGGGATTAAGGTCTGGATCTGATGCTGATGATGAAAGTCTCATCTGTTGGCTTTGTAAATCCAGTTAACTGAGGCAGCCTTCTGGCTGTAGATTACGTATAAACACCGTATGAAAATGAGCATCTACGGTCGATGATCAGAAAATATTATGAGAATAATGCATTGTGATTACTGTATCAAAATGGGATGACCAGGAAATATACTTCATTACTAATATATATCCTTGATAATCAATTTGTAGCTGGTGTTAACATTGGGGAAGTACTCTGATTCAGATGGTAAAATCTTGGTTAATCAGACTTGGAGCCAAGTGTTGCTTATTCATTCCAATTGCCTATATTTCAAAATGATCCAGGTCTTAGTTTGCATGATATGTAACTTGTGAATGCTTGTATAATCCCCCTATCTTCATACCAAATATCCTATAGCGGATCTTTGCTTCATACTGCTCCATTATGTATAGAAATTCCAACAATCCGAAGAGAGCTAAATACTTAACATTGTGGGGGGGTTGAAAACAGAAATAATTCCTTAAAAGATAACATGTTTGAAAACTCCTGTGAACAATAAGATGTATTCATTTTTGTATTAAATAATTAGTTTTGAGTGAATTTATTTATCAAGCCTGTTAATAAATAAATAATGCTGAAGATAGACATAAAATGTTGGAGTAACTCCGCTGGTCAGGCAGCATCTCTGGAGAAAAGGAATAGGTGATGTTTTGGGTCGAAACCCTTCCTTAGACTGAGAGTCAGGGGGAAGAGAAACTAGAGGTATGAAAAGGTTCAGAACAAATCAGAGCCAGCACCGATGACTAAGGAAAGGTGGAGCCTACAATGGTCCATTGTTGGCTGTGGTAGGCGTGGTAGCAAAGGGATATATAGATGCAAACAGTGGAACTGGCAGGATGACCATGGTGGGGGAGAGGGAATGCAAGGGTTACTTGAAATCTGGGGGTCAAGGAAAGTGCGTTCACGTCGCGGCCCTGTTTCCACCAATCTTTCCACCACTACGCACAAGAACCGCAAGACGCCAAGAAGTGTGTTCAGCTCTGGCTGAACAATTTCTAATTTTGTGATGTGGACTCGATAAGAAGACTTGAAATCTGAGTTACTCCACCATTTGGTGTCCATCTTCGGTGCAAAACAGCATTGGCAGTTCCTCCCTACATAGTAAGCAATGCTCTGTTTTCCATCTGATGTAGACTAAACCATGGTATTTCTCGTTTCAGTCACTCCAATTTCTGCTAGAGACCTGCAAGGTTCTAGTTATTGGTGCAGGAGGTTTAGGATGTGAGCTCCTTAAAAATCTGGTAATGTATTTCTTTTTAATTTTAAGTTTCCTTGTTATGTACTGAAATCATGTGGGGGTGCAATTTATGATTCCATACGAGCCCCATCAGAGTTTGACAATGGGTTTTATGATGCAAGGAGTAATGGTCTTATCTTGAGACCTGGATTAGAAATTTGGAGGCATGTTCCGATAATCTAAATACACAAATTGAAACGTATTTCACAGCATGGCAGCTGGGAATTTACATTTGATTAATTAGGTTAGCCTGGAACACAATCCTGGAATTAGCATTAGCAGTGTGAGCATGGAACTACTGGGTTGTTATAGAATCAAATCACATTTGTATTGATGTGCTAACGAGCATGAATTAATTCAATATGTGCCTATATACAGTTGGTTTTGTAATTGTTCCAATTTCAAGGTCAGTTAGGTATGGGAAATAGATTGTTTCCACATTCCATGAAAGTATAACAAAAAAATGTATTAGTTATATAACATTATTTACATTGAAGAACATCTCTTCACAAATGCAAAGAAAATAGAATAGAATGCCCTTTATTGTCATTCAAACAGCTTGGTTTGAACGAAATAGCATTTCTACAGACATTACAAAAAAACCCAAGACCCACACTTAACACAATTTACACAAGCATCCATCACAGTGAATCTCCCAACAGCTCCTCACTGTGATGGAAGTGAAAGTCTTATCTCTTCCCTTTGTTCTTCTCCTGCAGTCCAGCAGTCCAACTGCAATGTCAATATTTAAATTGCTCGTCAGGTAGCTGGATCCTGAATTAATTAGTTCTTTCCAATCTGTCCCGTTCTCATCGCACCCTTTTATCTATTATGGAAATTATAGTTTAACAAACTAAGCTCTATTTTGCATTTTTGCTAAATAAATCCTTACATACTGTATGTCCTTTCAATTACCATGGACTGTTTGAAAGTTTTAGGACCGTCTGCCAGACATTTTGTCGTGGAATTTCAACAACCAAATCAGAGTACACAGGTTTCTAATAGAAAATATGTTTTGAACCCATTTATTCTTTCTGCAGGCACTGATGGGCTTCAGACAAATTGATGTCATTGATATGGATACAATAGATGTTTCTAATCTGAACAGACAATTTTTATTTCGGTGAGCGATTACATAAGGTTGGATTTTACAATTTAAGTCACGAGGATTGCAATTTGGATGAAAATATGCTACATCTATAAATATCTGCAGTTGTTTTCATTTAGAAAGCTTGTAAAATTATTAGTATCGGTGTTTATTAGTTTTATACATGCAGCATCTTTAGTATTCCTCAAAATATACTTGAACTAAAGGTTTCAAAGGTCTTTTATTGTCACGTGTACCAATTAAGGTACAGTGATATTCAAATTACCATACAGCCATACTAAAATAAAAGCAGCAAGACACACAACTACATAAAACTTAACATAAACATCCACCACAGTGGATTCCCTACATTTTTCACTGTGATAGAAGGCAATAAAGTCCAATCTTCTTCCCTCTTTATTCTCCCACGTTCGGGGCAGTCGAACCATCTGTCGGGGTGATCGAAGCTCCTGCAGCTGGCAGTCGCCAGTGTCGGGGCGATCGTAACTCCTGCGATCGGGGCGGTTGAAGCTCCTGTGACTTTGAGCTCCCGAAGTCAGTTTCTAACCAGGGACCGTGAGCTCACAATGTTAAAATCCGCAGGCTCCCGTGGTTGGAGCTCCGAGGTCGATCCCCGACAGAGATCACCCGCTCCGCGATGTTAAGTCCTGCGTTGGAGCTCCCAAATCGATCTCCAGCAGGAGGCTGCCAACTCCTTGATGTTAGGCCTCAGTGCGGACGGAGATTCGATACGGAAAGAAATCGCATCCCCGTTGAGGTAAGAGATTAAAAAAAGATTCCCCCAACCCCCCCTCCCCACACCCACCACAAAACACAAAGTTAAAGAACTAAAACATACATTTAACACAGTATTAAAACAACAAAGAAGGAAGGGACAGACAGACTGTTGGCAAGGCAGCCATTGCTAGCGCCACCCGGTGGTTGTTTATTTTATTTTGTGAGTTAAACATGTAAATATATAAATGTCAAGATTTAAAAGCTCAAATTTTAATAATTTAATGCTAAAATTGGTTAAAATATGTCAAAAATATGTTACTCTCTTGCATCTTATTTCAATGGTTAGTGCTTTGATTGCCAAAAGCTGTGGAACACAAACTCTTTCTCATAATCCACCCTTCCATCTCCTCCACTCCAAGGAAAGCAAACCCATTCTATCCAATCTCTCCCAATTATTGAAACACTGCATTCCAGGTAAATGTCTGCACCCTCCCCAGAGCATTCGTGAGACTCCTCATTGTGGTGACCAAATGTGTGCGCAATATTTTGGCTAAGGCCTAACCAGAGTTTTATGAAGTCCACTTATATTTTATGTTCTGCCTCATGAAAGCAGCACGCCATTTTCCTCAGCTACCACTTCATTTAACTGTGCTGTCACATTTAGCAATTCACAAACTTGTACACCAAGGACACTCTGTTCCTCGGTACTCCTGACATTCATCGTGCTTGTCTAACCCTATTAGACCTCCCAAAATGCATCTTCCTGTTACTTAGAATAAACTTAGTAAAATAATAAATACTAATCTTCTTTTACTCAAAAAGCCCACACTGAGATCCGCTGTCTAGATTATAGAAGGTTAATGCCCCAGATATGATCCCTTTGATGCCCCTAATTTTACTCTCTGCTTTCCCCCTGCAGCCATTCTCCTGTCCATACCAATGTAGTACCTCCTACACTATGACATTTAATTTTCCACGATAAAATGCCTGAGGTGCATGTGCTAATCTTCTACAGTAGTGAAATTTCAACTGACTTCAGTCTTGAATGTAAAATTTGCTTCAAAGATATTCATGAAAATGGTCCAACTAATTGATTTTTGTTTAACAGACCAAAGGATGTAGGAAGGCCAAAAGCAGAAATTGCCGCTGAATTCATTAACGGTCGAATACCTGGTTGCAATGTAATTCCGTATCCTTTGGGGAAATTTATTGTAGCAATAAATTGATTTATATCTGAAAATGGTATTCGCATTTCACAGGATGACTGTAATGAAAACTAGCTTGCCTTCAAGTGCACATTTGCAGAGTTAGCTAATTGATTTCTCTGAGTCTTGGTCCCTATTGTGGATTTATGTTTCCTCACTAGGTTTTCCGGATACTTAGTGCTATTTGTTTGGTGCTAAGATCATCACACTTGAATGTAAGGCCTTGGAGAGGTCCTTAAAATATAGTTATAGGCTTATAATCTGGTCACTTTTACATTAGAATGTCAGTAAGTTCAGATTTGTCTCGAGACAAATGTAACTCTTCATCGGCTTCAATCCACAGCCCGGGGGGGGGGGTGAAAGGCGGCTGGGCCACGTAACTTGCAGCTTGTGGATAACAGTGCCCAGCAGGCTGCTAGTCGCAAGGAGCAGAGGCATTGTGACGTCATCCAGCTCGCTTCAGCACTTTAGATTTTAAAAATATGTTAGATTGGTGAACAATTTTAGTTAAAAAAACTCGGGAAATAATGAATCAAATTTTCAGATGATGGGATTTTTGAAATCATGAGGTAAATCTCTACCGGAATATGTAAAAAGTGGAAGGTGTGTCTGTTTAGGTGTAATGAAGACTGGCCCAAAATTCCAATGGCAAAAAGGCTGCTTATATTTTCAGATCCTTGGGAAATTGCAACACTTAATTATACGCAATATATCAAGTAAAAAGCAATTGCATTTTTATGTAAACATTCATTCTGTTATAAAAAGGATGTGACAAATTCAACCTTTGTCTTTGATAAAAGGTCATTGTTGTCCATCTGAATACACATGCTTTATCCAAAGACATGCAGTTGATCCAGACTCTTTGTGACCTTGGTGTTATATGAGATTCTGAGATGTGTTTCCAACCATATGCACATTGTCATCATGGATACTCTGCCCATCGTTGCAGCATTTGCAAACCTGGTTCATTTGCTGTGCTCAACCCATATCTTTAGCCATTCTAAGGCTTGACTGTTTCATTGCCCTTCTGGGCCACTCCCAAACTTCCACCCTACATCTCTGCCCATCCATGATACTGCTGCCTACATTTCAACTTGCACCGTCTCATTCCCCTGTCATCTTTGTGCTTGCTGTCCAGTACTACCTCCTTATTCATTAGCATTTAATTTCATTAAGTTTTCATTTATTTCTTATTTAGCTAATTGATTATGATGATAGACAGAAGATACTTCCGACTCTGGGATCTAGAGCAAAGCGCAAAGTGCTGGAGGAACTCAGCACTTTGGGGGTGGCATAGTGGTGTAGTGGTAGAGTTCCTGCCTGACAGTGCCAGGGACCCGGGTTCGATTCTGAATAGGGGTGCTGTTTGTACATTTTCCCAGTGATTGCGTGAATTTTCGGCGGGGGCTTTGGTTTCCTCCCGCACTCCAAAGATATACAGGTTTGTAGGTAAATTGTAAATTGTCCCTAGTGTGTAGGATAGTGCTAGTGTACAGGGTGATTGCTGGTCGGCATGGACACGGTGGGCTGAATGGGCCTGTTTCTGCACTGTATCTCCAAAGTCTAGGTTACAGGCTAGGTTAAATCTAACATAGCTGAGTTCATAGAGAGTTTCAGGCTTGCAATAACAACGTTATTTTTCCTGCAGAATTGTTGCAGGTAAATATCTTTTCAATAGCAATATGTTACTTTTATTATTGAAAGCTAAAAATACTAAAGGCTGGATACTAATATTTTTTTATCACCATATGTTCGCACAAGTGTCAATGGAAGCGAATGTTTGTCATTTTCCATGGCCATTTGCAATTAAGATTGCTGCATCGTTCTTAAGAGACAATGATGCCTTGTTACTGTGGAGAGCTTACATGGTAAATGATTTTTCCCCCCTGGGCCGCTCTTCCCCCCCACCACCATCAAGACAGCTTTGTTTTTATGCTTATCGGTTTCCAAAATAACTTTTACGCAGTCCTCTAGTTCCCAATGGTAATTGTGTTATGACCAATTCGGCCTGTGTAATACCAATATTGTTCCCTGCTTCATCAATTGGGTTGTATCCAATTCGCATTATGGAAACACGTATCACAGCAGGACCACCTGTACCTTGGTGCACCTACGCTGTCAACGACTTTCACAGAGATATTACAATCATGATGTTAGGAAGCAAAGCCAGTTATGTAGTTACATATCATGAATTAAAACTTGTTGCAACATTTCTTAACTTTATCTTCAGCCATTTTAAAAGGATACAAGATTTCAATGAATCCTTTTACAGACGTAAGTAATGCATTTTTGTTGAGATTTTTAATCAGCATTAATAGAACGCTTACAGTTTACTAAGCTGAAATTCCTACAGACTCTAACTGTTTAAATTAGAAATCGGAAATCAGACTTTTCCAGTACATGACATAGAATTATGTTCTCCTGGATAAATAACTTGAATACTAATTTTGTTTTACCGTGAATTGCATTGCACAAATGTTCAGTAGATCATGCATTATTGTTCAAAACCTTGTCCAAAAATGTGTTGTTGTTTTTTTAATGTGCGCGGGAAGCTTGGTCCTCAGTAGATTTAAAACCCTACTTAATAATTGAATGTTTTCCATTTCTTTCCCTTTGTTGTCAATTTTCTTCTGCCTTCCTACTGGAATGGCCATTCATAAATGTTGAGGACCCTCGGAGGTCACATTCACATGACCACTCTTCACTTTTGTCTATAGATGATGGAGGCGAGTTAACTGTAATGGGGTTTGGTACATAAATCATAGCCATAGCTGCTACTGATTATCTATACCCTCTTTATTTCACGACAGGGATTAGATGACAATGCACAAATGGGGCTGCATCGATGGTCCAACAACCTGTGACTGTGGCACACAGACCCAGACAATGCAACACCTACTGCAATGCCCATTGCTGGATAATCCATGTACTACTGCAGACCTTGCACTTAACACTCCAATAGCGCAACGATGTGTACATCATTGTCAAGCCACTATCTGGGATAAGGACACAAAAGAAGAAGAAGGGATTAGATGAGGAATGTCGATCACTCAAGTTCAGGATACAATGCTGCTTTCCAGCTGAATAGGTTATTTGAAGCAAACAATGAATAGAACAATTATTAACTCACAACATACTTGCGTGTATGCTGTTGAGGCTTGATCATCGTTATTCAATTCTCCCTGGTTACAGGAGTGGTGCCAGAGAATTCAAGGGCCCAATTCACACTACACTATTGATTAAAAAGGCCGAAACAAAATCACAGGCTATTTAACTTCAGTGGGCAAATTGGTGGAAATGATACAACAAAATAGTACAAGCACAGATCAATAATGGACAGCTGGGATTTGATAAGGGACACTCCTCACTGACTGTTGATTGACCCCTCCTAAATACTGCCTCAAAAGTGGCCTGTCACTGGGGGTAGCAAGAGGGACAGGCAGAATTTAATCCAGACAAATACAAGCATTTGAGGTGTGCAAGATGTGCAGCAAGCCCAATGACTTAGCCTCTGTTTGACAGAGTCTCAAACCCTACATGGGTGCAGTGTTTAAGGAGGAATCATCAACAGCATTATTGCATGGTTGGTGAATGTTCGAAATTCATAAAACCATGAATGTCGACGTGGCGCAGTGGCAGAGACCCAGGTTCGAACCTGACTATAGGTGCTGTCTTTATGAAGTTTGTACCTTCTCCTCGTAATCTGCTTGGCTTTTCTCCGGGCACTCTGGTTTCCTCCCACACTCCAAAGATGGGCCAAAGGGCCTGCTTCCACGCTGTATCTTTAAACAAAACTAAACTAAAAGAAGTATCGATTGTATTAACTGTAACGCATAAATATTTTGAACTAAGGTCATGCAGGTGGATTGTTAAAATCGCCCTACAGTCGTCTGTCCACTATTCCTATCCTATGCCAGCACGTGTTTCACATCCCTCCAATCCCGACATATCCATGTGCCTATCTGAAAGCCTCGTAAATACTATCATATCTGCTTCCACCACCACCACTGTCAGCACGTCCCAGGCACTCGCCACCCTCTGTGTAAAAAGAAAAACAATGAACCCACCATCTCTTCTAAACTTTGCCCCTCTCACCTTCTGCTAGTCCTCAAAGATATTATTTGGGGAAAATAATGGGAAAATAACACGTCTTTCAATAATCTGTTGATGAGGGGCTGTTTGTATTAACGTTGAATGACATAAAGGAACAGAAATAACTAGATATTTCTCAGAAAGACACAAATTGTTGGAGTAACTCAGCAGGGCAGGCAGCATCTCTGGAGATAAAGGATAGATGGTGTTTCGGGTCGGGACTCATCAATTCTGTTCCATTGTTGGACATGCCATTTTCGAGAGTTTAAATTGAACATTTCAGTTTTAATTCACTTTTCAGATCTCTATAATACTTGAAAAGTTAGTTTTCCTTGGATCCCCCCCCTCCCCCAGCTTCA
Source organism: Leucoraja erinaceus (assembly GCF_028641065.1). Taxonomy (NCBI): domain Eukaryota; kingdom Metazoa; phylum Chordata; class Chondrichthyes; order Rajiformes; family Rajidae; genus Leucoraja; species Leucoraja erinaceus. The sequence continues at coordinate 9,125,002 of NC_073392.1, read as the reverse complement.
AAAGAAAATACTGCCAAAAAATGACCAGTTGATTATTCAAACTGACTTTGCTGTGTCCAAGATGTTTGCTGCCTAATGACAGTCTCTGGACTCCAACCGTTGAATACCTGACACATTTCAACATTTGAGATTTCATTGATACATTCAGAAATGCAGGTTTTATTTACGAAGACAGAAAGTAAAATGAATGTCAAAGCTGGGAAATTATTAAGGACAATGATTAAGTTGAAGCAGAAACATCACTTGAGTTGTTTTGTGTTTCAGAATTTCACATCATAATTAGTGGATTAGATTCTATAATTGCACGACGATGGATCAATGGGATGTTGGTATGTATAACACAAAAACATTTTTACCATGAGTATTGTGCAATGGCCCAATTAAGGAGGCAACAGGTGACATAATGATAAGAGAAATTGTCAAAGCATAGTTCATTTAAACTGAAAATACAAGGACCTCTCGGTAACCAAGACTACTTCTGCTGAGAGAGAAATGTTAACTTTTCAGAATGGTGGTCTTTTATCCAAACAGCATAGTTGTTATTTAATAAACTAGTGTGATCCTGTTTCCTTGCATCAATGCAAGCATAATACACAAGTATACTCTAATCTGTATATTTGTGATAGAATCAGATCTATTTACAGCTCAGGATCAGCAATTTGGTCTCTTGGTTCACAGCTCCGAACATTGATAACCATTCAATTGCGCATCCAGCTGGGAATTAAATGTGGGATATCTGCCTCAGCCAACCTTTGAGGCAGCAAATTCCAGGCCCCTACCACTCACTAAGTGATTTTTCTTTCAGTTCCTATCCTATCATCCCTCCACCAGCTAACTTAAGTCGATGTCTGCCAGTTTCTGACCTCTGATTAATGCAGTAGTTTTCTTCAATCTATCCCTTCTAGCGATCCTGGTGAATAACTGGCAATTCAGAACTACGGTTACTGCATGTGTCGTGGAAACATTTCTAATCAGACGTTTAGATGAAGGGAAACAGTGAATGAGTTGGGCTGCACAGCTCAGTTACAGGAATTTGGGATGGTCTAGATTTGAATGGATTGATTTATCTTTGTATTCTATTAATGTGCTAAACTTCAAAATACTTTACAATTTTATTTGTATTTTGCGTGTCGATGGCCTGCAATCCTGCATTAAAATATTGATCCCTTTTGTATATAATTATTTTATAGAATAGAATACATTACGTTTATTGTCATTGCACAAAACTGTGCGACAAAATTCCATTGCATCTCCTTCGGTTTAAAAAGAACAAACACAACACAACATATCAGTAAAAAAAAATAATAAACAGGTATTAAAAATATTTAAAAAGAATATGGCCCATTATCTTGCACCCCAAATTATATTGTGCTTCCCCTGTGTTCTCTGTTAGAATGAAGTTCTTTTATCGTACATGGGTAGAAACTATTTTTTAGTCTACCGGTGCGAGCCTTCAGAGACCTGAATCGCCTCCCAGAGGGTAGCAGAGTGAAAAGGTGATTGGCAGGGTGGGATGTGTCCTGCTTGATGTTTGTGGCCCAGCCCAAGCATCGGGCCCTGTATATGTCATCCAGGGAGGGTAGTTGAGCGTTTGTGATGCTCTTTGTGCAGTTTTTATAACTCTCTGCAGCGCCCTCCTCTCAGCCACAGTGCAGCTAGCAAACCACACCAGGATGCCATAGGAGAGGATACTTTCCACGGCGCACTGGTAGAAGGACAGCGGCTGTGAAACGTTTGCTCTCCGCAGAGACCTCAGGGAATACAGCCGCTGCTATGACTTCTTCACGAGAGTGACGGTGTTCATTTGCCATTTGAGGTCCTGGGAGATGTATATTCCCAGGAACTTAAAGTCAGTGACTCTCTCCACCATGTCTCCATACATCTTTAATATTAGGAAATATTATTCAGAAATATTCTCCTGATTTAGTTCCTGCAGTGGGAATTAAAACTAAAACATTTGATGACCTTGGATTGAAATAAAAGATGTTGCACCATTGCAAAATAATATTTTAGTTTTGTAAATTTATAAAGTTTGTCAAATGAAATTGGAGCAATAATGGAATGTTCTCTTTTTCATAATTTTTCTGACATTTTTGTGTAACTAAGATATGAATTTTATAATTTAGGAAAGCTGAGCAAAGGATGTGGTCAGGAAGAGGACACCGTTGCTATTTGTAGCCATAACAGTTGAGTTCATGTAATGCGACCAAGATAGCTTTCTAATCAGAATAGCAAAAAAACAAAACAATTTGAAGCGAGGTGTATACGGTTTTGGACTGCGCAGTGGAATTGGGTTAATTAATAACCTTGTGGTCAAAAATTATCTGGGGAAGAGTAATGGTAATAGATTTTCATCTAGCATTTGAGAATGATACAGCTACATTAAAAAACATGGTTTAAATCTGGAAGAAAAGAACAAACATTAATTGGGTGTAAAGGCAGTTCGTGAAACCAAATTAAACTGCGGGAAACATTTAACTCAATAATTCATCGTTTGTAACAGATATGCAATCCATTAGAGGAAATTAAAATTGAGAAAGCGGGCCAAAAGAGGTTAAGAGAAAAGGGAATAGTAATAGTGGGATAAAGGAATAGTCTAAAACTAATAATGTTGTCACAAAATAGGATCAACTTGAGTATTGATACTGAAAAGAAGGAAAGTGATTTCAGGCCAGGGGGCCACATGAGTGGCAAGGGTGTTGGGTAGATTTGTATAAACATTATTGAATGCATGTCTAGCCTCTGAGAATGTCGGAAGAATTTTTTGCACAGTTCCTGCATTGTACATCTTTTTTACTTGAATCTTGAAGTTTATTTTGATTTTTTAAAAGCTTGAGGATTTAGAAGAATTTTGAAAATTAGGAAAAGGTCACCGTTGATGTTGAGACAACTAGGAATGGGAGCAGACTATCAAGAGATATAAAAAAAACAATGTATAAAGAACGTATTTGCATTTTAAATGCAAATTAATAAAATATGCCGTTGCATATTCACACGAGAACTTGTATTGGGGAAATGGGAACTGACAAATATTTCAATCACATAATTTGTGTGTCTTCAAGGCAAAGCCCAAAAGACATTCCAGAAATGGTGATGGACATTGGATCTAATGAAAAATAAATTAGTAAAGAAACTGGAGAAAATAACAGGACCAATATTCTGATGTGCTGCGGAAAGTAAAAGTTCATAGCTTTATCTGGGATATATGACAATAAAACACTCTTGACTATAACGCTGGAGCCTGCCTGTGGTAAAATGAACTTGGAAAATTATATGTGGTTGGTAAAGAATTAGCAAAATAATATGTTAGATTTGTTGTTATGGTCGATAAGATCTTCGCCAGAGTGTATTCATTATCCAATTGTTGATTGCATGGTGGAACAGATGATGTTTCAACAAATGATATTGTTGCTCATAGATATCCCTGCTCAACTTTGAAGATGGAACTCTAGACCCAAGCTCCATTATTCCATTGATTGACGGTGGGACTGAAGGGTTCAAGGGGAATGCACGTGTGATACTTCCAGGAATGACGGCGTGTATAGAGTGTACGTTGGAACTGTATCCTCCACAGGTAACTCAGCATCACAAACGTGTCACTGATTCAGTATTTAGAACTCATTCAGCTAGATGTCAAAGTTAGTATGTCAGGTCGGGGGGAGAAATTCCCCCCCCACCACGGGTACCATGTAATCTCGTGTTACCTGCTCCATGGTCGGATAGTCGGCGACTAAACCATCTCCCCCACCCGGTTTGCCAGGTGAGGAGGGGGCTGTGGATCCCCAGCAGGACCAAAAACAAGATCTGTCAAAGGGCGGATGAGCTCCTAGCGAGCCAACGGCCATCCATACTTCAGTAGAAGCTGCGATCACTGTCGTACATGGCATTGTAAGGAATGATGATAAAACACACACACCAAAATCCTATACTTCCAGCGGCGGAAGTCCGCAGGAACTGGAGGACAGAGATGTGTGGTGCGTCTGAAACCGTTCCTGTTGGAAACCAGCACCACTGCGTGGCTAATGTTTTCAACGATGATGAATGAATGAAAGTTAATCATTTAATAAAACGTTTTATTTTTTGAGACCGAGTCATTGTTCTATTTTTGATAAATCTCCCAATTTTGCTCTTCAACTTTTTTTTTTAAATTTAAAGTTCTGTCCATATTAATATGGATAGTGGATTTCCATTTATTAATATTCCATGTATTAATTACACTATTCTAAGCAAGACTAAAATAACCACAATCTTGATCCTATCAGTGGTAGAGCTGTAACAGGCCCTTTGGCCCACCTTGTTCATGCTGCCCAAGTTAACATACTGGCCTAATCCTATTTGGCCATAGTCTTTTAAACACTTCCTCTCCATCTATGGTCGAAAGGCCTTTAAACATCATAATTGTGTCCGCATGTATAGCTTCATCTTAAATCTTTCCCCTCTAGTTTTAATCCTCTAACCTGGGAAAAAGACAGCATTACTATACTTGTGATCACTGATAGTGTGTGCGAAACTTTCAACTTAATTTTCTTTAATCTCAGCATTCTCCTCACTGGTGTTTTTAAAGTGTGGAAGTCTTTACTAGGATTTCTATGTATTTGTGTTTGTTGTATATTTTAAATTAAATTATTTAGCTCCTTGTCAACTAACAGAATATCTAGATTTTTTTCTGCATGTGTTAAAATTTTAACAAATGAATAACATAAGGAATTGAAAGAGAGGTATGCCATGCATCCCCTTTAAATCTGGTCTGCTATTTGAACAGATTGGAGCTCATCATGTTATGGCCGTATTTTCATTTTCCCTTTTTTTGTGTGTAGGGTTCTTGACGGCATGGTATAATATTGCAACCTCTTGTTACTTATCCAGATAAACTTTCCGATGTGTACCATTGCTTCTATGCCCAGGCTACCAGAGCACTGTATTGAATATGTCAGAATCTTACTGTGGCCCAAAGAAAACCCTTTTGGAGGTAAATTTAGCTAAGTCTGTTTTGGAATTTTCATTGTAAACGGTTTAACACAACACAGGGCACAGTGGTAGAGCTGCTGCCTCACAGTGCCAGAGACCCGGGTTCGAACCTGACTACAGGTGCTTGGCTGTATGGAGTTTGTACATCCTCCGTACCTCCTGAAATACCTTATTGTTCCTACAGAGGGCATTGGCCTGGACGGTGATGATCCAGAGCACATCCAGTGGGTTTTTCAGAAATCGCAAGAAAGAGCTGCACAGTTCAACATTACCGGCATCACGTACAGGCTAACACAAGGTGAATCTCATTAAACCTGGACACAGACGGTTTGCACATTTGCCTCGGGGTAAATTAGATGCAGGTTTATGAGACCTTTTCTTTTGTTCTAGGTGTGGTGAAGAGAATTATCCCTGCAGTCGCATCCACCAATGCTGTAATTGCAGGTACCGTTAATAGTGAAGGAATATTTCAAGCTGAGACTTTCTGAATGCTAGTCAATATGTTTGCTCCCACTTTGTAAAGTTAGGTTTCAAACTAGAGATAACGTAACGGAAGCCATCTGAAGCAGGTAAAGTGCAGAATCTCACCAGCTGCAAGTTTTAGTTGCAACTAAGTATAGATAGTAGTCAGTCATGTTCTATTTCTACTAATTATTTCACAGTCCCATGTACGCAATTTATTCTGATGTGGAACTGATCATTTTCCTGATCTCCCGGTGGCTCAGTACTTCAACTCCCCCTCCCATTCCGAATCCTACCTTTCTGTCCTGGGCCTCCTCCATGGCCAGAGTGAGCCCCACCGTAAATTGGTGGAGCAGCACCTCATATTTCGCTTGGGTAGCTTACACCCCAGAGGTATGAACATTGACTTCTCCAATTTCAGGTAGTCCTTGCTTTCTCCCTCTTTCCCCTCCCCTTCCCAGCTCTCCCACAGCCCACTCTTCGCTTCTTCCTTTCTTCTTCCCACCCCCACATCAGTCTGAAGAAGGATCTCGACCCGAAACGTCACCTATTCCTTCACTCCATAGATGCTGCCTCACCCGCTGAGTTTCTCCATCATTTTTGACTACCTTCGATTTTTCCAGCATCTGCAGTTCCTTCTTAAACATTTTCCTACTCAACATCAATTTGGTCACTGACTTGTAAAATTTATTCTACTTTTATAATTGACTGAGCTTGGTTACTTGATCGACCTAAGTTAGATTCAAACCTAGAATTTAGATTTTAAGTCAACTGCACTGTTATTTAGAAGATAGACAGAAAAAGCTTGAGTAACTCAGTGGGACTGGCAGCATCTCTGGAGAGAAGGAATGGGTGACGTTTCGGGTTGAGACAGACTGGTTAGGGATAAGGAAAACGAGAGATATAGATGGTGATGTGGAGAGATAAAGAACAATGAATGAAAGATATGCAAAAAAGTAACGATGATAAAAGAAACAGGCCATCGTAAGCTGTTTGTAGGGTGAAAAATGAGAAGCTAGTGGGACTTGGGTGGGGGAGGGATAGAGAGAGACGGAATGCCGGGGCTACCTGAAGTGAGAGAAATCAATACTCATACCTCACCACTGGTCTGTGAGCTGCCCAAGCGAAGTATGAGTTGCTGTTCCTGCCATTTGCATTTAGCCTCACTCTGACCATGAAGGAGACTCATCTTTTGCACTCATCTTTTAATATTTGCATATTCTTCGTAAAAACGTTTGTAATATCTGAATTCTTGCAATACAAAGGGAAGACAACAGATGGCAACAGTTAAATTTCTAATACTTGGTTCATGAGAACCTCAATTACACACTGGATCAGTCAATGAATGGAATGTATGGATGATAAACAATGGAGAAGGGTCCCAATCCAAAACGTCACCTGTCCATTTTCTCCACAGATGTTGCTTGACCCGCTAAGTTAGCCCAGCATTGTGTGACTATCTAGACACTAATTCCTTTCCTACTTCAACTATGTGTAGTTTAGCTTGCCAATATATTTATATGCATGTTGGCACATATGTGGCATCCATCTCTGTGTCAATAATGCATATAGATAAAAGAGTTTATAAAAAGCTTTAATTTTGTGTAAAATGTGAAGGAAAAAAAAGATTAGGGAGGTGAATAGCTATTTGACAATTTTACTTGGCCTTTTTTATTTCGGAAAATGCTGGCAGGAACTGAATAGCATTATATTTTGTTGATATTTATGACCACTTACAGGTAAAAGATATTGTTTTTTTAATCTACACACGAGCATTGAATTTGATCTTTTTTCTTCCTTAGCGGTATGTGCAACTGAAGTATTCAAAATCGCATCAAGGTGAATTTAAACTTTTAAACAATTGATCAGTTATATATATATAATCTTGCCGCATCTATAATAAAGGTCTAATTGTATGGAAATTACATTTTTCAGTGCATATATTCCTCTGAATAACTACTTGGTCTTCAATGATGTTGATGGGCTTTATACGTACACATTTGAAGCGGAGCGCAAGGTGTGTCTTTAACACTTCAAAGATAATAGAGCAAATAATAGAGAAATTTCGCTTTTCCCCCCCACTAGATTGTAATTATTTTTAATCCGTTTTTTAATAATTAGTAATTCAGAGAATGGTATTTTTAGTGTGCGAATAATAATGAGCAGCAAAATAAACATAAGATAGACACCAAAAAACTTGAGTAACTCAGCGGGTCAGGTAGAATCTCAGGAGAAAAGGAATAGATGACGTTTCGGGTCGAGACACTTCATCAGACTAGGCAAAATAAACATGATGGGCAGGGAAGTATTATTGTGCAGTGTGTCTGACCCCAAAGCTATCAGAACTCAGAGAATCCTAGTTTCACGATTCAAGGAAAGCGAGAGATATTTGGTTTCAACGCTGGATACTGAGCATATGATTCTTCAAGGAAAATCGGAGAATAATGTTAAACTGTTGAGTACAAAACTGTTTATATTTGACCCATAGCTACAAAGTATCTTTTGAAACATGGAAATAGTTAGGATGCATCCCTTTAATTATGGCAGTAGACTTTAGACTACTTTAGTCTTTAGAGAATCAGCATGGAAACAGGCCCTTCGGCTCATCGAGTGAGTCCACGCTGACCAGTGATCACCCTATACACTAACACCATCCTACACACTAGGGACAATTTTTTACAAAAAACAATTAAACTACAAACCTGTGCAACTTTGGAGTGTGGGGGGATACTGAAGCACCCAGAGAAAACCCACGCGGTCACAGGTGAATGTACAAACTCGTGGACAGCTCCCACGTAGTCAGGATCGAACCCGGGTCTCTGTAAGGCAGCAACTCAGCCACTGCACCACTGTGTCACGTAAGCAGTATCCTAACATCACATGCTAAGTAATCAAGTGAGAAACCTGTTTGTCAAAAGGGTGGATCAACTACAACATTATCTGGATTATTTAAGCCAAATTGGTTATAACGTGATTTTGATTGGGAACTAGAGAACATTTGTTACTTTGTTACTTTGGAAACAGACAGAAGGGGAATAAAAAGCTATCTTGGATTTAAATGGTACAGGGAACAAAAAAATAGTTTCCATGTGACCTCCTTCAGTAATCTGCTGTCTCTTTAACCATGAGCAGGCGTGAAATTGACAAGCAATCCCTTGTATGGCCACTTGTGCAATGATACTCCAAAGAACAATGTTAAATGCAGCCTTTTGTATTTGTAGCTTGCAGTTACAATAATAAACTATTGAAAATCCTGCGGGGAAATAACTTTGTTATTGCAAGTCGAAAAATTTACCCCATTGAAACGATTGTTATAACAACGCGATTGTCTATAACAAAGTTTCTGAGGAACTCAACTATTGCATTGCACCAAAACTACCCGTATCCTTGGAAGTTCTGATGCAGAGTTTAATTTATGCTTTGGATGCTCCCGTCTGCTGCCAATCCCTTGTTTTCAATGTGACGAAATGCAGCAGCTTGATGACACCAAATCTGTTCTGGAGCTCCAGGAAGAGTTTGAGCAGGCAAGGGGTTTATTTCTATGAGCAAAGTAGGATGAGGGGTGATCTTATGGAGGTGTACAAACCCATGAGAGGAATAGATCGGGTGGACACACAGAGTCTTTTAGCCCAGAGTAGGGGAATCGAGACCCGGAGGATATAGATTTAAGGTGAGGGCAGAACGATTTAATGGGAATCTAAGGGGTACTTTTTTCACACAAAGGGTGGTGGGTGTATAGTACAAGCTGCTGGAGGAGGTAGTTGAGGTTGGTACTATCACAATATGTAAGGAACATTTAGACAGGTACATGAAGAGGATAGGCTTAGCGGAATATGGGCCAAGAAAACAGGTAGGTGAGACCAGTGTAGATGTGGAATGTTGGTCGGTGTGGGTAAGTCGGGCCGAAGGGCCTGTTTCCATGCTGTATGACTCTTCTGTGGGGATGAATATTTCATGGTGAGGAAATCGATCTGTTTGAGTAATTGGAATCTAATGATTTAATGAAATCACAATCCATTCAATAAAATAACGTGCTTATCAATTTCATTGGATTTTTTTTCTCTCAATTTATCGACTATTTAAAGACTCAAAACTGTTAACAGGAACCTCCTGAAGCTTCTATTGATTTTTCTCTGGTTGCTTAAATTCAAAGGAAAACTGCCCTGCCTGCAGCCAGGTGCCGCAGGATCTACAGTTTCCTCCGTCCGCAAAACTTCAGGAACTCCTAGACTACTTAACGCAGAGTGCTTCATTGTAAGTTTCCTCCTTCTCCTTAAATATTTACCCCTTACTGCCGTCGGTCTGTGGCTACTTTTAATATATTGCTGCACTTGCTCCCTGGTGAATTCAAGCACACTGTGTGGATATAAGCCTGAAAACTGTGACGTTCAGGAACAGCTTCTTCCCTACAGCCATTAGGCTATTAAACACTACAGCCTCATATAGGCTCTGAACTGCATTGACTATTATTGTTATTGCTCTGTTATTGTTTGTTTTTTGTGTGTACGTATCAGTGTACTTTTTAGTTTAGAGATACAGCACGGAAACAGGCCCTTCGGCCCACTGGGTCCACGCGGACCAGCGATCCCCGCACATTAACACTATCCTACACACACTAGGGACAATGTTTACATTTATACCAAGCCAATTAACCTACAAGCCTGTACGTCTTTGGAGTGTGGGAGGAAACCAAAAGATCTTGGAGAAAACCCACGCAGGTCACGGGGAGGATGGACCAACTCCGTACAGACAGCACCCGTAGTCGGGATCGAACCTGGGTCTCTGGTGCTGCATTCACTGTAAGGCAGCTACTGTACATATTACTATGTTTACATATTCTGTTGCGCTGCTGCAAGTAAGAATGTCATTGTTCTATCTGGGACATTTGATGATAAATCACCCTGGACTAAAAGTTAAAGATGTCTGCTGGATGCAGGGAGGAAAGGCACAAGACCATTCATCGGGCTCTTGAACACCACACAATACTATCCTCAGCAAGTAAACATTTCCATTAGTTGCACCACGGACTTCAGTTATTTTTTGTACTTGTATTGAGATTATTAATTTATTGATATTTTTTTGCTTATTATATTTAGCGTTTACAGTCCTGTTAAGCTGCTGCAAATCAGAAATTCAGTTGTTATTTCCAAAAATAACCTATACAATCACTAGTGTCATACTCAATATGTGTTTGCAGCTGTCCTTAAACCAAGCACCCTTTGCCACTTGTGGCCCCCTGGGGTGATAGCCCTTCTCTTATTTGTTGGGTCATTGATAAATAAACATTAATGGAGCAAATTGACCAGTGAAGTTTTGGACCTTTCTGCATTCACTGTAAGGCAGCTACCTGTACCCTGCACCACCGTGACCACCCTGTACTATGTTTACATATTCCGTTGCGCTGCTGCAAGTAAGAATGTCATTGTTCTATCTGGGACATTTGATGATAAATCACCCTGGACTAAAAGTTAAAGATGTCTGCTGGTTGCAGGGAGGAAAGGCACAAGACCATTCATCGGGCTCTTGAACACCACACAATACTATCCTCAGCAAGTAAACATTTCCATTAGTTGCACCATGGGCTTCAGTTATTTTTTGTACTTGTATTGAGATTATTAATTTATTGATATTTTTTTGCTTATTATATTTAGCGTTTACAGTCCTGTTAAGCTGCTGCAAATCAGAAATTCAGTTGTTATTTCCAAAAGTAACCTATACAATCACTAGTGTCATTCTCAGTATGTGTTTGCAGCTGTCCTTAAACCAAGCACCCTTTGCCACTTGTGGCCCCCTGGGGTGATAGCCCTTCTCTTATTTGTTGGGTCATTGATAAATAAACATTAATGGAGCGAATTGACCAGTGACGTTTTGGACCTTTCTTCAGACTCGTTATAATAGTTGAGTTGGAATGACAATGCATTGGTGGGCACAAAGTGCTGGAGTAACTCAGCAGCATCTCTGGAGAAAAAGTATAGGTGACGTTTTGGGTCGGGTCCCTTCGTCAGAATGCATTTGATTTGACACAACACATTTGATAGAACACATGCCAGTTTTGCTCCTCAAAGACATTCCTGCAATGTTGCTATTTGCTAAAGTGTACAGAATCATAAAGGATTTAGTCAGAGGGCGGTGAAACTGTATTTACTCCTATTCCTTACGACCTTATGATCATTCTGTAGAAATTTGATGGCCAACAAGTCTCTAACATCACTTTGCACAGGAGTAAAATGTAAATTCCAGTGATTCCAGGACTGAAGCCAGCTGACCACTACTGGCCGCAATGAAAATGTGGATGTGAAAACTCAATGATTAATCAATGTTCATTTTTGTTTTAAACAGGCAAATGAAGTCACCAGCTATCACTGCAACTATGGATGGAAAAAACAAAACACTTTATTTACAGGTTATGTATATGAATTCTTATTTATTAATTCATGGCTCAACAATAAAAAAACGTGGGTGGATTGAAAGCTAACTATCAGGTCTGGTTTTTGCAGACGGTAGCATCAATTGAAGAAAGAACGAGGCCAAATCTATCAAAAACTTTAAAGGGTAAGTTAAAGGAAGAGTTCTCCCAAGTACATCTAATATTCCCATTCATCACAGTCTTGTGGTTCTTTTTAAGTTGCTGTGCCACAGTGTTGCAATCACCTGCCTTCAGCTCTTGATGTTTTTTTCTACTCTGGGTGTAACCAGTCTACTAGCTTGCTGAAGTAAACCTTTGGAGTCAGTTTGTGAAGCCTGTCATACATTTTGCCCCTCAAAGAGACACAAAGTGCTGGAGTAACTCAGCAGGTCAGGCAGCAGCTCTGGAGAACATGGATAGGTGATGTTTTGGATCAATAAGGGTCAATAGACAATAGGTGCAAGAGTAGGCCACTCGAGCCAGCTGATTGTGGATGATCTTCCATGATCACATTGAATGGCTCGAAGGGCTGAATGGCCTCCCCTGTACCTATTGCCTATTGTCTAATCCCTTAATAATCTTATACGTTTCAATAAGATCCCCTCTCATCTTTCTAAATTCCAGTGTACACAAGCCCAGTTGCTCCATTCTTTCAACATATGACAGTCCTGCCATCCCAGGAATTAACCTCGTGAATCTACGCTGCACTCGTTCAATAGGATTTCCCGACCTGAAACATCACCTATACATGTTCTACAGAGATGCTGCTAACCCATTGAGTTACTCCAGCAGATAGGGACTTTTTGTAAATCATCTTCAGTTCCTTGCAAGAATTTAGTCTCGATCAAGTCAAAGATGTAAATCCATTTAGCAGTAATAGACAGGATTTTGAAAGATGGAGGCTAGGAATATTGTAATAGAATCTGCCCAGTCTTTCTGCCATGACCAAATATATTTTTACCATCCACATTTTTCCATCAGGTGGACTCAGTGAAGAAAGCAAATGGTATGTTAGCATTCGTAGCAAAAGGATTTGAGTATAGGAGCAGGGAGGTGCTATTGCAGTTGTACAGGGTCTTGGTGAGACCACACCTGGAGTATTGCATACAGTTTTGGTCTCCTAATCTGAGGAAAGACATACTTGCCATAGAGGGAGTACAGAGAAGGTTCACCAGGGGATCATATAGAAACTTACAAAATTCTTAAGGGGTTGGACAGGCTAGATGCAGGAAGATTATTCCCGATGTTGGGGAAGTCCAGAACTAGGGGGCACAGTTTAAGGATAAGAGGGAAGTCTTTTAGGACCGAGATGAGAAAATCATTTTTTACACAGAGAGTGGTGAATCTGTGGAATTCTCTGCCACAGAAGGTAGTTGAGGCCAGTTCATTGGCTATATTTAAGAGGGAGTTAGATGTGGCCCTGGTGGCTAAAGGGATCAGGGGGTATGGAGAGAAGGCAGGGATGAGATACTGAGTTGGATGATCAGCCATGATCATATTGAATGGCGGTGCAGGCTCGAAGGGCCGAATGGCCTAGTCCTGCACCTATTTTCTATGTTTTGGGTTTGGAAGAAAGTGTTGGAAGGGGCAGCACAGTGATGCAACGGTAGAGCTGCTGCCTTACAGCACCAGAGACCCGGTTCAATCCTGACTTCAGGTGCTGTCTAAAAGGTGTTTGCACGTTTTCCCTGTGACCGCGTGGGTTTTTTTCTGGGTGCTCTGGTTTCCAGAGTACCCGGAGTTTCAAGGTTAATTGGCTTCTGAATACATTGTCCCTGGTGTGTAGGATAGAACTAATGTACAGGTGATCATTGGTCAGTGTGGACTCGGGCTGAAGGGCCCATTTCCACACTGTGTATGTATAAAAAAAAAGCTAATTCTGTCTCACACGTCCATTATCTACTACAATTCACCTCCCAACCACCTACACCAGGGGCAATATACAGTCTCCAGTTTAACCTACCAACACATTTCTCAGACACGGGAGCATATCATAGCATCTAGAGGAAACACACACAGTTGTAAGAAAAATGTGCAAATTGGACGTAGGCCGCACTGGAGGTTGTGATGGAACATGGATAGAGCTGCTGCCTCAGAGCACCAAAACTCGGGGTTTAATCCTAAACTCGGGAGCTGTCTGTGTGGTGTTTGCACGTTCCCGCTTGAGTTTCCTTCAGGTGCTCCGGTTACCTCGCACGTCCCAAAGACATGAGGGTTTTGCCCCGAGTGTGCAGGGGGTGGATGAGATGGTGGGATCACACAGAACTAGTGTGAAAGAGTGAGACATGGAGCGGATCTAAGAGCCTGTTTCCACGCTGCATCTCTGAACAGTTTTTGGAGCTGTGCAACAACAGCACTAGTGACTGCCCACTACCATGGCAGCTGGGAAGGGAAGTGTGACCTGTGGGTTAATGAAATGAGAGTGGGCGGCAAGGGTCATGGGAGTTGGTGGCCGGTTTCAGTACAACGATATGTTTGAAAATTCCAACCTATTTTTCTTCCCGAATCCAAGCAAAGCCTGTGACTGACTTCAGTTAATGGAGGTGCTAATCGTTGAAGTGGTCTTTTTCAACACCACAAACGGCTTGTTCCATATATGTTCTCATGAACTATTAATATTGTTCAGACAATGTACAATGGGAATGATTGATGGGATAATGGAAGCTGCATTGAATATTAATCGCAAAGGAACACTTGACATTTTCCAATAGACATTTGCATGTGTTTGGTTATTGTTCCCTAGTGAAGAATCCAGTTTTAACCAAGTTGAAATGATCTTATTTTCCAGAATTGGGGCTGACGAATGGACAGGAGCTGGCAGTGGCAGATATAACGACACCGCAAACAGTGCTCTTCAAACTCCATTTTACAACTTGACTTTTTCTTTTGCAAACTTTTTGAATCGTTGAAATGTTAGTTTAGGAAAAATTGATCTGTTCATCATCAGTGCACCGTGTCACTCGAATGGACTTGAGTTTGAATATGTTCAATATTATCACCACAGACCCGCAAAGAAATGAGAGTTTATTTTATGTCTTATGGTTTAAATGTGACATGAGCTGAACATAAAGTTATAGCAGAGACATTGTGTATAGGAAACTGACACTTACTTGGTCACTTCACACAGAGTAACCCCAAAGTGTTGGGTTTCAAAGATTATTTTATATTAAGAAAGCAAGGGATGAATTTTG
The DNA here is from genome assembly GCF_028641065.1 of Leucoraja erinaceus. Taxonomy (NCBI): domain Eukaryota; kingdom Metazoa; phylum Chordata; class Chondrichthyes; order Rajiformes; family Rajidae; genus Leucoraja; species Leucoraja erinaceus. The sequence goes on along the minus strand of NC_073392.1, from coordinate 9,109,975 downwards.
TTTCAAAATGTGTACAGCTTTTTGTCAATTTTTTTGCAAGTTTAGGTTTTATATATTTATTGACATGGGGTGTTAACTCTTAACAAGAAAGCCACTTACATTTACTTTGACCTGAATTAATGCTCTTAAACCTTCTATTTAATGGCTTAGGAACTAAGTCAGTTAGTGTTATAAGTTTTTGGCGACAATGTGCTTTTAAATGCTGTGCAAGAACAATGGGTTGTAACTGATGGGAAGCCCCAAAGCTGAAATTGTTCAATGTTTTTTAAGTTTCTAAAATGTAAATTATCTTTCATCCTGCCACTTATTCTCAAAGTTTGTGAATACTATAATAAAGTAAATGATAATACACTGTGGTGTTGCAAACACGAGTTTGCGGTAAGTGTGTGGAGAACATCTAATGTGAGGGTGTCGAAGATTACGGGGAGAAGGCAGGAGAATGCGGTTGAGTAGAAAGAATGGGCCAGCCATGATCGAATGACTTGATGGGCTGAATGGCCTAATTCTGCTCCTAGGTTTTATGGCCTTATGCTCAATTGTGACTTTCCTGAAAAACAAAGGTTGTAAAAAGATAGGGTGGGATGTGATTTACCCATCGTGAAGTTTCAGTGAAAATAGACACAAAATGCTGGAGTAACTCAGCGGGTCAGGCAGCATCTCTGGAGGGGAGAAATGGATGACGTTTCGGGTCGAGACCCTTCTTCAGACTGGTCTTCAGAAGTTTGGGGGTGGGGGGGGACTTTTTCTCTCTGGAAGCAACAAATTTGCTTCAATACAGATGAGTAGGAAATAACGAGGTCATATTTTTTTGCATCTTTCAGTTTAGTTTAGAGATGCAGTGCGGAAACAGGCCCTTCGGCCCACTGCACAGACCAGCGATGTCTGCACACTAACGCTATCCTTCAGACACTAGGGACTATTGTACCAAGCCAAATAGCCTACGTAACTCTACATCTTTGGAATGTGAGAGGAAACTGGAGAAAACCCACACAGGTCACGAGGAGAATGTGCAAACTACGTAGTCAAGGAATGGGTGATGTTTCGAGGTCTGAGGAAGGGTCTCGACCCGAAACATCACCCATTCCTTCGCTCCAGGGATGCTGCCTGTCCCGCTGAGTTACTCCAGCTTTTTGTGTCTATCTTCAGTTTATTTTAATTTTGTTTAGTTCATTGTCACGTGTTCCGAGGTACAGTGAAAAGCTTTGTGTGAGAAAGAACTGCAGATGCTGGATAAAATCGAAGGTGGCCACAAGTTGGAGAAACTCAGCGGGTGAGACAGCATCTATGGAGAGCAGGAATGGGTGACGTTTCGGGTCGAGAAAAGAACCGTGAAAAGCTTTTTTGTTATGTGCTATCAAGTCAGTGGAAAGATAATACGTGATTACAATCAAACCGTCCACAGGATGTGGGGAAGTAAATAAAGACATGAACAACCCTGTGATCATTTGATGTACATACATGCACATGCAATGTCACTAGGGGAGAATGGATAGCAAACAAACATTGGACAAGAAACAAACTGCTGGAGAAACTCAGTGGGTCAGGCAACATCTGTGGAGAGAAATGGACACAATGTTCCGGGTCAGGTCCCTTCATCAGACTGATGAAGTTTGGAGTTCTCAATTTAACTTCCCCACCTCCAAGAACCAGTGGCATTGAGTCTCGGTAGTGGGTTCCTTCCCACGCTGCCTGTCCATCAGGTTTCTCTGTGGAACACTTCATTCAACTGACCTCTTGAGAACATTTTGAAATTCTGAAATTGTGTGACTGAAGATACTGTTTGTCTGCCTGGTTTCAATCTTGTGTTTTTGTGTAGACCTCTGTTGAAGAGCACTTTTAAATTCAGAAACGCAGTGGCGCAGCGGTAGAGTTGCTGTCCTACAGCGCCAGAGACCTGCGTTCGATCCTGACTACAGAGTTATGTGTTCTCCCTGTGTGTTTCCTTTGGGTGCTCTGGTTTCCTCCCACATTTCAAAGACGCGCAGGCTTGTAAGTTAATTGGCTTCTGTAAATTGTCCAAGTTGTGTAGGTTAGAACTAGTGTACGGTTGATCGTTGGGCCGAAGGCCTGTTTCCTCACTATATATCTCTGAAACTTAAATTAAAAATCTTCGTAAAGATGTATACAAGAAACAATTCAATTGGAATGTTTTTTCATAAATGCGACAGACCATCTGCACTTTTCCTTTGTGATAAAGGTTGTAATAAAGATTAAACAATTGAAAACAAATCTAAAAATACTTCTTGTTCCTCTGCATCCCTGATACTCCCTTTCAATTGTAAACTATGCAAGGCAATGTAACATTTTATCTTTAACTTAAACATCTTCGCTGAACATTGAAAGGCCAGTAGGCCATTGTAACAGTAGTTTTCAGGTAAAAGCTTAAGAACTGCTACATATTGAAGAGATACCAAGACTGCAGATGCTGGAACATTGAGCAAAAACGAACTGCTGGAGGGACAAGGAACTGCGGAAACTGGTTACCAAAAAACGACACCATGTAGCGGTAGAGGTACTGCCTTGCAGCGCCAGAGACCCGTGTTCGATCCTGACTACGGGTGCTGTCTGCACACTTTGTATGTTCTCGCCATGGGTTTTCTCCGAGATCTTTGGTTTCCTCTCATTCTCCAAAGACTTGGTATAAATGTAACATTTCTTCTAATGTGTGTAGGATAGTGTTAATGTGCGGGGATCACTAGTTGGCGCGGATGCCTGTTTCAGCACTGTAACAACTAAACGAAAGTGCTGATATAACTCAGTGTGTCTGGCAATACTGGGGGAGGGAATGGACAGGTGATATTTCAGGATAGGACCATTCTTCATACTCAAAACTTATTACAAATTAAATGTAATTGACAGAGACTCAATAATCTGCCAATTAAATCAGTATCCACCTATCACTTAAAAGGGACACAAAGCACTGGGGTAACTCAGGGGGCCAGGCAGCATCTCTGAAGGTGGTGGGATAGGTGATGTTTTGGGTTGGGGCCCCATCATACTGATCGCTTGCCAGTTTGGACCTGCCCCCACCTCTAGCTTTCTTACCCCTACAACAATCAGACTGAAGACTCCTGGCACGAAACATTGCTTTAGAAAGGAGATGAGGAGCAATTACTTGAGTCAGAGGGTGATAAATCTGTGGAATTCATTGCCACAGACGGCGGTGGTGGCCAAGTCATTGGATATTTTAAAAGTGGAGATTGATAGGTTTATTATTACTAAAAAAAAAGAGTTCAAGGCGGTGTGGAGAAGGCAAGAGAATGGGGCTGAGAGAGAAAAATAGATCGGGAATGATTGAATGGCAGTGTAGTCTGGATGGGCCAAATGGCCTAATTCGATTTTTGATATCTTAGGGGCCACATATGCTGCCTATACTTCCTTGATCTGAATCGTCACCCATTCCTTCTCTCCAGAGATGCTGCCTGTCCCGCTGAGTTACTGCAGCATTTCGTGTCGATCTTCGGTGTAAACCACCAGCATCTGCAGTTCCCTCCTACACTATATGTGTACTTCCTTGTATCTCTACTTGGTGGAACACCATCACAGTCGTTAGAACAAAACATGCTCTATGTAGCCAATTAATACAGCTAATACAGCTATTCCTGAACAAGGGGTCACGGTTTAAGGATAAGGGGGAAATCTTTTAGGACCGAGATGAGGAAAACTTTTTTCACACAGTGGTGAATCTGTGTAATTCTCTGCCACAGAAGGTAGTTGAGGCCAGTTCATTGGCTATATTTAAGAGGGAGTTAGATGTTGCCCTTGTGGCCAAAGATTATGGAGAGAAGGGGGTATGGAGAGAAGGCAGGGATGGGATACTGAATTGGATGATCAGCCATGATCATATTGAATGGCGGTGCAGGCTCGAAGGGCCGAATGGCCTACTCCTGCACCTATTTTCTATTACTATAAAGCCATGTGCAATATATTAATTTGTAAAGAAATGATAATCTATTTTTGAACTTAATAATGAAGTCTCCGCAGAGACCGCCAAAAATTGCCATTGCCGACTATATTTCAAGTCGTCATAGCGGGGTATTGGGAAAAGTTTTCAATAAGCAATAATCGCGCCTCGGGTAAACCTCATCGGCTACGATACTGCCACTGCGCAAAGCTAACGACAACCCTGCTCAGAGCCTACTTCCTTCTGGCCAACCACCTTTGCATCTGCAGTGACTCCCACTCTGCACTCTTTTCAAACATTTTCTTCTCTTCTTACCACGATCTATTATTTTAAAGACCAGAGATCGTGTTAATTTGCTTTAGAAATCGAAATAAGGGGGGGACAATTGTCAGAAGAACAGTGGAAGAGGTAAAGGATTATGGGAGGGCAATGTATGTTAATCACTCTGCATGCCTGTGTTAGCTCTGAAGTGGAATAGAGGGCGGGACATCAAAGATGCAAACCTTGCTACTGCTCTTTGTTTCACTTGCAATTTCCGGCTGCAAGTTAGGTTTCGTTCTGCTTGCAGGCTCAGCATTTGCTCCTATTTTTTTCTGCTTGATAAAAAAAAGACTCAAAGTTATTAATATTAATTTCAGTTGCAATACAGCAAAAATGATTTGTAGCAAGAGGAAGCCAATGGGCCCTTTATCCTTGTGTCACAGAATTATAGCAGAAAGAGCACAGCACACGAACAGGCCCTTCGGCCCACAATGTCTGTGCCGACCATGATTTTAAAAAAATCAAATTCAACTTTATTCAAGTTAAAAATATATACGATACAGGAACCGTACATAAAAATTGGCCGACATTCTCGGAGGCTAAATGTACATTCAATACTATTTACACAAATCACACAGTTTTAACCCCCTCCCCACCCTTGCCGCTCATGTGGCCCCCTGGCGTGAAATCCCTTCCCTTGTTTGAGTGGCGTCTCCACCACACCCTGCCCCACGATGTCTAGCAGAGGAAGGACCCTAGTGGTCATAAGGGAAACACAAATTTTAGTGTGCAAAATTAGAGCACATGGTATTGGGGGTAGGGCATTGACATGGATAGAGGACTGGTTGGCAGACAGGAAGCAAAGAGTAGGAATTAACGGGTTCTTTTCAGAATGGCAGGCAGTGACTAGTGGGGCGCAGCAAAGCTCGGTGCTGGGACCCCAATTGTTTGCAATATATATTAACAATTTAGTCGAGGGAATGAAATGTGACATCTCTAAGTTTGCAAATGAAACAAAGCTGGGTGGCAGTATGAGCTGCAATGAGGATGCTTTGAGGTTGCAGGGTAACTTGGATAGGTTGGGTGAGTGGGCAGAAGCATGGCAGTTGCAGTATAATGTGGATAAATGTGAGGTTATCCACTTTGGTGGCGAGAACAGGAAAGCAGATTATTATCTGAATGGTGTCAGATTAGGAAAAGGGAGGTGCAACGAGACCTGGGTGTGCTTGTACATCAGTTACTGAAAGTAAGCATACAGGTACAGCAGGCAGTGAAGAGAGTCAATGGCATGTTGGCCTTCATTGCGAGAGGATTTGAGTTTGGGAGCAAGGAGGTCCTATTGCAGTTGTACATGGCCCTGGTGAGACCGCACCTGGAGTATGGTGTGCAATTTTGGTCGCCAAATTTGAGGAAAGACATATTGCTATTGAGGGAGTGCAACACAGGTTCACCAGGTTAATTCCCGGGATGGCGGGACTGACGTATGATAAAAGAATGGGTCGACTGGGCTTGTATTCACTGGAATTTAGAAGGATGGGAGGGATCCTTATAGAAACATATTAAATTCTTAGATGATTGGACAGGGTAGATGCAGGAAAAATATTCCCGATGTTGGGGGACTCTAGAACCAGGGGTCACAGTTTAAGAATAAGGGGTAGGGCATTTAGGACTGAGATGAGGAATTTTGTTTTCACCCAGAGAGTTGTGAATCTGTGGCATTCTCTGCCACAGGAGGTCAATTCACTGGATGTTTTCAAGAGTCAGTTAGATTTAGCGCTTTGGGCTAAGGCAGTGGTTCCCAACGTGGGGCGTACGCACCTTGGGGGGGCAATTTGATTTTTAAGGGGGGCAATTGAGCGCGACTGAGGAGGTCTGGGTCCAAATTTTCGATTTTTATTCTATTGGATTTTCCATCAGGTAAACATATGTAGTTTATGTTTCAGATGTTATTTTGAGTAAATAATTTTTTTGGGGTAAAAAAGATCTTTATTGTGTAATTATTACATAATCACCGCACCATCGCTCTTCATGCACGCTTGTTTAAACCAAGGTATTGGCGTTTTAAGCTTATTCAGCTGAAACGGTGTTCACTTTTTAAATGATAAGAATTATATATCACCACATGGGGGGGGGGATCAGGATTTTAGAGGTGATTAGGTGGGGCATGGCCAAAAAAAGGTTGGGAACCACTTGGGCTAAGGGAATCAAGGGATACTGATTTTGGATGATCAGCCATGATCATATTGAATGGCGGTGCTGGCTTGAAGGGCCGAATGGCCTACTCCTGCACCTATTTTCTAATTTTCTATGTAAGGCCATAAGTAATAGGAGCAAAATGATGCTATTCGGTCCATCAAGTCTACGATGTCATTCAATCATGGCTGATCTATCTCTCACTCCTAACCCCATTCTCCTGCCTTCTCCTCACAACACCTGGCACCCCTACTAATCAAGAATCTTTCTATCTCTACTTTAAATATATCCATTGACTTGGCCTCCACACCCTCTGACTAAAGAAATTCCTTTCATCTTCCTAAAGGAACGTCTTTTAATTTTGAGGCTATGACCTGTGGTCCTAGACTCTCCCACTAGTGGAAACATCCTCTCCACAACTACTCTTTTCAAGCCTTTCACTATTCTGCATGTTTCAATGAGGTCCCCCCTCATTCTTGTAAACCTCAGAGAGTACACGCCCAGTGCCATCAAACGCTCATCATAAGTTAACCCACTCATTCCTGGGATCATTCTTGTAAATCTCCTCTGGTCCCTCTCCTGGGCCAACCCAACCTTCCTCAGATATGGTGCCAAAATTGCTCACAATACTCCAAATGTGGCCTGACCAACGCCTTATAGAGCCTCAACATTACATCCCTGCTTTTGTATTCTAGCCCTCTTGAAATCAATGCTAGCATTGCATTTGCCTTCTTTACTACCGATTCAACTTGCAGATTAACCCTTTTGGAATCCTGCACCAGCACTCCCATGTCCCTTTCCACCTCCGATTTCTGGGTTCACGCCCCATTTAGAAAATAGTCTACGCCTTTATTCCTACTACCAAAATCCACACTTTCGATCTGCCACTTCTCTGCCCACTCTCCCAGCCTGTCCAAGTCCTTCTGCAGAGTCCCTACTTTCTCTACACTACCTGCTCTTCCAACTATTTTTGTATCATCCGCAAACTTGGCCACAAAGCCTTCAAACCCCTCGTCCAAATCATTAATATACAACGTGAAGAATAGCAGCCCCAGCACCGACTTGCAGAACTCCACTAGTCACTGGCAGCCGACCAAAAAAAAGCCCCCTTTATTGCCACGCTTTGCCTTCTGCCATCCAGCCAACCAGCTATCCATGCTAGTATCTGCCCTTTGATACCCTGGTCCTCCCCGACAGAGCCTTGACGTTGGCTGCACCGAGCTGCAGTGCGTCCATCTAGCCTGTCCAACCCTTTAAAATTTTGTAAGTTTCTATAAGATCCCCCCTTAATCTTCCTACTCTATAAAGCTCATTATTCAGAATAGCAGGTTGCATAAGGTAGATAATAACACAATAAAATTAAAAACAGTAACAATTAATTGCACATTTATTCAAAATCGAATTGCAACATTTTAGTTTAATTCATTGAACAAAATTGATGAATTTGATCCAGTGTTACCAGTTTTTCAGAGTCTGATAGTCATTTTGCAAGAGTCTTAGATACCACATTTAGTAACTACTTTGCATGGGTTAGACGATGCATGTGTTAGATGAAGTGATACCAGTTTCCCAACTTTGAAATGTTTCAAGAAATATGAATTTGGTAAACAGTGTGTGCTTTTATAGAAAAGGTCAGTGGAGCACACAGTACAACAACTGCCTCATAAGCATGTTAGGTGCATATTGACACACCTCTTACCCAATGCTAGGCTATGTCCCACTCCCACCTCTTTTCCATCTTTCACCCCCCCAGTACAATCAGATTGAAGAAGGGTTCCGACCATAAACGTCCTGCGTCCATTGCCAGCATAGATGCTGCCTGATCCTCCGAGTTCACTTTACTGAACTGTATGTTGGTAAAAAATGTGAAAATAAAGAACCGTTCACCGTTGAGTTCACCCAGCACTTTATGCATTCGGGTGGAGAGTGACACGGCTAATTCAGAGCCTCGGGTCCTGAACTTGAATAAAGGCGACTTTGAAGGTATGAGATGGGAAGGTAACAAGTACCTGTAGAATGGATAAAGGAGAGCCGGTGGATGTGGTGTATCTGGACTTTCAAAAAGCCTTTGACAAGGTCCCACACAAGAGATTAGTGTGCAAAATTAAAGCACATGGTATTGGGAATATGGTATTAGAGCTGGTTGGAAGACAGGAAGCAAAGAGTAGGAATTAACGGGTCCTTTTCAGAATGGCAGGTAATGACTAGTGGGATGCCGCAAGGCTCGGTGCTGGGACTCCAGTTGTTTACAATATATATTAACGATTTAGACGAGGGAATGAAATGTGACATCTCCAAGTTTGTGGATGACACAAAACTGGGTGGCAGTGTGAGCTGCGATGAGGATGCTATGAGGCTGCAGGGTGACTTGGATAGGTTGGGTAGTGGGCAGATGCAGTATAATGGGGATAAATGTGATGTTATTCACTTTGGTGGCAAGAACAGGAAGGCAGATTATTATCTGAATGGTGTCAGATTAGAAGTGGAGGACAACTGCCTCGTAAACACGTTAGGTGCACATTGACACACCTCTTACCCAATGCTGAGCTATGTCCCACACCCACCTCTTACCATCTTTCACCCCCTAATACAATGAGACGGAAGAAGGGTCCCGACCAAAAACGTCTTGTGTCCATTGCCAGTATAGATGATGCCTGATTCTCCAAAAGAACCATTAACCTTTGAGTTCATCCAGCACTTTATGTATGACTCAAGAGCACCGTCATCTGCACTTCCTTGTGTCTGCACTTGAAGTTGAGAGTGGGGAAGTTGCTGAAAACGAACCCGGCATGGTTGGAGGAAGCAGCAATGCTACATAATATATGTCACTTCAAGTCAAGTCACTTTTATTTCTATAGCACATTTAAAAAAGAACTCTCGTTGGCCAAAGTGCATTACATTGGTAGAGGTACTAACGTTACACAACATTGGTTCATAGATTAAATACAAACATCACTACATACATATAGCCCTCGCTCAGAGGACATCAAGAAAGGCTTGGGAGTAGAGATGAGTTTTAAGTCTCGACTTAAAGGAGTCGATGGAGGGGGCAGATCTAATGGGAAGGGGGATGCTGTTCCACAGTCTAAGAGCTGCAACCGCAAAGACGTGGTCGCCCCTGAGCTTATGCCTAGATCGTGGGATGTTCAGTAATAATAATAATAATAATAATAACTTTATTTGTTAAGCACCTTAAAAAACAACCAAAGCAGACAAAAGTGCTGTACAGAAAAAGAAAATAAGCAAGACATCATAAAACAGGCAGAACAACAGAACATACAGCTAACACGAGGCGCATAAATTACATATGAAAATCCAAACAATAAATTAAAAGACATAAAACACGAGTACGAACAACGCAGCAAAACCAAGCAAATAAAGTAAATAAATAATTCGACACCTTACTGGTCTACAAAGGCCACGGAGAATAGATATGTCTTCAGGAGTGACTGAAAAACAGCTAGAGAAGGGGCCTGTTTAACGTGCAGAGGCAATTCATTCCACAATCTCAGAGCCGACACAGCAAAGGCACGGTCCCCTCTGAGCTTCAGTAACCCCAAGTCGGCCGATATGACGGACCTGGAGGTTTGGTGGGTAAGCAGATTTTTGATGTAGGTGGGGGCAAGTCCATTAAGGGCTTTGTAGACATAAAGGAGGATCTTGAAATGTATTTGGAACCGCACAGGGAGCCAGTGGGGAGAGGCCAGGATCGGGGTGATGTGGTCCCTTTTTCGGGTGCCCGTCAGGTGTCTCGCTGCGGCGTTTTGGACCAGTTGCAGGTGGGACAGGGAAGATTGGCTGATGCCAGTGTAGAGGGAGTTGCAGTAATCTAGGCGGGAGGAGATAAATGTGTGGATGATCTTTTTGAGGTCATCAAACTGGAGGAATGGTTTTATTTTAGCGATCGTCCGAAGCTGAAAGAAGCTAGCTTTTACCACGGCATTGACTTGTTTGTCAAATTTCAATGCTGAGTCAAATATCACGCCAAGGTTTTTGACATGAGGTTTAATGGGGTGACATGAGCTATCGTTTGAGTCCGAGGGGGTTGGGTACCAGGTCTTCGCTGCTAAGTGAAGAGAGAGTAGGGATCCGGAGAAAAAAGTCAACGGCAGGGAGTGGAGCCTGCTGGCTGGCAGGCTGGTGGAGGAGATGGCGGTGGCTGTCGGTAGTAGGAGGAAAAAGTAGGCGGGGAATAGAGAAGGGTTGTGTAGATGCTGGTTTACACCAAAGATAGCTCCGCTATAAGATCTTTGGTTTACACTGAAGCAAGACACAAAATGCAGAGAAAAGGAATGGGCGATGTTTTGGGTTTAATATCCATGCCTATGAATATTAAAAGAAAATATGAACAACATATTTCAATTTAAGAAAAGATAATCTGTTATTAAATTTCATAGAGAAGTCTCCGCAGAGACTGTCAAAAATTGCCATTGCCGACTATATTTCAAGTCGTCATAGCGGGGTATTGGGAAAAGTTTTCAATAAGCAATAATCGCGCCTCGGGTAAACCTCATTGGCTACGATACTGCCACTGCGCAAAGCTAATGATTCTTAGCAGAGAGCCCTGGTCCAGCAGACGTACATACATCTCAGTCACAGCGAATATATTACTCCTTACGGTACAGTAGTGTAACATAGTCTACAATACAGTTTATCAATATATTTCACACTACTACTTAGAAGTCTGTATTCTAAACCATTAAACTCACAAATAAATATAAAGAGGAGGATTATGGGATCTACGTATGCTAATAGTGTGCGTTGCGTAAAGGAATCGAACATGACATAATACACAGGGCTTGTGCGGGTGAAGTTAGTTTAAAGCTATAGGATCTTTGGCTGGGAATGTGGGGCAAAAGCATACGCATTGTCTGCGGTGCATGCTGGGAATGCGGGGCAAGAGCATGCGCCAATTGGGAGTGTTGGGCATTGTCTGCAGTGCATGCTGGGAGTGCGGGGTATGGGAGTGTGGGGGAGTCTTGTGGCGGCGGTGCTTGCTGGAGTGTGGGGCTAGATCATGCACAGACTGGGTTTGCGGGTCACGGGGCGCGGTGATTGATGGGAGTGCCGGGCAGGGGCATGCGCAGTGGGGGTTGCGCAGTCAGCCAGCCGCCGTCTCCAAGGGCATTGTGTCCAATCACATAATGCGCTGGTCACTCGGTGGCCAATCAGACACAGTCTGCTAGGGCACACAAAAAAGCTGGAGAAACTCAGCGGGTGCAGCAGCATCTATGGAGCTGCTGCACCCGCTGAGTTTCTCCAGCTTTTTTGTGGCTCCATAGATGCTGCTGCACCCGCTGAGTTTCTCCAGCTTTTTTGTGTCCCTTCAATTTTCCAGCATCTGCAGTTCCTTCTTAAACACAGTCTCCTAGGGGCCTTTTGATCAATCATCGACCTGCTTCCCTCACCGAAGCAGACGATGGCTGCAGCCAACACAGAGAGAGAGAGAGAGGGAGAGATGCAAGAAAACAGCTATGACATATAATATACAATAAACCAAAGATACTATATTATAAATACACAATAACATGTTATGCATTTTGTACTCTTACATGGGTATGACCGCACATAAACCGCCCCCCCCCCCCCACCCCTTCCTTCCCAACCTCAGCCTCACGGACCTTAAAACCCATTTCCATCATTGCACTTACCCAATGTTGAGCGATGTCCCACACCCACCTCTTACCATCTTTCACTCCCTAATACAATGAGATTGAAGAAGGGTCCCAACCAAAAATGTCCTGTGTCCATAATGCTGCCTGATTCTCCAAAAGAACCGTTAACCTTTTAGTTCATCCAGCACTTTATGTATGGCTCAAGAGCACCGTCATCTGCACTTCCTTGTGTCTGCACTTGAAGCACAACTTATGAGCCATTTAAAAATAAATGATTTAAAAAACATTAAAAAAGAAAATTACCACAGTCAAATTTTATTCTTGACAAGAATTAACAGAATTATGAAATCTAACACTATAATTACACACAGAAACTGTCCCCCCGCAACTTTGATTACAATGCGAGTCGAGTCCGGTTACTAAAATGCAAAGATCTTTGCTAAAATGGGCGGAAAGAATGCCCAGGATCCGCTCCGTTGCGTACTACACGTCAGCCCATTGCATTTCGCAGGAGCGGCCAAACCTATCTTTCTCCACTATAAGATCTTTGCAAGACACAAAATGCAGAGAAAAGGAATGGGCGATGTTTCAGGTTCAATATCCATGCCTATGAATATTAAAAGAAAATATGAACAACATATTTCAATTTAAGAAAATATAATCTGTTATTAAATTTCATAGAGAAGTCTCCGCAGAGACTGTCAAAAATTGCCATTGCCGACTATATTTCAAGTCGTCATAGCGGGGTATTGGGAAAAGTTTTCAATAAGCAATAATCGCGCCTCGGGTAAACCTCATCGGCTACGATACTGCCACTGCGCAAAGCTAATGATTCTCAGCAGAGAACCCTGGTCTAGCAGACGTACATACATCTCAGTCACAGCGAATACATTACTCCTTACGGTACAATAGTGTAACATAGTCTACAATACAGTTTATCAATATATTTCACACTACTACTTAGAAATCTGTATTGTGAACCTTTAAACTCACAAATAAATATAAAGAGGAGGATTATGGGATCTACGTATGCTAATCGTGTACGTTGCGTAGAGGAACCGAACATGACGTAATACGCAGGGCTTGTGCGTTTGTTTGAAGTTAGTTTAAAGCTATAGGATCTTTGGCTGGGAGTGTGGGGCAAGTGCCTTCGCATTGTATGCTGGGAATGCGGGGCAAGAGCATGCGCAGATTGGGAGTGTTGCGCATTGCCTACGGTGCATGCTGGGAGTGCGGGGCAGAGCTCTGCTATAGGATCTTTGCGCTGGAGAGTGGGGCTAGATCATGCGCAGACTGGGTTTGCGGGTCACGGGGCGCGATGATTGATGGGAGTGCGGGGCACGGGGCCGCGATGCGTGATGGGAGTGCGGGGCAAGGGTTCGTGCGCAGTATGTGAGTGCCGGGCAGGGGCATGCGCAGTGTTGGTGTGTGAATGCCGGGCAGGGGCATGCGCAGTGTGAGTGTGTGAGTGAGTGCCGGGCAGGGGCATGCGCAATGTGTGAGTGAGTGCCGGGCAGGGGCATGCGCAGTGGGGGTTGGCTGACCGCGTCATCGCTGCTACGTGGAGAGAGAGCTGCCGGAGACGGATCCGGAGACAGAGCTTCGCCATCAACGGTCTCACCGGGCGTGGAGCCTGCCTGCCGGCTGGCTGGCGGACGGAGGAGACGGCGGCGGCTGTCGGTGGATCCGCCGCGGGGCCTCTGCTTTGGCCTCCGTGCCGGATCCGCCTCACGCCATGAGCTGGTTCAACACGTCGCATCTGTCGAGCTTCGCCAAGCAGGCGCTGTCGCAAGCGCAGAAGTCCATCGACAGGGTGCTGGACATCCAGGAGGATGAGGGCGGGCCCTGGGTGGCCGGTGTTGGTGGTGGCGGCCCCGGCCCCGGGTACCAGCAAGGTACGGAGCTCCCTCTCCCCCCCCCCCCCCCCCCCCCACCTCCCCCCTCTGCCGGGGCCCAGAGCCCCCCCGTCTCTCCCGTCCACCAAGTCTGTCCCGCTGAGTTACTCCACAGCTTGTTGTGTCTACCAGCAAGTCGGGTTGATCCCTTCCACCTACAGCTCACCTGCCTGCAGCTCAAGGATCTGTGTACAATTCTGGCCGTCACTTTCGTTCGTGAAGGCTTTGGAGCGGATGCAATAAAACGTGAAGGTTTTGGGGAGAATACAGAAGAGGTGTGAAGTCTTTCGAAAGGATACAAGAGATGTGTGAAGACTTTGGAGAGAATATAGGACAGGTGTGAAGGGTCTGGAGATGTAGGGAAAATGGTGAGGCTTTGGAGAGGATACAGTAAGGATGCGAAGGCTTTGGAGAGGATACAGTAAGGATGTCAAGGCTTTGGAGTGAATATATGAGAGGCGTGGAGGCTTTGAAGAGGGTACAGTACAGACGTGGAGGCTTTGGGAGGATACAGGAGAGATGTGGATGCGGGAGACATCAGAATGACACAAGAGACTACAGATGCTGGAAACTTGATCAAAAAGCAAACTACTGGAGTAACTCGGTGAGTCAGGCAAATTGGCAGCGTTTTGGGTTGGGACCCTGCTTCAGATTCAGGATGTGTGTGATGTTTCCCGGGGTTAGATGGGAAGGGACTGGATACGGGTAGACATGATCGAGTTGAGGTGTGAGGAGATGTGTTTGGAGGGGCAGGTGGAAACATTGGCCTATTAGGGCATTCCTGCTTGTGGATTTCGGCTAGGAGAGAAATTGGCAGTGTGGGGTAGGGAGATCTATCAGGTTGGCAGCTGTGGATGGGAGATTGCCAGAAGTAATGAGATCAGTAGTTTGGGAAATGTCACTGACGTTCGTTAGTAGGGTCATGGTCAAGGAGTGGGTATGAGGAGGACCCAAGACCAAATGCCTGAAGAAAGGTTTTGATCTGAAACATCATCTGTTCATTTCTCCCCATAATTGTTGTCTGGCCCGCTGAGTTCTTCCAGCAGTTTGCTTTAAAAAAAAAAAAATCAGAATGATTCCTGAGATGTGCCTTGTGGACAGACTGGATAGGCCAGGGTTGCCACAGAAGGTAGTTGAGGCCAGTTCATTGGCTATATTTAAGGGAGTTAGATGTGGCCCTTGTAGCTAAAGGGATCTAGGGTATGGAGAGAAGGCAGGGATGGGATACTGAGTTGGATGACCAGCCATGATCATATTGAATGGCGGTGCAGGCTCGAAGAGCCGAATGGCCTACTCCTGCATCTATTTTCTATGTTTCTATGTCCCCTTTAATAGATAAGGTCCGTGAGAGGCACTTTTAGTTGCGAAGTAATTAGATAGAGTAGATTGAGAGGAAATTGTTGCAGAGGAAATTATGGATGCAGATTGACAGCATTCTGAACAGGAAGAAAAATGTATTTGTTTACATTATTAGTCATTAGTGTCTACAGTGTAATTCTGTAGGCGGCAGTACAGGCATATTCAACTGCATTATTCTTATGGCAGTTGAATGAGTGATAAGAGTGAATTTTCAAGCGTGTTTTAACAGGCAAACCAAGGATTATTCTGTGATTCTGTAATATTTATCCCTGCCTTCTTTCTTCCATCTCTCAAAACCTTCACGATATTCAGTGGGTCAATCATTTGCTGAAATCACGCATGCTCAAATATTCTCAACAGTTTTTTCGGTGGAGTACATTTTGGAGCTGCTTAAAATTAAATTTAATTAGCCTGCCAAATTACCTGCAAATTGGTTTCAACGGAAATTACGACTGAAGAATGGTCCCGCCCTGAAATGTCACCTATCCATGTTTTCCAAAGATGCTGTCTGACCTGCTGAGTTACTCCATCTTTTGGTGTCTTTTTTTTCCCTGTAAACCAGCAACTGTAGTTCCTTATTTAACTCAAACTCTGTTTGTTTCCCTATATTTATCTTCAAAATTGTTGCTATGTCATGCTTTAAAAAAAAAAAAAAAAAATCCTTGTTTAATATTTACTAATGACATGCAAGATCATTTTAGTAATTGAGTCAATGCCAGCCAGCTCTCTGAGCAAATCTATTATGGCAGTTCCCCATCTTATTTCCCTGTAACCAATTCTCTCTCATGCGCACCAACTTCTCAGATTCCTACACTAGGGATAATTTACAGTTAACAACCAGCACATCTTTGGACTGTTAGAGCAAACTACAACACCCGGGGATAATTCCTGTGGTCTCAGCAAGATTCTGCAGACTACACCCAGCATTTGAGATCAGGATTGAATCTTGGTTGCGGGAGCATTTTCTACTGTGCTATGTTCCAACATTTGCAGAACTACAGGATTGCTCACCTTTTATGAATTGCTTACAAGTCATCAAGTGACACCAATGCCATACCCACTATTAGCTTCAACATTGTAATTCTAGAGAATCAAGTCAAGAATGTTTTATTGTCATTGTATTTCCCAAAATGGAACAATGACATTTTAGCTTGAGCAGCATAACAGATATGTACAGTATTAAAAAGGAACTGCGAATGCTGGTTTATACCAAAGATGGACACAAAATGCTGGAGTAACTTAGCGGGTCAGACAGCATCGCTGGAGAAAATGGATAGGTGATGTTTTGGGCCGGGAAAAGGTTACCTCCTTTTTATCCAGAGATGCTGCCTGACCTGCTGAGTTACTCCCAACATTTCGTATGTATCTTTGATGTAAACATTGTAAACACCATAATAAACAACAAAAAATATTCTCCCCAACTACATACTTTTACACCCTTAAACATTTGGCTGTGCTGAGAGCATACAATCATTTTAGTTAAGCTGCTACATTTTTTCCACATATGTAATGCGCTTACTTCACCATGACTTGTGATCGACATCTGAAACTTTGATTATTTCTGCCACCAGATGGCATTTGCTGACAGCCAAAATGAACATTTAAAAAAAATGCAGATGCTGGAAATTTGAAAAAAATAAACAGAAAATGCTGGAAGGACTCAGCAGGTCAGGCAGCATCTGTAGAAGGTGAAGCGGTTCAAGTCTCCGACCCTGCATCTGAATTGGGAAAGAGAAAACCGTGTAATGTATGTTGTTTATCTTGTGTCTAGGTTTAGGTTTATTGTTGTCATATGTACCAAACGGAGTAAAATAGGTTAGTCTTCTGTGGCAGAGAATGATGTGGAGAGCAAAGGGTATATCTTTGATGGATATGACAATGCTTAACGTGGCAATTATTTTGCAAATTATTTCCTTGACTGGACATTGTGTTACAACATAGAACAAGACCAGGCCTTTGGCCCATTGTGTATGTGCCGAACATGATGCCAAGATCATCTACCTGCACATAATTCAAATCCCTGCATATTCACATGCCTTCCAAAATGCCTCACAAATACCACCATCATATTTGCCTTGGCCACCAGCCTGCTGGGATAGTGGGTGCAGGGGGTGTTCCTGTGGTGAGGGAGCTGACCAACACCAAGAGGCATCCATCCAGTGTATTACTCTTATGGAAATGCTGTTTGTCCGGATTACATCCTGCATATTTACATGTTGAGATGCAAGTAAACAATACCAAAAAAAAGCAGGTATAAATTTACTGATTACCTATATGGTTAAGAAAGAACTGCAGATGCTGGAAAAATCAAAGGTAGACAAAAATGCTGGAGAAACTCAGCGGGTGAGGCAGCATCAATGGAGCGAAGGAATAGGTGATGTTTTTTGGATCGAGACTCTTCTGAATGTTTTTTGATTTTTTTTAATCTACTTTGATTTTTTTAATCTACTATGAAAAAACCCCATCATCCACCGAAAGCAAACCGGTGGAAATAAATCCCTGCAAACTTGCTGAATGTTCTTTTTGTGTTTCCTTAAGCATTGCCAATATATATGGTCCCCAGTGAGAGCAAACTTTAAATCCTGAAAATAAACTCTTTGTGCTCATCCACAAAACCTCATTTGTAGCACAGGGGGAAATGAAGTAGTTCCATCATGGTTGTATAATATTAAGGCTAATTCTTATTCTGGATGCCTGCCCTTCTGTGTTCAGATACATCAAGTGACCAGCAGTTTTATTAAAAGGAGATGGCTTCTGCTTCCACCCATCCAAATCAATTGGCTGAAAGTAATTCTCATCTCCTGCTGCTCTAACATGCTCCTTGTTAAACCCTTCTATCAAATGAAGCAAGTCCTGCAAATCCACACTTTTGAGACAATTTATTATTTGATACATCTGGATTAAATCCAGTTATTAAAAAACATTCCCTGTACACTCTCCAGTAGCTTCAAACACTGCTGTAATGTGGTGGTTGCAATTGTATGTAGAACTGCAGGACAATGGCACAGCTGACAGAGCTGCTGCCGCACAGTACCAGAGACCTAGCATCGATCCAGACTTCGGATACTGTCTGCGTGATGTTTGCATCTTTTCCCTGTGACTGTATGGGTTTCCTCCCACATCCCAAAAACGTGCAGGTTGGTAGATCAATTGGCTTTGTAAATTACCCTGAGTATGTAGGATATGTAACTGGGATAACATAAAGCTAGTATGAATGGGTGATCGATGGTCGGCATGGCCTTGGTGGGCAGAAGGGCCTGTTTCCACACTGTATCTCTTATTTTTTTTAATTGAGGTCTAACTAATCTTGTGTATATTTCTGACATGACCTCCAGGCTTTTCTGTACCTTGGCACAATAACAATGTTTCCTGTTGCTTTAACCAACTTGCGCTGCCTTTGGTTATTCTCGTGACCATCTGTTTTATAATTCTTGGTATCCCACTGTTCACTGTGTATCCCCAACCCCCTCTCTGTCTTGTGTCTGCATCTCCACTCACCATCAAATGCACGCTCAACATCTTTCAGGAATTAATTCTATTGGTGCCTTTGATACCGTGCTGAAGTCTGAGCTTTCTTTAACACTTGATCAATTTTCGCATCATATGCAAATGTCACCTACATGTAAATCTAAATCCATAATTTATTTCACACAAAAAAACATGTTGAGCATTCTCATTTGTTCCTGCCATCCAGCTACTTTTGGCTTGAACTTGCCATTTTCCCTTGGAACATGTTCAGTTTTCTGACCACTCTTCCATATTTATGTTGGCAATGTTGAAACAGCGAGCAGATGACATTGCAGAAGGAAAATGCAATTTGGTTTTCTTAATAGTAGTAAATAATGCTCTGTCAAAATGGATATGATTGTGGAAGCCATTCTAATAACACAATTTATGGCAACACACTAGAGAGCACTGTTAACTTACAGAATATAAACAATTTATCTTTTAGGAACATATAGTCATGCAGCATAGAAACAGGTCCTTCAGCCCAAATTGTCCATTCTGACCAAGATGCCCCATCTACACAAGTCCACCTGGTTGCGTTTGGCCCTCTAAACCTGCCCTATCCATGTATCCGTTCAAATGTCTTTTAAATGTTACCTGCCTCAACTACCCATTCTGGTAGCTTGTTCCATATTGCCACCCGTTCTGTGTGAACATGGAACGGTAGAGCACAAGAACAGACCCCTCAGCCCACGATGACTGTGCCTAACATGATGCTCACTCATTGGCCGGCGGTTCATTCCAAAGCAAGATAATGATCCCAAACATATTGCTAAAGCAACAAAAGAGTTATGGAGGTCTTCCTTGGCCTGCCAGTCCCATTTGGCCTGCCCGCCATGTCATTAAACCTCCTTCTTTCATCTCCGCAACATCGCCAAACTCAGACCCTCTCTCACACCTCACGCTGCTGAAAGACTCATCCATGCCTTCATCTCCTCCCAACTGGACTATTGCAACTCACTTCTCCTTGGCATCAGCTCCACCTACATTAACCGACTCCAACTGGTCCAGAACGCAGCCGCCCGACTCATCACCCACACCAAATCCTGGCATCACATCACTCCAGTCCTCAAACAACTTCACTGGCTTCCCATCTCCCACCGGATCACCTACAAAATCCTGATCCTCACCTACAAAGCCCTCCACCATCTGGCCCCCCCATAATCTCACTGACCTCCTCTCCCCCTACCAACCCTCACGGTCCCTCATATCCACATCAGCCGGTCTCCTCTCCATCCACAAGTCCAACCTCCGCAGTTTTGGGGACAGAGCCTTCTCCAGGGCA
Source organism: Leucoraja erinaceus (assembly GCF_028641065.1). NCBI lineage: Eukaryota > Metazoa > Chordata > Chondrichthyes > Rajiformes > Rajidae > Leucoraja > Leucoraja erinaceus. The sequence goes on along the minus strand of NC_073392.1, from coordinate 9,089,956 downwards.
GCTCTCAGGCTCTGGAACTCCCTCCCCCAACTGATCCGCAATTCCGTGTCCCTCACCATCTTCCAGTCCCGCCTCAAGACCCATCTCTTCACCTCTGCCTATCCTTAGTCCCACGTCCCCCTCCCTTTTCATCTGTGCATTAATTGCCTCATATTGTGTTTTGAATTGAATTCTGTCTTTACTTTGTGTACTAGTCATGTCTCTACTATTTATTTCATTCCCCTTAAATGTTTTTCCTCTACCTGCTAAATTTTGTAAGGTGTCCTTGAGACCCTTGAAAGGCGCCCATAAATAAAATTTATTATTATTATTATTATTTGTGATTAGTAAGCTCACCAGTGCTCTCTTTGTTCTTAATGATGTTCCATCAGTTGATTTGGGTAAGCTTAAGGTTGGCTGATGTCTCTAACAGTTTTATTCCTGTTTCTCAATCTCATAATGGCTTCTTTGACTTTCATTGACACAGTTTTGGTCCTCATGTTGATAAACAGCAATTAAAGTTTCCAAGGGTGATGGATAGACTGGAAGAAAGACTAGGTGCTGAGAGCTCTCTTATACCTGCATTAAGGAGGCAATTAAACAGACCTGCGCAATTACAAACACTTATGAAGCCATGTGTCCCAAACATTATGGTGCCCTGAAATGGGGGGGGGGAGGGGACTATGTATAAAAAACAACTAATTTCTACATGATGAAACCAAAATGTATAAAAATGGTCAAGAAGGACCTGCAGATGCTGGAAAATTGAAGGTAGACAAAAATGCTGGACAAACTCAGCGGATGCGGCAGCATCTATGGAGCGAAGGAAATAGGCAACGTTTGAAGAACTGAAGAAGGGTTTCGGCCCGAAACGTTGCTTATTTCCTTCGCTCCATAGATGCTGCCGCATTTTTGTCTACATATATATAAAAATTACCTTTAATAAAATCTGACAATGTGCACTTTAATTACGTGATCTTTTCTATTACAAATCTCAAATTATGGAGTACACGGTATGATGGAAATGGAAGTGTTTTTGCAGCATTTGTATATTTGTGATATAAAATAATCTCAATGCTATTTCAGCTCTAGGAATTCTTCTAACTTTTTATACACTGTTTTAATTTACTTTTGAACAAAATATTATTGCCTTAATTAAACCGATCAACCCTTGACAATATTAAATTAAGAAACCCTTAAGAAGGCAGTCATTTTTCTTGACTTTACTCCAGATTCATTCCACCTGCATTCTTCTACCCACAGAGGATATATAGGTATTTATAATGTTAACTCTTCTTTGCCTGAAAACCTTTTTCATGTATTAATCACCAGATTTCTCAGATTGCTCCACTTCCCAGCTTCATTGTCATCGTTAAGCCCCTGTTTTGAAGGCTGATTTTTAAACCATTATGCTGTTGTTCATTAGCATTTTCACTTCCAACCACTGTCTTGCTATTACTCTGTTTCCATCTGTTGCTTTTTAAAAGAAAACCCTTCTCTTCAACTAGCCTTTGCCTTTTTTTTATGGTAACATTCTCTTTCTCTCAGATGTTTGTTGCTTTCCAAGAAGGGTGCTATTACAATTGCTGCAATGGGAAGAAATGTATAATCAATCATGTTATTTAATTTATTTGCACTTTTAGTAATTCCTTAGACTGCAATAGAGATGAGATTTTATTTTTGAAAATATGTTGAAATGGGTTTTCTGATTTTGCATCCTTTTATTTAAATTATAGCTACGTTGTCAGGTAAAAGCTCTTTGATCAACGAAGGATGGGTTTCCACACAATGGGGATCGTCTTCAGAAGACAACCCTGAACTGCAATCTGGGGCTTCACCGAAAGCTATTACCACACCAGTTACACGCACTGTGGTAGACGAATCTGAGACCTTCTTCAACGCCTTTCTTAATTCATCAGATGCTCAAATTATGGAGCAAATTCCAGTTGTCTCTACGCCCCCGAGCAAATCTCAACTGCCCAATGAAGTAGAAGCAACGTTGACTGTTCATTTCACTGAGTCCATTGAGCTAAATGTGCCTGAAAAGGCAAGTTCCGATGAGGACTGTACAGATTTAGTACACATTGATTTGGAGGTGACAGATCAGCTAAATGATCACCAGGCACTTTGTGCAAAGTCTAAAAGTGCAACATCTTCTGAAAGTGAGGGGCTGCAGAGTGACGATCAAGTAAAATTAATTGTGACGGAAAATGAATGTGTGTCGGGGACTGCAGAAGTAACCAAGCCAAACACACTGATTGCTTCTAGTATTGAAAGGGTGCGTAAGAACTCAGAAAAAACTCCAAGTCCGCCTAACAGCCCTTCAAAATCGGACACTGCTTCAGCGAAGGATTCGCTCTTGGAAGCAAAAGAGCAAAAATCTGAGGACCGGCAAAGTAATACTCCCTCCCCTCCCATTAGTACATTTTCATCAGGAACATCTACTACCAGTGACATTGAGGTACTGGACCACGAGAGTGTCATCAGTGAAAGCTCAGCTAGTTCGAGGCAGGAAGCTGTGGATTCAAAGGCTAACCTGCATTTGATGCAGACATCCTTTCAGCTGTTATCAACATCAGCCTGCACAGAGTACCATCCTCTGGACGAATATCAGAAGCTCACTGAGAGCAGCGGTTCCTCGGATGCTTTTGAGAGAATTGACACGTTCAGCATGCAGTCATTGGACAGCCGGAGCGTGAGTGAAATTAACTCAGACGATGAAACGTCGGGTCGAGGCTGCAACGTTGCCTCGGGATCTCTTACTCAGTCCGTCAATGGATCGCCAACCGTGGACCTGGTGGAGAATGGGGACGAGAGCACAAACGATGCTCAGAAGGAGAACGTGCTGGATGAAAGTGAAATGGAGGAGAGCGGTCGGAGTGCAACACCAGTGAACAGTGAGCAGCCAGAGATCTGGCCTGTACTTGGTCTAACAATAATTGAGAACCAAGGTGCGGAATGTACAGTAATTAATAGGCTTCCCGAAGGAGCTGCTGGCGATGAATGTCAGCCCCGTAGTGAACATGATTTGCAACAGGTAAACTTATTTATAATTCCATAATTTATAAGATTTCTGTGCTGGATTGCCTATATAATTAGTGTGTGGAACTCCCCTTTAAGATTAGTTTTTGATTTCCTTCTGTAACTTGCAATACTCCCACAGGAGGATTCTGCCTGAGAGCAGATGCAATTTAAAGATGGTGGCCTGGCATTCGCCCCATGCCACACTGGAGTGTCACATTAGAAATGCACGATAAAATCTTTGGAAAGGGATCAACCAATATCATTTTAAACTCAAGCAAGGTCATTATCAATTGAGGTGCAGCTGGCACTTAAAGCACCAGTTCCATCCCCTGTTCCATTAGTTGTCCTATTGCATTTAGCCCACATGATATTTAGTTTAGCTTGGAGAAACAGGCCCTTCAGCCCACTGAGTTCGCACCAACCAGCGATCCCCGCACACTTACACTATCCTACACACACTAGGGACAATTTACAATTATACCAAGCCAATTAACCTACAAACTTGTACGTCTTTAGAGTGTGGGAGGAAACTGGAGAACCCGGAGAAAACCCACACAGTCACAGGGAGAACGTACAAACTCCATACAGACAGCACCCATAGTCAGGATCGAACCTGGGTCTCTGGCTCTGTGAGGCAGCAACTGTGCCACTGTGCTTCCCTGGCTGAAATAAATAATAACAATGCAGAATGGTGTTTGAATCATGATTCTCTTTGCTCTGATTGATTACCAGCCCTTGACAATAACGTGTTGTTTCACAATTCCATCCTGCCCCTCGTTTTCTCTTGCTTGTTTTTTATTGCTAAAGTTGATTTCAACCTTTTGAGTATTATTCACATTTATCTTTTAATGGTCTTCAGATAACAGATGATTTGGCAGACAGGTTGGAAAAGAGAGAAACACAATTGTTGTCTGTTAGCAAAGATAAGGCAGCATTGGAGGAGGCAATTGATAACCTGAAAGAGTAAGTAAGCTTTATTAAAGTGTGCTTGCTTTCGGTGTATACAATAATAGGCTGCTGCAAAGGGTTACAACTTTGAAAAAACATTAATTTATATACCTTAGAAAATACGTGGAATGAACCAGTATCATTTGGATTAATTGATTTATCTAATATTTTGAAATCTATTCCAAAGAGAACAACAAGCCATTTTTTTCTTTGCACTGTATTAGTTTTAAAATATGCCAGAGTATATCTTCCATTTTAAATAAAATAATGCAAATTTTGATTAACGTTTATGGTGGGATAATTGGTGGGATAATTGTATTTTGTTTTAAAAATTTGAATTGTTACTGCTATTAAAATATTTTACTCGGGCTTTAATTCATCATCTGACTTTATTGCAGTAACTGCAGGTAATCCATACTTTTAATTCAATATTTAATCGTTTCTTTCAGTTACAATTGAGGACTGGTGAAGTCAAATCTAGTTCTGTGGTTGTTTCATACTTTTCAACTATTTGGGATGATAAAAGATTTGAATGAGCATATTAGCACTGATAAGATAGTGATAGGATGGAATAAGGAACCAAATTATACAGTATTATCAGTTTTAGTTCTACATTCTCAATTATCTGAAAATTCTATCCAACATAATGTAAGAGTAATTGCTGAAGTACCCATAAATGCAGAGAAAATTTTATTTTTTGTTTGATCCTGGGATTCTGAGTTCAATTTATAGTGATTAAAAGTTGCCTCTGGTCTTTCCTTGCAAGCAAGGTACATTTCTGTAATGGCTGCATTTCAATTTTATCTGGAAAGTAAGGGTGACATTGTTGGCCTAAAATTGATCTTTTTTTTTTACATTTAACCCCAATTTGTGTTTCAAAACTCAATAGAAAAAGACCAATTTGTTTTTCAGTTCATGTGGTAATTGATATATTAATAATTTTGAATGATTTCAGTGAATGTTTGTAAAAGCACTAAAGTTCTTTATTTTCTACACGTGAAGCGAGATGATCAGACTAAAGGAAGAAAGCAGCAGCATCTCATCTATCAAGGATGAGTTTACTCAACGCATTGCAGAATCTGAAAAGAAAGCCCAGCTTGCTTGTAAAGAAAGGGATGATGTAAAAAAAGTAAGCAGAGCTGTTGTTGTTGTTTGAATTTTCTTGTGTTAAAATCTAAATGTTTCAATTGGGGGAAAAAAAACTGTTGGGGGGGGGGGAGATTTTGTAATGTAGAAAAAATGTTGTTATCTGGGCCGAGTATCCGACGTGCTCCAGACAGAGGGATCTCAGAGGGAAGAGCCAGGTTGAAGGAGAACAGCTGGGCCAATGCCCAAAGATTGCTGAGGGAACATTGGGGGGAAACAATTATAGGTTTAAAGAGGGGCTGAGCGGACACCGAGACAGTGCTGAGAACCTGGACTGTTCAAGCACCTAGGATATATTGGGACAGTACTGAGGGAGGACCTAAGTCATGAGGACCTGAATCCTTGGGGACTGCCCAGGTTGATATCTGGATGAGTCTCATGGAATGGCCAGGCTGACAGCTGAGTTACACAGACTTTGAGACACTATGGAGGGAGTATTTGGGACTGTGATGGGGAAGCATTTGACTGATGTCGGGGTATGACTAATGGAGTATCGAGACTAAATGTTGGGACAGTGAGGGTGAACCTGACTGATATCAGGGCATAAATAAGGAAGCACCGTGAATGACATTGGGATAGTACCTGGGGTGCACCTAGGCTGATATTTGGGTAATTGCAGTATTGCATTTACACCATTAATGCCACATGCCAAATTACTGTGCTTTTACTTTAAAAGGACACAAAATAGCAGTGTATCAGGCAGTATCTCTGGAGAACATGGGTTGGTGATGTTTTAGGTCGAGATCCTTCGTCAGACAGGTCCCTCTCAGTTCTTCCTCGTGTGATTCCTGTTGCTCTCTGGCTCTATGACCATATTTTAACTGGGAAATTTGTTTCTACACATGAGCTTTTATCTAACTTTCCCAGTTTTAGATTTTGTAATTTCTTGCAAGTGTGGGCTTGCCGGAGTGGCTTTGAGCATGAACAAAGTTACTGAAGAAATAAGTGAATGTATATGAAGTGGAATAAATTATAATATTGGAAAATGTTAATATTTATACATAGAAATCTATAGAGATATTTTAAACTTTAAACTTACTATTTTTCCTCCATGTGATTTGTGAGCTATTAGGAATTAAAGACACTCAAAGCGGAACTGGCCACCAGATTTACTTCCAATGAAACGGCAGATCTGGTACGAGAGAAGGATGAGCAGATCAGAGGACTGCTGGAGGAGGGTAGGAAAAAAAGAATAGGATATTAAACCATAACTATGTTAAATATTTGTACCATTCAATAGTACAATCAATGAGGATTTGAGTGTTCCCAAATACTCACATTCTACACTTCACAGAGAGATCTATGCAAAACATGAAAAACTAAATTTAATACTTGTACAAATAAAATAACATATCAATGTCTAACCCACTTTTAACAGTGCATGGTTTATTTGCTTACAGACTGGAGGTCAGATAAAAGAACAACATCGCTGAATGGACCCATGTATTTTTAGTATATTTATATGCGTATATTTATACACTCAAAATACATGGGTCAATATATATTTATCCATAAAGTAAAAACTATCTGCTTTTGTTCAAGACCAGACCTTTTGGTACAGGGAACTGAATAATCAGACCTCATTTTAAGCTTGTTTTTGGTAGAAAAGTATTTAAACTTTTTACTCTAGTAATCTTTTGGTTGCTGGAAACAAAGATTCCAGACAATTGACACTTCACTTTCAATACATTGGTTTCAGGAGAAAAGCTCTCGAAACAACACTTGCACAATTCAAATACAATAAAGAAACTAAGGACGAAAGAGAAAGAACACGAGGCACTCATTTCAAAACAGAACAAGAAGGCCAAAGAACAAGAAGAAGAAATTAAGGATCTGCAGCAGGTCAGTGAATTCCATTCATTGTGTTCAAGAAAATTAGTTCAAATATTACTCGGATGTGCAATGTGGTTAAACCTGAAATACCACATGTTTTGTTCAGGAGTGTGGGAGCTCAAATCATTCTAAAAACAAATATTTTGGTCAGGGCCAGAAAATCTAATTTTCTTTCAAGGATTATTCAGTTTGTCTGCTGTGACTTGAGGCATTGCAGGAAAATGTGAGCAATTTTAGTCTGACTTTAAACATTCTAAAATTGGCAGATTTGAATTTAATAATAATTATCTAGTGGAGGCTAAAACAGTAATTCACCTCAGGTTTTTGTGATTTTATTTTGTGAAGGTGCTTGATGGTAAAGAAGAAGTGGAAAAACAGCATCGAGAGAATATTAAAAAGCTGCACGCTGTCGTGGAGAGGCAAGAAAAAGAGTTTAGCAAGTTGCAAGTAAACTTGGATGAACTTCATGAAAACAATCGTAGTCTTCAGTCTGCACTTGATGGCTCATACAAGTAAGCGTACATGATTTATATTTCATGTCCAAAGTCATAGAGTCCAATAGTTCAGAACCAGGGCCTTCTGCCCAACATGTCCATGCTGACCAAGTCATCCTTCTAAGCTAGCTCCATTTGCTTGTGTTTGACCCATATCCCTCTAAACCTTTCATATCTATGTATAGCAATGTTACAAAATTTTGAGATTTAAAAAATCAAGTCTGCAATTTATCCCATCAGATAAAGCATAACAACAAGTTTAATTTGACACCAAATTCACTTTCATATCTCAAGTATTAAAAGAGTTATGGCCATTTTCATACTCGGAAATTAGCATCTTGTTCCCTATTGATTTTCAATGGACATTACAAAAAAGCTGTGATCTTGGATAGTCAAAAGCCCGTAACTTTCTTAAGAATTAAGAGAACTGAATGAAATTTTCACCTATCATAGATTGAAGCATTCTGAAAAAATATAAAACAATCTTACTTGGATGACATGAAATTAAAGCATATAATTAGCTAATTACCTAATTGTAGCTAATTACAAAATTGACCGATGTGACAGAAATGGTAATAAACAACCAGACTGCCTTGAAAATTCAAAAATGTGATATTCTCAAGATCAGAACTTTAATATTATTGTATAATATGCTGTAAGTCAGTTATGGATAGGTAAATAAATTACAATTTCTAGCAAAAGACCAAGTCTTTATGGAGAAGATCAGCTGCTAGCTGGTACATTGGCATATCATAATCAGTAGCATCATCATACTCCTCAGACTGCAACCAATAAGCAACTCTGTACACATTGTTTTTCCTCAATTTTTCAATTTTAGAAAAAAAGGTAGAGATTATAAAGTTAAACACTAAAACAAATAGTAAATACTAAAAAAGAAAATCATGTTTAATCAAAATTCAATTACTAGATATAAACATCTATCCATTTCTTAAATAGCCTAAGTGTCCAAAGATTATTCACAAATAATTCACAATATAACATGATTTTTATATCTAATTTACATTAATTTATAGGCCAAATGGAAGGAATTTAGTGTTCAATTGCTGTAAATAAATGCCCATTTAAATCGGCTTTCTAGTGGGTTCATGTGAACGCGCTGGTTTAGAACGTTCACATCGCGCTGGATTAGTGCCCTCAAATGCCGAGAAAAATACTGCGGGATATAAAAAGCCCAAAATGAACTACTCGCTAGAGAAAACTTTATAAACAGGGTTATATACACGCCCCATTTAATGTAAAAATAAGGTACATACCTTTAATTGTTTGCTTTATAAAACCCTGGGGCTGCGAGAGGTTGCGAAGTGAGAGAGTGATTTTAAAATTATTATAACTATATTATCGAGGCCTATAAAACTAATAATACCTTTTGCGACCGGGTCTTGCAGCGATTTTTCGTTAATGATTTACTAGGCTGAACATCTGCGATTAGAACAGCCTAGTAAAAATCGCGTTTTAAACCCGCCCCCTCCAAACAGCGCCAAAATCGCGGACATGGCTTTGGGCAGATTCCCAATGACGATTCAGGTAGGTTTTGTAACATACCTACTATGTACCTGTCCAAGTGACTTGAGTGTTATGTACCTGCTTGAAGGGCTGAAAGGAAAGCATAAAACTTTATTTTTTAAGTTCTGTGAATGGACTGGCTGAAGTAAAGTGATTAGTTACTTATTCCTCCATTTGTGGAAGCTGTTTCCCCTTGACATTTTACTTCTAGACATCTCAAGTTGCTGCGTTTCTCATCTAAATAAAGTAGAAACCTACCTAACAGGTTCTTCCTGTGCTCTCAAGTTGTGCAGGTGTTTAGAAACACTTATTCCTCTCTTTTCAAGCGGATAGGTTGAGTTTACTAGGCTATTATTAGCAAGTTTATTCGTTAATTCTGTAGTCCACTGCTTCTAGTTGGGAACTATGTTTGCATGGTGGAACTGATTGGGGATTTGAGTTGAGGGTTGGACGGTGGCGTAGTGGTAGAGCTACCGCCTTATGGTGCCAGAGACCCTGGTTTGATCCTGATTACGGGTGCTTATCTTTGCGGAGTTTTACGTTCTCCCCATGATCTGCATGGGTTTTCTCCGAGATCTTCAGTTTCCTCCGCACTCCATTAAACGTACAGGTTTGTAGGTTAATTATATTGGTATAAATGTAAATTGTCTCTAGTGTGTTTAGGATAGTGTTAATGTGCGGGGTTCAGTAGGAACTTGGTGGGCTGAAGGGCATGTATCTCTAAACTAAACTAAAAAGGCATGTGGCGGTGCCCTGTTGGCATCATGTGGAAGATGCATGCAGCCCCGCGGCAGCCAGCAAATCCATCACCCTCCATCTCATCAGACGCCCAAATGCCTGATTGCTTGAATGGGCTGTCCATAATTCAGGTAATGGGATACTTGGCTGCTTCTTGTAAGTTGTCTCCTAACCTTGACTTTATATTATTTTCAGAGAGCTTGCTGAACTACATAAGTCAAATGCAGCGAAAGACAGTGAAGCCCAGGAGGCAGCTTTGAGTCGCGAGATTAAAGCCAAGGAAGCATTGTCAGTGGCACTGGAGCGAGCCCAGGAAGAGGCCAGGCAGCAGCAAGAGGCACTTGCTGATCAAGTTAGTATCATTTTTGATTAGTGCGTGTGTCAAAGGTTATGGGGAGAAGGCAGGAGAATGGGGTTAGGAGGGAGAGATCGGTCAGCCATGATTGAATGGCGGAGTAGACTTGATGGGCCGAATGGGCTAATTCTACTCCCATCACATGATCTATACTATACTTGATTGTGGAATTGTATTCGGATTATTAAATACATTCTCATTCTCTTTTAGACAGAATCAATAATGGTGACTGAAACTTCCACTTTATTGTAAAAAACCTTTTTGGTTCATATCTTACAAGAGAAGGCACCACACATTCTTGCCTAAGATAGACACAAAATGCTGGGGTAACTCTGTGGGTCAAGCAACATCTCTGGAGATAAAGGGTAGGTGACGTTTTGGGTTGAGACCCTTCTTCAGACAGAGAATCATCTTCAGTCGGTCAGTAGAAGGGTCCCGACCTGAAATGTTGCATATCGTTTTTCTCCAGAGATGCTGCCTGACTCACTGAGTTGCTCCAACACTTTATGTCTATCATAAATTAGTACACTTGTTACAGGGCGGTCAAGGTGGCACAGCGGTAGAGTTGCTGCCTTGTAGCGCTGGAAACCCGGGTTCGATCCCCACTACGGGTGCTGTCTGTACGGAGTTTGTACGTTCTCCCCATGACCACGAGGGTTTTCTATGAGATTTTGCTTTCCTCCCACACTCCAAAGACGTACAGGTATGTAGGTTAATTGGCTTGGTGTATGTGTAAATTGTCCCTAGTTTGTGTAGTGGGGGTCGATGGTTGGTGTACACGTATCTCCAATTAAAGATGCAAACTTACAAACTGATGGAATTTATAAGTGTTGAGGCTGTTCCGCTGACGTTAACTCATGGGAAGAGTTAACCAAGAAAAGCAGTTTTTTATTTGGTTTTTAATGTTGAATTAATTGTGTGTGATTCGTTGTTTTCTAAAAATATTTAAACTTGTATATTCATTTTCATGGACAAATAATACTGTTCTCAGTTATAAATTGTATATTTTACTTTATAGTCAAATTATTAACGTATAAAAGTGAACCATATACTGAGGTGATGTCTGGTTAACGTATTGCATGAATCCGGTTACTTTTGACTCGTCCACAGGTGGCAGATCTCAGGTTGGGTCTCCAACGGGCCGAACAACAGCAAGCCAGGAAAGAGGACTATTTGCGTCACGAAATTGGAGAATTACAGCAGGTATACATTATCATTGTACGTCTGTGAAATTGGGGGTGGGTGATTTAAAAGAAGAAAATTGGGAAGCTCGGTATAGTTTTACTTTTTCAAGTACAGCGTGGCAACAGACCCTTCGGCTACCGAGTCTGCACCGACCAGTGATCCCTGCACATTAACATTACCCTACACAAACTGGGGACAATTTTACATTCATACCAAGCTAATTTACCTACAAACCTGTACGTCTTTGGAGCGTGGGAGGAAACCGAGGATCTCGGAGAAAACCTACGCATGTCACGGGGAGAACATACAAAGTCTGTACAGGCAAGCATCCTTGGTCAGGATTGAACCCAGGTCTGTGGTTCTCTAAGGCAGTAGTTCTACCACTACGCAACTGTGCTGCCCAGAAAGTTGTACAAGTAAGACTAAAATGCCTCGAAACCTGAACATTTTAATGTATGAATTTTTCAGAGACTTCAGGAAGCGGACAATCGCAACCAGGAGCTAAGCCAAAGTGTTACATCTGCGAGCCGACCGCTTCTACGACAGATTGAAAACCTACAGGCCACGCTTGTGGCACAGTCCACATCCTGGGAAAAACTGGAAAAGAACTTATCTAATCGCTTAGGTAACAATGAATTGTTTAAGACGGAACTGCAGATGCTGGAAAATCGAAGTTACACAAAAATGCTGGAGAAACTCAGCGGGTGCAGCAGCATCTATGAAGCGAAGGAGATAGGCAACGTTTCGGGCCGAAAACCCTTGGGTTTCGGCCCGAAATGTTGCCTATCTCCTTCGCTCCATAGATGCTGCTGCTCCCGCTGAGTTTCTCCAGCATTTTTGTGTACCCTAGGTAACAATTAATATGTATAAAGATCGGGGAACTGGAGTTGTGACTAAAATTATGTGAATATTGATCAAATTTGCCAGTAAGTTGAGCGTTACCAGCTATAACCTTTTTTGAAAGCGTCACATTGAAAGTGTTTTGCAGATGCATTATTTTAGAATTGCAAATATTGTTCGAAATACTATTTTATTCTTGGCATACATTAGCAACGTTACAAAATTTTGAGATTTAAAAAATCAAGTCTGCAATTTATCCCATCAGATAAAGCATAACAATAAGTTTAATTTGACACCTAATTCACTTTCATATCTCAAGTAATAAAAAAGTTATGGCCATTTTCATACTCGGAAATTAGCATCTTATTCCCCATTGATTTTCTATGGACATAACAAAAAAGCTGTGATCGTGGACAGTCAAAAGCCCATAACCTTCTTAAAAATTAAGAGAACTGAATGAAATTTTCAGTTATCATAGATTGAAGCATTCTGAAACAAATATAAAATAATCTTACTTGGATGACCTGAAATTAAAGCATATACTTAGTCAGTTACCCAATTATAGCTAATTTCAAACTTCAATTACCAGATCTAAACATCTATCCATTTCTTAATAAATGATTAACATTTTTAAATATCCTAAGTGTACAAATAATATTCACAAATACTTCACAATAAAACATGATTTTTAATCTCATTTACATCAATTTATAGGCCAAATGGAAGGAATTAGTGTTCATTTGCTGTAAAAAAGGTTAAATTTTCATACTCGGAAATTAAATCTTGTTTTCTAGTGGGTTTCAATGAACGCTCTTACAAAAGAACGTTCACATTGCGCTGGATTTGTGCCCTCAAGGCCCAGAAAAATACTGCGGGATATAAGAGCCCAAAATGAACTACTCGCTATAGAAAACTTTATATACAGGGTTCTTAAGAAGCCCCATTAATGTAAAAATAAGGTACATACCTTTAATTGTTTGCTTTATAAAACCCTGGGGCTGCGAGAGGTTGCGGAGTGAGAGAGTGATTTTTAAACTACTATAAATATTATACAAGGCCATAAAAACTAATAATACCTTTTGCGACGGGGTCTTTCAGCGATTTTCCGTTAATGATTTACTAGGCTGAACATTTTCGATTGGAACAGCCTAGTAAAAATCGCGTTTTAAACCCGCCCCCTCTAAACAGCGCCAAAATCGCGGACACGGGGTAGGGCAGATGCTCAGCCACGATTCAGGTAGGTTTTGTAACATACCTACATACATTGTTGAATTCAGCTGCCGTCTGTTCACTACCAGTGTTTTGGTAAAATAGGTTTAGGTTTATTATTGTCACATGTAGTAAGGTACAGTTAAAAGCTTTGTTTTGCATGCTATCCAAACAGATCAGACATTCCATGGAGAAACGAGGAACTGCAGATGCTGGTTTACAAAAAAAGACACTATGTCTGACGAAGGATCCCTTCCCAAAACATCATCGATCCATGTTCTGGATGCTGCCTGACTCGCTGAGTTACTCCAGCGCTTTGGGTCTTTTTCAGATACACTGCATACAGATATCAAACTTGCGCAATAGATAGAACAAAGGGGAAGTTACAGAGGGCAGAATATAGTTCTTGGCAGTGCTATGCATCAGTTCTTTAGACAGTCCAATATCCTCAATGGGGTAGTGATGAATTGAACACATCCTTAGCTTATGGAATATCTGTTCAGAAACCTGATAACAGAGGGGAAGAAGCAGTTCCTGAGTCTGCTGGCGGACAGGAGCATAGAGAAATATTTCAAAAGTTATAATGAAGTAACTAGAAGTAGCCACAGTGAGAATATAATGGTCCCGTGTTCAGTATTTCTGACAATAGAACACTCTTGAGATGTTTGGGCACCAAAAAATATTTGTTTTTCTTCATAGCTGATGGTCAAGCTCAGCTTGCAGCTGCTCTGGAAAAAGAACGGACAGTCTCAGAAGAACTGCTTACCCTTCGAATGCAAGTCTCTTCACTGGATTCACAACACGGCTTATTGCGTCAAGAGAAGTGCAGATTGTTAGCTCAGCTGGAGTCGGAACGAGACAGGCTTGAGAAGACTGAAGATGAAAGTAGTAGGTGAGTAAGCTGTTAATTTCATGGATGATAAGATGGTATAAATAGAGAATTTCAGATATTAAAAGTGGCCATTTGCCACCCATGCCCTGTCCCATCACATCAACCTTTTATACATTTTCAATAATTTCCTTGGCAGTTACAATAATTTTGATAATTTTCCGTGCCCTTTTACTCTTTGTCTCTCGCATGGAATTTTTGACATCACTCTCCAAATTACCACCAATCTGAATTTTGTTGAAGGTTATTTTCTTGCTTTCCAACCCGATATCCATTTTAAGATTAGTTGTATTATTTTGTAAACCAGTTCCTTGTTTCGACAGTCTGACTGTCCTCGACTACATTTTATCTGTTTGCTTTGTTGTTACCTTCTCTTAGATAACAATGACGTATTCTACACTTTCCTTGAGCTTCACCCCCTTTGATGTTTCCTTCTCACGCCTTACACTTCCTTATCTCTGTATCTTCCCCCCCCCCCCCCCCCCCCAACTCCTGGTCTGAAGAAGGGTCTCGAGCCAAAACATCACCCATTCCTTCTCTCCAGAGATGCTGCTTGTCCTGCTGAGCTACATCAGCATTTTGCATCTATCTTCTACTTAAGAAGTTTGTTTTGAAGAATGTTTATTTTAACTGGAACGGTGCCACCTGTTGGATCTATGCAGTGAATAATATTTTGTCATGCTTGCTTTGAAAGACAGAATGTGCACTGCGGTACAGTGAATGGCTTTGTTTTGCACGCTACCTAATCAAATCAAATAATACTGTACGTAAATACAATCAAGACAAACTCAACAATAGATGAAATGGAAACATAGAGACTGCAGAATACATTCGTTCTGAGCATTGTAATGACTGGTTCTAAAGACAAAGTCCAATGTCCGCAAAGGAATAGAGGTGAACCAAACAATGCCCTACCTTATTCAAGGACAGTTCAGAAACCCTATAACAGAGTGGAAAAAGCTGCTCCTGGGTCTGGTGGTAAGCACTTTTAAGCTTCTGTGCCGTCTGCCTGACGGGGCGGGGTGAAGGAATGGCCGGGGTGGAACAAGTCTTTGATTATGTTGGCTGCTTTTCTGAGGCATTGTGAGAAGCGTAGATGGAGTCAATGATGGGGTTCCTGGTCACCCCACAACCACCACCACCTCCCCCAAGCAACTTCCTGGGCTGTACTGTAACTCTACAAAACCCAGTTGTCCTGCAGGCTCTATTGCTGCAGTCGTTACCTAAGGAAATGTGGCCACTAGTAGTAACGAGACAGCTCGTTGCAGTCTCGTGGCATTTGAACTGCCTTTAAATGTTCAATGTGATGTACAGAATTTGAAAAAATATGAAAGATGATAATATAGAAAAATAGATTTAACCGACAAAAGTTAATTGAAACATTAACAAAAGGAATAAATAGCAAATCGCCTGTTTTTTCAATTACATATGTAGCTTATGTGACATATGGCTTTATGATGATGAACCTCCTAATCACTGGAACATTTGTACTGCAAACCCCTTGCAACACAATTATGTTTTCCATAGGCAAAGGCAATTATAAATATGGATATAGAAATTTGTATTGGTAAGAAGTTGACACAATTTCAATAGGACTTGCAGATGTGTAATGAAACTTAAAATTGAAATCAATAACAATATTTTTTAAAATAATGTTGCCCAGATGCAAGTCTGGATTTAATGGTTAAACTATTTTACTTAATGTTAGCATACATGCAGAAAAGCAATTGGGTTATTAGAAAATAAGCACTTGTTATTTTCAGGCAGCATGTGGCATTTGACAATCTGAAGACTGAATACATGAAGGCTCTTGAAGAAACAAAGAAAGAAAAGGTAACAAAAAGTAAAATTAAGTTAATTTGATTAGTCAACTGAATCTGTGCCTCTCAATCCTTTTTATGATATTTCCTCCCATATTAGAATGCCTTGACTAATCAGTTGGAAATGGAAAAGTTAAAAGTTGAACAGGAAAGACAAAAAGCAATCCTTGCACAAGATACACTAAAAGAGAAGGTATTTAGCTTTAGTTTTAAATTGTATATATGAAAACCTAGTATATCTAATTGATATTTGGATCCTTTTTATTTACTTGTAATTGCCATTATGAGTAGGAAATAATTGTTTATGTACTACGTTGCTTTCCATGTTTTACAATTTCTTTGCAATTTTTCTTTCTTTCAAAGGAGAGGAGGCTGCTTACTAATCAGCTGCCAGAGGCTTTGACAAGCACTCCAACGCTCTCTCGATCCAGTTCCATCAGTGGCACTGAGATGGCAATTTTACAAACTTCCAATCATTTCCAGGTAGGAATGCCTAAGAGGGAAGTCGGGTGAAATAATTGATTGGAAAGTGTTCAGGGGCTCAAAAAGATGTTCTCTGTCAAAATATCCAAGTACAGTCAGGGCAAGTAAGTGGTATGTACAAGTGAGGGAGGTTGGGAAGGATGACAAAATAGCTCGGCACAGAGGAACGGTGTAGTCTTATTCACTGCTTTGAGGGGTGAAGCATCAAACTCTACATAACTAGATGATAAAGATGATAAGGCAGACAGGAACTGTCGGATGAATTTTTTTCGCACGGTTCATGAATTGTATATATTTATCAATTGAATAAAGTATTTTGAAATTAATTTTTAAAAAAAGGAACTGATTTCCCTTACAATTCAGTTTTGGAAAGTGACAGCAAGTCTCGTGACTGCCTGATCTTTTCCTTCGAGCGATTCACTGCTTTGCGATTTGCAACTGAGTGACACAAAGTTCCATGTTGGGAGAGAGGTCACACCCTCTTTTGAACCGACTTCTCCCAGGGGGAGGTGCTCACAGGGGAGAAGAGTGGAAATTTGAGGCCAACATGCCATACCTCTTGTGAGATGTTACCAGTTTAAGCATCATATTATGCCGTTCAGATGGTGTAGAGAGTGCTACAGGTTAATTTCTCTTGGTTTAGGTTTATTTTTGTCGCAAGTACCATAGCACAGTGAAAAGCTTTGCTCTGCATGCAACCCAAACAGATTTGATATACCATGCACAAATGCAATCCGTTCAAACTGTTAGAACCAATGTGAAGATACAGAGTGCAGACTTTCAGGTAGAAAAGTGTATTAGATTACAGATACAACTTGAGAACAGGCCCTTCGGCCCACCGAGTTCATGCCAACCAACAATCACCTGTACACTAGTTCCATAATATCTCCATTTCATATAATTTATTATACTATTATACAAGATTTTAAAAGAAGAAATTATAAGTGTGTTGGAGTATTATTAAGAGTAATACCCAGTTGTCTGAAAAGTTTGCCAGTCCCGTGGATGCGGGTTTATCCGAGTTTTGTAACAAGTGTAGAAATGTTAGAAAAATATTATCTTGATGTATGCACAGCAGAACTTAAAGGAGCTGAGCTGGCAATATTATTACAGCAACATCAACATGATTCATTAATTTGCCTCATTAAAACATTAATTGTAAGCATTCATGCTTTTTATCCATCAATAATTTATCCCAGAGATGGACATAAAACGCTGGAGTAACTCGCGCAGCATCTCTGGAGAGAAAGGAATGGGCGACGTTTTATGTCGAGACCCTTCTTCAGACTGGGAGTCGGGGGGGAAAGGGAAACTAGAAATATGGATGGGGAGGTGTGAAAACGACAGATCAAAGCAGCCTATTTCCTTCGCTCCATAGATGCTGCTGCACCCGCTGAGTTTCTTCAGCATTTTTGTGTACCGTAGATCAAAGCAAACGATGAGCAAGGAAAATATAGAATGATTCATTGTTGGCTGAGGGGAAGGTGCCAATGAGGCAAACAAACATAAAATTAACCAGGACAGTGAAACTAGTTGGAGAACCAGGGTGGAGGAGGGATGGAATGAGAGGGAAAGCAAGGGTAACTTGAAGTTGGAGAGATCAATATTCATACAGCAGGGTTGTAAACTGTCCAACCGAAATACGAGGTGCTGTGTTTTTTATTTCCAGCATCTTATTTCCAGCATATTCTGATGCTGTTGTGGTTTAATGTGGGGGAAAACTGACTTTTATTTTACTTATTACAAATCAGCTTATTGGCTGTTGTTTCTGTAAGGTTTGTAATAATCTGCAATTGAAAAGGAAGCTTATGATAAATGCTACTTGTGTTGAGATCTTAACTTTGATTCCTGACTATGTTGTTTTTGAGACAACATAACATCTTTATACCGTTGCAACCAATTTCTCAAGCCCTATTGTAGACCGCTGGAAACCTGACATTGCAGATCATTGATGGGACTCGGGAAATAAAATTTAACAGCAAAGGTGCCTGGAAAGATTTCAGAGAATCTGACATTTTAACAACTTGGAAAGGTCATTGGAATTTTGGAGTCCTGGTGCAGTGGAGATAAATGGCAGTAATGATCTTGGCATTTTTGCTCTGTTTGAAACGGGCATAAATTCAGATTTTGCCATTGTGGCATACTGATGTGTATTGTTATGATCCCACAATCATGGCAGTAATATGCAAGGCTTGATACTGTGTAGTAGCCAAATAATTCATCAAATCCATATGGACTCATTCGCACCTTGTGTGATGATTTGCCTAATACAAATAATTTAATATTTAATCATGCCTCCGGGAAATATTTCCTTGTACTTCAGTCGGTGGGCTTTATTTTAACTGTTTCCCCATCCACAGTGGCACTCTATATCCAGTCTGGCATAAACTAAAGATGTGGTGTTAAGATAGAGAGAATCCGTACAGACCCTTTTTATGCACACAACAGGCAACAAAGGTGGCCCATTCCCATGTGCAAAGGTGGGCAGACAAAGGCCTATGGTGGCTGCAGGGTCTAACCTGAAGCTTGAGTTGGGGTGCTGGTTTCTGTGCCAGGCAGAATGTAAGTGGCTGGGCCAGATGGATAGTCCCCTCTCCTCACTGACTTGCACAAATTGCAGAACATTGCTTAAAATGCATTGAACATTACATTGGGGTAGCGCAGCATAGGTTCACAATGTATGGAGGGACCGTCATATGTAGATAGAATGGAACGGCTGGACTTGTAGATTCTGGAACTTAGAAGGATAAGAGGGGATCTTATTGAAGCATATAAGATTATTAAGGGTTTGGACAAGCTAGAGGCAGGAAACGTGTTCCCGATGTTGGGGGAGTCCAGAACCAGGGGCCATAGTTTAAGAGTAAGGGGTAAATCATTTAGAACGGGAGGTGAGGAAATACTTTTTCACACAGAGAATTGTGAGTCTGTGGAATTCTCTGCCTCAGAGGGCGGTGGAGGCCGCTTCTCTGGATGCTTTCAAGCGAGAGTTAGATAGAGCTCTTAAAGTTAGTGGAGTCCAGGGATATGGGGAGAAGGCAGGAACGGTGTACTGATTGTGGATGATCAGCCATGATCACATTGAATGGTGGTGCTGGCTCGAAGGGTCAAATGGCCTACTCCTGCACCTATTGTCTATTACCCAACCATCCTACCAACAACTACTGAGCAGTCCTGAGCTACTATCTACCTCCTTGGAGACCCTTGGACTACCTTAGATCAGACTTTACTGGACATTTATCATGCACTAAATGTTATTCCCTCTATACTGTGCCTATACACGGTGCATGGCTTGATTGTAATCATGTATTATCTTTCTGCTGAATTGTTAACACGCAACAATAGCTTTTTCTCTGCACCTCGGTGCAGAGAATGGCAATAAACTAAACTCAAACTCAAATCTACATTGAACTAAGTGGGACTAGTGCAGATGGAGCATCTTGGTTTGCGTGGGCAAGTTGGGCCAAAGGGCCTGTTTCCAGTCAGTATGACTCTATGACTATGACTCTACAAGTTCAGTAATCATGTGCATTTTTTCAGGATGATTTATTTGAACATTCACTTACACCTCTAACCACATCGGCCAGTAATAACAACTTGTACGACGTCCTCCGAATGGGGGGAGAATCAAGCATCTTTGAAAATTTGCAGTCTCAACTAAAGCTACGAGAGGGGGAAATTGTACAGCTGCAGGTTGGTATCAATAAAGGATTTAATTTGATGTGTAAAGACATCTATAATATACTACATCTAAATTTGTAATATTGACTGTATTTGATGCATTAGTAGATTTGGTATTTAATTTGAGGTGGGGAGGTGGGGGGGGGTCCCTCAGCCACAGCCACCAGTTGTTTTGAAATGCATTGTATCTCTGGCACAAACCATTTATGCCTCAAGTCTGGTCTGACAGTGTTCAGAATGCTGTGCTGAGATGTAGTCAGCATTGAGACATGTTGTGAATGCTGTTTCTTGGTTTCCACAACGTTGTTTAGAAAGCATATACTTATCAATATTTTTGTGCCATTTTAATAGTGTAGGCACAATATTTTTTTTTTTTTTTTTTGCAAGCAGCCCTCTTTTTTTTACTCATTAATTGATCCTAATTAATAATGTATGTAGGATAAGATTTGACATCACTGTTTATTTTTGTGATCTGGGAATTGTTGCCAAGGCTTGCATTTATTGTCCATCACCGATTACTCAACAGATTTGTCAACTTCGAGGGTCCCTAGAGATTGACAATAACTAATTCCAATCTGGTTTTGTAGAGACAATGAACATAAGCTCGTACAAATGACATATCAAAGCATCATGTATAAAAAAAAAACATGTGTCTCTGAATTTCTGTTAACTATGTATTGATTGTAGAAAGAATGTACATAGAAAGCGAAATGAATAGTTTTTTGAACATTTTTTAAAATCCAGGAGTTAACTGATATCTCGTATCGAGCTTCTTGCAATAATATCTGAAACCATGGGTTTTCATTTAGTTCGACTTCACTTAATTTTAATAAAAATTATATGCTTCCTTTACCATGTTAAAAATGTAATCAGACTGTTTTTTTTTAAGTTACCTTGGGTTTTAAGTTGCAGTGCCTGTTTAACAATTATTATTTATTGTCCCTTTTAGTTTATTTTTTTTAGTTTGAGATTCAACGCGGAAGCAGGCCCTTTGGCTCTCCAAGTCAAGGCCGACAAGCGATTCCTGCACACTAAAAGTTTCCAACACTAGGGACAATTTACAATTTTACCAAAGACAATTAACCTATTAACCTGTACTTCTTTGGAACGTGGGAGGAAACTGGAGCACCGGGAGAAAGGCCACACAAGGGGAAAATGTACAAACTCCATACAGACAATACCGTGATCAGGATTGAACCCGTGTCTCTGACGCTGTAAGGCATCAACTCCACTGCTGCCTAACTGTGCCTTCAAACGATTGTGGAATAAGCCCCGTTTTTCGATTATCAATGTAGACTGATGGTTTACTTTGAAGTTTGAGCAATATTGCTTGCATCTTTCTCCTTATTTTGTGCATTGCCAAATTAATGATTAAATGAAACCCTTTGATCTTTTTCCTCCACAATTAAAATGTTACAGATGAACTAAATCAAGCTTTATTCTTTACAGTTTGAGATTTCTAATCTTGAAAGAAGTCGAGCCATCATGGCTGAGGAACTTGTCAAATTAACCACGCAGAATGAAGAACTGCAAGAGAAAGTGGATGAAATCCCCAAATTGCGTGCACAGCTTTGGGTATGTTCTATCTATTTGCAGTTTCAGGTGAAAATTATTAACAGCTGTAGCACTTTGCAGGAGCTGCCTAATTCAATCGTTCATCTCTACTATTAAAATTATCAGTTCTTCAAACATAGAAACATAGAAATT
This sequence comes from Leucoraja erinaceus, assembly GCF_028641065.1. NCBI lineage: Eukaryota > Metazoa > Chordata > Chondrichthyes > Rajiformes > Rajidae > Leucoraja > Leucoraja erinaceus. The sequence continues at coordinate 9,068,104 of NC_073392.1, read as the reverse complement.
AGGTGCAGGAGTAGGCCATTCGGCCCTTCGAGCCTGCACCGCCATTTAATATGATCATGGCTGATCATCCAACTCAGTATCCCGTACCTGCCTTCTCTCCATACCCTCTGATCCCCTTGGCCACAAGGGCCACATCTAACTCCCTCTTAAATATAGCCAATTAACTGGCCTCAACTACCCTCTGTGGCAGAGAGTTCCAGAGATTCACCACTCTCTGTGTGAAAAAAGTTCTCCTCATCTCGGTTTTAAAGGATATCCCCCTTATCCTTAAGCTGTGACCCCTTGTCCTGGATAAACTTGGGTAGGTAGTGTGTGGGAAGGTACTGCAGATGCTAGTTTAATCCAAAGATACACAAAATGCTGGTGGAACTCAGCGAGACAGGCACTACCTCTGGAGAGAAGGAAATGTGTGATATTTCGGAAGAAGGGTCTCGACCCGGAACGTCATCTCCAGAGATGCTGCCTGTCCTGCTGAGTTACTCCAGCATTTTGTGTCTAACTTGGGTAGGTAGGTAGATTGCAATTAGTCACTGTCTTTGAATTGGCAAAATAAACACTGCAATGCATTTCCATTCTCAATCAGTAAGTAGGAACATTGACAGAATACATGTGTGGATGGTGCATGAGTAGAGGTTGAGTTTTTCTTGGCATACAATCTCGTTGCCAAAGCCTGCACTTAATATTAACTACCTGTGAGAGCAATTGAAGGACACTTGACACCCTGGAATGAAACCCATCAAAGAACCACTTAGACTGAAGCAAAGAGGAAAATAGGCCTGAAGTAGTACATTATTGACAAAAGATTAAACAATTTGTTGTCATACAGCACAGAAAGTTGCCCCTCGGCCCAACTGGTCCATGTCAACCAATATGCTCATCTATGCCGGTTCCATTGACCCATATCGCCTCAATCTTTCCTGTGCATGTATCTGTCCAAATGTCTTAAATGTTGTACCTGCTTTAATCACTTACTCTGGTGGCTTGTACCATATATGTACCATTCAATGTATGATAAAGTTGCTCCACAGGTTGTTATTAAATCTTTCCATTCTCAACTTAAATTTATGCCCTCTAGTTCTTGATTCCCCAATCCTGGGGAAACATACTGTGCATTCACCCTGCCCATGTCCTGCATGCTTTTATACACTTCTATAAGATCACCATTCTGTCCGACCTCTCTCTAGCTCCATGGAATAAAGTTTCCACCTGTTCAACCTCTACCTATAGCGCAGTCTCGAGAGGAGTAAATTAGACCTACCAACTCGAGTGTGCTTCTGTGAAATTTGTATTTTCTTCATACTGTCCACCTAAAGTATTTGAGTGTTTTTCTTGCTGGTCTTTAATGTATATATAAACTTGCATATTTTATCCAGTGTTTGCAGCATTGTTAAAGAACTTTGTCATTTCAGTTACAATTTTTAAGCTAAGATTTTTTGAAAGAAACAATAGTTGCTAATTTCAGCATGTCTTTGTTTTTGTACTGTAATAATGCTTGTTTCCAATAAACTTATATAATTTATTTTTTAGGACATTGACCAACGATACAACACCATCTTGCAGATGTATGGTGAGAAAGCCGAGGAAGCCGAAGAACTGCGACTGGACTTGGAAGATGTGAAAAACATGTACAAGACCCAGATTGATGAATTATTAAAGCAGAGGCTGACCTGATTTGCTTTATCTTTTAGTTGACTTTTTCTCCCCCCAAAGTTTCCCTTAATGTGAAATGCAATACTGCTGACAGTTATCTGGCATCGAGTGTGAATGTACAATTGTAAATATAATTGTATTCTTTCGTGTGTTTTGTTAATCATCTGTTGTTGCCTTGGAGGAAAACTACACAATACTTTTTGGTGTTGAAAAAATGACTAATGTAACATGTACATATGTGAAATACAATATTCAAGTGCAATATTATGAGGAAACGCGAGTTGATCCTTTGGGTGAAGATCTGACATGTCATTTTCTGTGCAGAATCGTATTTCCAAGTACAAGGTGAACCAATTTTGTTACCAAACTTAGTTGACCAGCTCGATGCTGTTATGTTGCACAAAGCTTTAATCTGTTAAAGATGGAAAGTGTTTTAGTAAATCAAATACTCAAACACTCCATGACATTCAGATAAATGTACTATTAAACGATTTGAAAATAAATCCAATCTGTTGAATACTATTCAATGTTCTAATTGTTATTAAACTATACAAATATTTCAAAATTACTTGCTCTGGGAATATAAACAGAGGACTTAATTTCAATACAAGATGTCTTGCTATTGATAATTGGCTAAAAGAACCTGTATATTGGTCTACTTTTGCTAATAGTTGCACTAATCTAGTACATAATTTAAAGTCTACTAATATGGATTATTCTGTATAGCATATGCACTTAGTTATATTAATAGATCATCTTTGGTGCTATATTCTGTGCATTGAAAGTAAATTAAAATGCTTTATTTAAACTAATTTTCTAAATCTTGAATTCATAATCTGTGCTATTATACCTTTCAAATGTAAATTTAAAATGTAAATAATTTACTTTGTGTAACAGTAGGACTTGGGTAATAAAGTCTCTGATCTGATCTGCTGCTGTTCATTATGGTACGGATAAACTTCAACATTTTCATCAGATATAGTAACTGAAAAATGACCAACAATATTTCTTTAGGCTGGAACCTAAAGAATTTTTTTTTTCTTCTTTTAAATATAGTTTTAAAACTGGTGGTGAATTATTATTTCCATATGAGCACCAAGCATTTTTCTCAACCAGTGGTCAGTCAGTCGATTGCTGGTTTCAGTGAAGTGTTAGAAGTAATCTTGCTGCCGTGAGAAAATATGGCACAGGTGTGACGGGACCCTTTCGTTTCCACATAAATCATCTTGCCTTAATACTGATTAAACACCAAAACTGAGAACGAGGAAAGAAATAATAATCAAAACTATTCAATATCTATGCAGAGCAGAAGTTGGCACATCATTATTGATTAGCAAAGTTGATTAGCTATGGAAAAACATGAATTTTAGTGATTAGTTAATTTGGTGGAGTATCACTATTCTGATTTTATAAGAAAAGCATTTATAAGCGACACTATCTAGGCACCTCGGGTTTTATGCTTGAAAAGCAGCTCGTCAATTAAGCGTGTAAATGAAATATGCCTGGCACCACATGCTATACGATGTCAGGAGTAAATTTGCGTGCGTTATTCTAAAAATAGAGGAGTGCGTAAATTAAACATTGGTAGTAATTAGACAAGCGCATTATTCTAAAAATGCGTAATTCAAACATGCGTAAAACATGAAGTGCCTGTATTTCTAAATAACATGTATTCCATGTGCAAACTTTGGAAGAATATTTATTTATGACAAAGCTCAATGTATATAAATTGTTATCTTATATTCATATTTAAATATAATATCTTGCTTCTAAGTTCAAATCGTGTATATTTATCAAATAATGATTTTGCATTGTTCAGTTACGAATGGCAATGTTTGGCGATTGGGTATCTCGTGACAAAGACAATTAGCAGATTTGCTTTGCATCTCTGAACATGGCAATTTCTGATAAAGTAGAAAGAATTGATCAAATTTTATTTGATTTATTCTTTGGATATTGTTAACAAATATTTGGATTGTTTATCTTCACATTCACTATGTTCAACATTGAAACATATATTTTAGAAGGTACGGCACACATACCTTAAGAGTTATTGGTAACTGAAGCATTAAAAATGGACAGTGTTCCGGAAACAAGGTATTTTGTCTGCAGATCTTAGTGCTTGGTGATTTCCTACTGTGCTGTTACGTGCCTTTTTATTTAATATTTATTGTTAGTCAGATAGTAAAATGCTTTTCTTTGAGCACATCATTCTGCTGTGATTTCTAACTTCAATATCTTTGAAGGGTTTGAATAAATCATTTTTTTTCTAAAATTGTCATTTTTTGGATATGTCCTAATCATTTGGTAAAGTTTGAAAATAATAGATTTTGGAAATAATATTTTATTTACCTTTTCATGAAGATTTTCTCAAGCTTCTGCTGCCAAGACGTCTTGGTTGATAACAGCCAGCTGACCAATGCTAGACTGTATGACCCCCCCTGAATTGTGTCAGTGGCTTTCAGGATAAAAGGAGTACTAAAGTCAATTGTATACACAGGTTGTGGTGTTGTGGTATTGATATGGATAGCCAAAATTATGGTCTGATGCTTGAACAACTTTGACTTATGTTGGTGATATGAAATACGATTAATCAGGCCATGTTACAAGAATTCGCTGTAAATGAAGAAAAGTGCTTTTTTTAGTTTTTTTTATACTAACAAAAACCGAAACCACAATTCTTCAATTTTAGTGGTTTCATGGTTGGTTTTGTTTCAAATCCTTTGAAATGTCCAAATGAAATTACAGTAGGTAACTGGACATTAATGAACTAACCTTGGGTGACATCTGTTGGAATATAGGATTTATTTGGGGGTGATTTTCCAAAGATTTGACACTTAATTCTTTTTGACAGAATTTCCAAAAACAAAATGTAACAACAGTCAGTTACAATGCACTTGTTGTAAGATGACACCATTGTTTCAGTACATGCAGAAGCAAGGAACTGCAGATGCTATTTTACCAAGGAATGATACAAAATGCTGGAGTAACTCAGTTGGTTAGGTAGCATCCCTGGAGAACATGGATCTAGACCCTTTTTCAGACATAGTCGGTACATAGTCACCCAGCCAGATTGGATGGATGCTGCCAATTTGTTGATCTTCCTCATAACTCTTCTATGGACTAACAAGAATGTGAAGCAAGATGTGGGTCACCTCAGACTGTTCCTCGCCATTGTGTGTACTTCGGCTCAACTGCATTCCTTGATCAGGTCCAGGAAAAGACATCTGAGATTATCATTGTAAAGAAACAACAATAACAAAATCTGGAAACCTTGTTAATGGTGTAGATTACAGGAGTTGTCTAAACAAAATCTCCACAAACACAGGTCGGAGATCTCACTAACGTAGATGGGTGGAGAGATTTTGCACAATTTTTATTTTATATATACTTTTTTTTCTGAATTAAAGCTTATTTTGGGAAATAAAAATGCAGTACACATAACAATATAGCACAGGGACAGGGGCATCGGTACAACATGATGTAAATCCCCCCGCCCCCTCCACTAATTTCAGCTGCCTGCACTTTCTATTTTTGACGCCATGCAGGCAACGAATTACACACGGAATGAGGTCAATGTTGCAATGCAATCGAAGGGCCGAAAGGCCTACTCCTGCACCTATTATCTATTGCAAGAGAAATGAAGAAAATGCACATAATTGGTAATGTCTCCCCCACCTTTGCGACCATAAATTAATGCAGGTCGAGAGAGCGATTCAAGAGTGTTTTATTGTCACGGGTCCCAGATAGAACAATGCCAATTCTTATTTGCAGCAGCACAACAGAATATGCATAATACGGATTAAACAACTACTCAGTAGAAACAAAAGCACGGTTCAATGAAAGGTATTTGGTCTGAAATGTTCTCTCTCTTTAGATGGTCAAGCAATCCTGGACGTTGCATGTCTTTGCATTAGTCTCGATTTCAAGCCTTCTTTCCTCCAGAGCTGTGGAAAGGGGGACTTCCCGTCGCTTTGTTGATGCTGGGGGGAAAGTTTGTGATGTTGCACTGGGCGATGGCGCCGCGCTTGCCTTGCTTCGTTGCTGAACGCCGGCCCAGGTATGGAACCCCGCCGATGGATACATTGTGGCTGCAAAAGTCTCAGAGTTCCCATAGTTGCCGGCTGCCTGTTTCACGCAAGGTTTGGCGTGTGGGGAGCGTGCAGGGAAACAAAGCAACTTAAACCGGTCGTATGTGCAGGAAAATAACTGGATTCCTCCTCTCCAATGATGCTGCCTGTCCCGCTGAATTACTCCAGCATTATGTGTGGGAAGAAGCTGCAGATGCTGGTTTACACCGAAGATAGCATTCTGAAGATAGATTCCATGTTCGGTGTAAACCAGCATCTATCTGCACCCTTTCCTTCTCTCCAGAGATGCTGCCTGTCCCGCCGAGGTACTCCAGCATTTTGTGTCTATCTTCGGTGCAATTGAATATTCGTTGAAAGCAAATCCTCCTCCATTCAGGCTTGGCAGAGAAGGGTCAGATTAAAACAGGTTATAATAGTTTAAAATGCAATCAGACTGCACAGCCAATTTGTATTGCATTTATTACTTACCAGTTTGCCGTTTGCAATGTGCTTGGTGCTCCTGTGTAAACAGTGGATAATTCGAATACTCACATGTTGAGAAGGATTTTTTTTTTAGAATTTGTAACAATCAAGTTGGGTTTCAACCACCCAAAGAGATTGAAGTCTTTACTTGTATCTAGTGGTTGGCTGAACTTTACAGGACGGAAAAGCATCAAGACAAGATGGCATGTCTCCAGAGAGCTGCCTGTCCCGCCGAGATAGCATGACCCATAGCAAGTTTTTGCAACCAGGCACAGCCAATTTGTTTATTACTTACCAGGAATGTGGTGCTCCTGTGTAAACAGTGGATAATTCGAATACACACAGTTGAGAAGGATTTTTTTTTTAGAATTTATCAATCAAGTTGGGTTTCAACCACCCAAAAGAGATTGAAGTCTTTACTTCTAATCAAACAAGATGGCATGTCACCCATAGCAAGTTCTGGAAGAACTCAGCAGGCTCAGGCAAACGTCTGTGGAGGGGATTAATAGGGTCTGTCATTGGGGATGGGGATCCCTTCTTCAGACTGATTACCTACCTACGTAGCTAAAACTAAATGGCAGATTAAACATCAAACAAGTGTATTAGGGTGACATGGTGGCGTAGCAGTAGAGTTACTGCCTTACAGTGCCGGAGATCCAGGTTCAATCCTGGCAATGCCAGTTATCTATACAGAGTATATACGTTCTCCCTCCCTGTGACTGCGTGGGGTTTCTCTGGGTGATCCGGCTTCCTCCAATACTCCAAAGACATACAGATTTTGTAGGTTAACCGGCTTCGGTTGGATTGTAAATTGTCCCTAGAGTGTAGGATAGTGTTAGTGTATAGGGATCGCTAGTGGGCACGGACTCGGTGGGCCAAAGGGCCAGTTTCTGCATTGTATCTCAAAAGACTGAAGTGCTCTTTCTTCCAGTCCAAGAAACATTTGGGCGGCATAATGGTGCAGCGGGTGTAACTGCTGCCTCACAGTGCCAATAACCAGCATTCGAGGGCTGATCTTATAGAGGTGTATAAGATCATGAAGTAGATAGAGTAAATGCACAGAGTCTTTTACCCAGCGTAGGGGAATCAAGAAGCAGAGGACATGGGTTTTAAGGTGAAAGGGGAAACATTTAATAGGAACTAGAGGGGCAACTTTTTCAATGAGAAGGTGGTGGGTATATGGAACAAACTGGCAGAGGAGGTAGTTGAGGCAGGAACTATAACAACATTTAAAAGACATTTGGACAGTACGTGAATAGAACATTTTTAAAGGAATATTGGCTAAACACTGACCGGTGGGACTTGTGTAGATGTGACATCTTGGACAGCATGGGCAAGCTGGGCCAAAGGGCCTGTTTCCATGCTGTATGACTCAATAATTCTAATCAAATTGCTGCAGATTTATTGAGGTCGTGTTCAGATCATCAGCGAGAGATTCTCTGTGTCCAGAATCAGAGGGTTCCGACTGCAAAAGAAAACCTTGCTGATGAAGGATGGAATCAATGCAACAAAGCTGATCGTTTGTTGACTGTAAAACAGTGATGCTTTTGTACGCCAATGTGTTAAAGGGCCTGTCCCACTTTCCCGAGTTACTCACGAATTGTCCCGAGTTTTCCCCTTGATTCTAACATGGAGAATGTCCGTAGGAGGTCGTTGGAGTCCGTAGATATATCGTAGCGGCTCGTTATGCCAGCCGTAGATACTCGGGGCATCAGGTAAGTCGAGACGTTTTTTCCAGCATGACAAAAAAGTCCACGAGTAAAAAGGCAGTCTGGAGGAGGAGTTCGTAGATCACAAAAATCTTGATTTTTTTTTTTTAAGGTCCTTTCAACTCGGCAGAGGACTCGGGAAAGGGGGACAGGCCCTTTAAATTCAGTTTGGCCTAGTTTTTATTCAGGGAATTTGACCATGATCATTACTTACAGAATTCAATTTACAGATAAAATTTGCCTGCACGCTGGAAGTATTAAAGCCAATCTGAATTAATGCTGCTATAATTTAGTGGTTCAATATAAACCATTTTATTTTAAAGCATTTTATTTTACCACAAAAACTATTCTGTCAGGTATTGCGCACCGTCATATAAATGTGAATATGTTGTTGTGTTGGATTTAACAATATAATAATATGATTATTTTGTATAAAATAATGTATTGTTAGGAATATAATAAAAAAATTATGGATGTACCGATTTTCGTCAAATAATGAAATGAAATATTGAATGCTTTAGCCCGTTGAAAAAGGAAAGTAAGACTGACAAACGTAAATGGATGGAAGACCATGAAGTAATTGAAAATGAATTTGGATTTTTACATAGGTAAGTGGAGAAAATATTATGTTGTAAAAGTTGAATTCAGGGTGGTGAACTTCATCTGTTAAGAGTTTTAAGTTTAGTTTTTTTTTTAGTTTAGTTTCGAGATACAGCGTGAAAACAGGCCCTTCACCTCACCGAGTCCCCAGCGACCTCTGCACATTAACACTGCCTTAAACACACCAGGGACAATTTACCTTGAAACCAAGCCAATTAACCTACAAACATGTACATCTTTGGAGTGTGGGAGGACACCCTAGATCTCGGAGAAAACCCACGCAGTCATGGGGAGAACGTACAAACTCTGTACAGCCAAGATCGAACGTGGGTCTCTGGTGCTGTAAAGCTGCAACACTACACGCTGCGCCGCCCAAAGTGGGAGAAGAATATGATACAGCTGCAGGCACAGGAGACAAGGTTGCGTTGTGGTCTTCAGCTTGCAAAGTCCCTCGTTTTCATTCAGAATTATCCGGCCTCTGGCCCAAGATCTGATCATTTATGGACATCTTACTGTGTCTCCCCATGTGTTCACCTTGATACTCGTACCCGCGCTGGATGCTATAAATTACAATGTGTGCAGCAGTGGTAACATTTGGAGCCGTATGTTGTAGTAATTGATTGATATATCCGGGACAGATGTACAGTCACTTGCTTTTGTTCCAGGATTTGCATCCCATGTAGGTCATGGAGATATTAAGTCGATTATTACCTCGAGATGTTGTGTTCGAGTGAGGCAGATGTCTGTTAATCTCTATTCATTATTTCTATTGTCTCATTTTAAAGATCAGATTAAATAACAATCTGTGGCAGCGATTCCATTTACTACGAGAGATAAAACCGCATCAGTGAACCAGATTTTAGTGTCAGTATTTGCATTTAAGTTTTGGAGCACTTTTTCACAAGTAAAATCTGTGGCATCAAAGTTGTTTTCCTTGTTTTAGTTTAGAGATACAGAGCTGAGAATTAACACTATCCGACACACACTGTGGACCCGGATCTCTGGCGCTGTAAAGCAGCAGCTCTGCTGTCCTTCCCCTTGTCTTGTTCAAGAAACTTGTTTATTTCAATGCTTAGATCATTCTCTGTTGTAAAGCAACTCGTGAAAATCTATTAGGAGTTTATATTTTTCTCTCATAGGTCTACCATCACCATATTATTGCTACTTCAGTTTGTAATGGAGCCCGCTGGAGGCTTTGGACTGGAAGACCAAAACGTTGTGGATAGTGCCAACAAAATGCCTTTGTATAGTAACATCCGATTGCCCGATGAACACATTCCTTACTTTCTACACAATAATATGCATATAGCTGTTACTTGTGAGAAAGATTCCCTCTGCCCATTTAAGGTAGGTTTAAGCTTTGCACATTTTGATTTGCAGATAGCCAATGCAATATTTTCCAAACTTTTTCAAGTTCTCCTCGAGCATCCAATATAATGATTGCAATAGAGGGCAGATGTTTAAGGTGAAGTGGGAAAGATTTTGTAGGAAATGAGGGGTTTCACACAAAGGGTGTATAGGGTGATTTCACCAAATGTCAAATGAGCGTAGATCCCCCCTCACGTGACCGAAAATTTTAACTGGAGGACATATGTCAGTTCGGTACATGTTAGTGAATGGGGAAACACGCACTTTCCCACCCGTTAAAAACATGGAAAACGGCCGATTTTTGAGCTGAAATTTTCTGTGCTAGTCGGGGTGACCGTGAAGCACAGCGACCTAAATTTTCAGGCAAAAAAAAAGATAGAAAGTAAGGTAATTACAAGAGGGAACTGAAGGTGGAAAACAGCGGAAGTGAACAGCCGACATTTGCCGTGGAGATTTAAAGATCCAAAATATCGGGAATTATCGCGTTTGCTTGCTGAATTTCATCAAAAGTAAGTTAATAATGCCTTACTTTTGATGAAATTCAGCGAGCAAACGCGATAATTCCCGATATTTTGGATCTTTAAATCTCCACGGCAAATGTTGGCTGTTCACTTCCGCTGCTTTCTTCCTTCAGTTCCCTCTTGTAATTACCTTACTTTCTATCTTTTTTTTTGCCTGAAAATTTAGGTCGCTGTGCTTCACGGTCACCCCGACTAGCACAGAAAATTTCAGCTCACAAATCGGCTGTTTTCCATGTTTTTAACGGGTGGGAAAGTGCGTGTTTCCCCATTCACTAACATGTACCGAACTGACATATGTCCTCCAGTTAAAATTTTTGGTCACGTGAGGGGGGATCTACGCTCATTTGACCTTTGGTGAAATCACCCTATGGAACGAGCTGCCAGAGGAGGTAGTTGTGGCAGGGACTATCGCAACATTTAAGTAGCAATTAGACAAGTACATGTATAGAGGGATATGGGCCAAACAAAAGGAAGTTGGACTAGTGTAGATGGGCCAGTGTGGGCAAGTTGAGGGGTGAAGGGCCTGTTTCCAAATTGTAAGACTCTATGAGTAAGGAACAATGGAATATGGGTTCACGGTCAAAATCCTTTTGCCAAATGGCTTGTTTGTTATAGTTAGGTTTTTTTTTTAGGCCATTTAAAAAAAAAAAATTACTTTACATTAACTTACGACAAACATTGAAACATTCACAAAGATACCGGCATATGTCATGTCATTTGAAAGCATTATGACAGCACCGTGCATACTACAGATACAGATGTCTGGTTTTGTACTAGTTTAAATTTTTTAAAATTTAGTTTAGTTTATTGTCACACGTATGGAGATACAGTCAAAAGCTTATTTTTCTGTACCATCCAGCAAAAGCTGGAAAGACTATACATGATTACAATCATGCGGTCCACATTGTATAGATACAGGATACAGGGAATAATGTATAGTGCAAGATAAAGTCCACTAAAGTCCGATTAAAGTTAGTCTGAGGGTCTCCAATGAGGTAGATAGCTCAGCAATGCTCCAGTTGTTGATACGATGGTTCATTTGCCTGATAACAGCTGGGAAGGAACTGTCCCTGATTCTGGAGGTGTGCATTTTCACACTTCTGCACCTCTTGTTTGATGGGAGAGGAGAGAAGGAGTGACCGGGGTGAGGCAGTTGAAGTGTAGATGGAGTCAATGGAAGGGAGGTTGATTTGTGTAATGGTCTGGGCTGCGTCCACAATTCTCTGCAATTTCTTGCGCTTAGTTGGGGCTATGTGCAAATCAAGTAGAAGTTTTAGTATTTTATTCACTGTGATGTGGTTTTCCAGCATTTATGTCAAGATAAGATTCCTGATTTTAATTGTATAAGGACATTTGTTTTAGTTTAGTTGAGAGATACGGCACTGAAACAGGCCCTTCGGCCCATTGAGTCCACACCGGCCAATGATCCTCACACACTAACACTATCATACACACTAGGGACATTTTACAATTTTACCAAAGCCAATTAACCTACAAACCTGTACGTCTTTGTGGAGTGTGGGAGGAAACTGGAGATCCCGGAGAAAACCCACGCTGGTCACAGGGAGAACGTTCAGACAAGTAGTCAGAATCGAACCCAAGTCTCTGACATGTGCCACCCTCGTTTTGGTTTCATGACTGTTATTTAAACCTTTAGACCTAGACATGCTTAATGAGATTAGCTCCAACTGGGTATAAAGGAGGGAATTACACCAGCAGACATCTCTTCCAAAGCTGATACAGTCTGAAGTAATACCATTAAATTGTTCTGTGTCTAAATTATAAAAGATAGTTTCTAAAAGGAGCTATATTCTGGAAAGTGTATACATTAAACTGAAAAGAATGACTTGATGGGCCGAATGGCCTAATTCTGCGTCTATATCTTATGGCCGTAACCAAGCTTCATTGGTACCCGTCCAAAGTCTAAATATCGGCTGTCTCCATCACTGGTACAGGATGTACCATCCACAAACTACACTGTATTTGCTCAGTTAATATTTAATCTATTATTTTGAAAAGTACAAAAATCCGATAACTGAGTTGATGAATCATGAAGAATCTGTGAGTTTACATGGATTTGGAAAGCCAATTTGTAGACGGATGGTCAACGCCTTAAATTTGAAGAATGGTCCTTTAAGCCACTGATTCCCGTGACATTTATTGCCCGGATTGCTCTGATGCAATTCCTTCAGGAGATGAATTCTGTCATTGATACTGTTCAATGTATTTAACGTGCAGTGGCAAAGTTTAGCTAAATTTATCCGTGATCCTGAAGGCAATTGAACAAAGCGTGAAATGGATTGGCTGACAGATAATTCCTGTCATTCCAATCAATCTTAACTGCTAGCCTTGCAGCACTTTTAATGGAAGATATGGAAGACGACGGAGCTATCATTTAAAACAAAAAATGGTTTTCTCCTCAAAGGTCCTTGGGTTGACAATGTCTTATAGAACCACTAATGAGAAACAGTATTGAGAATCATCGTCCCAATTAACTTTTTCTCTTGGAAGTCCAAGGGGTACGATTTTAAATCAATGTAATAAACATAGAAGCAACCCATTTGAGGGAAATGAACTTTGGGCAATAAACATATTTGTCACTGAAGATAGACACAAAATACTGGAGTCATTCAGTGGGTCAGGCAGCATTACTGGAGAAAAAAAGTAGGCAATTGGCTGATGTAAAATTGTAAATTGTCCCTATTGTGTGTAGTGCCAGTGAATGGGGTGATTGCTTGTCGGCATGGACTCGGTGGGCTGTTTCCGTGCTGTATCTCTAAAGTCTAAACTAAGAATAAAGATGGACATTTTAGAAGGAATAAGAGCATGTTTAAAATAATTTCCAGTACTTTTTACCACGTTTAACCATTTTGTTCCTCCGTTGACATGAAGCATGGCTATCATTTTTCTTTAACTGTGTATAAAGAATAAGCGGTCAGTAATTGGGGTGAAAGGTTAAATTAGACGTGAAGCTAATTCTGCTTTTGCTGCAGAAGTACTTGAGAGAGCTGGAATCCTGCTGGGGCTATGAAAAGAATTGCAAGCCTGAATACAGATTCAGCTACCCAGTGTGTACTGAAGCCACATCAGGATGGTAAGACCCTCATCAAAGGTAATAAAGAGAACGGTATATGAATTTGGAGTTACATCACATTTGAGTGTAGAATTTGATGTGTCTCATATTTGTTGACTAAAGGGCATGTCGCACTTGGCGATTATTTTCGGCGACTGCCGGCATCATTGATTGATGTATCAGGTCACCGAAAAATTCGCGGCATGACGTGGCGTGATGACGTATTGACGCGCGGTGTTTTTTCAAGTGCCACAACATTTTTTTTGTCGCCGCTGGATTTTGAAATGTTCAAAATCTTTTGGCGACACTGACATAACACCGGCAGTCGCCGAAAAAATCGGCAAGTGGGACAGGCCCTTTATGGTGCAACTGACACATTTATAATTGGTTACATTTCGAACTTGATTATCCCTTGAAGCTTAGTTCAGTGTAGAGATACGGTGCGGAAACAAGCCCTTCGGCCCACCGAGTCCGCGCCGGCCAGCGATCCCCGCACACAAAAGCTATTCTGCATACACTAGGGACAATTTACAATTCTACCAAGCCTATTAATGTACAAACCTGTACGTCTTTGGAGTGTGGGAGAAAACTGGAGATCCCGGAGAAAACCCCACATTGGTCACGGGGAGAATGTACAAACTCCACACAGACAGCACCCGTAGTCAGGATGGAACCCGGTTTTCTGGCGCTGTAAGGCAGCTACTCTACCGCTGAACCACTGTATGGTTTGAGGTATCAGGAATAATCATCAAAAACAAGGTTTAGAAAGATCAGGGACTTAATTTTAAGGCTCCACACTAAAACTTGGTCTTTTACAGTAATCATTTGTTGTATTTGTATAACATTTTTTAGAAATCTTTGACTTAATAGAGAACACTAGCAAATTATGTACCGAAAGTTTAAAAGTTATTTAATAAGACATTTGAAGCAATCACATATCTAAACTATAAACTGCAGCTTTATGCAGCAAATGTTGTCTGTTGTAACCCCTTAATTGGAACTTCACATTATTCCTTTGTGATAAATGAGCTGTGCAATGTAATTAAGCGTTGTAATTACTTTGAATGCAATTAATTTGTGATTGGATTCTTACGAGATTTGTTGCTTTCAGTGCAAGTGCTTGCCATGATACATCATAAAGGCGACTCACCACAACACCACAGCGCCGCAGCTACTAGAGCTGCTGCCTCACAACTCAAGTGATCTGCGTTCAACCCTAACCTGCTGTGGTTCGTGTTAAAAAGGAATACTTGGAACTTTGGCGGCGCCCTTTGTGTGGCGGCTCTTTGCATACCTTGTGCTGTCGGTGTGGAGTTTGCATGTTCTCCCTTTGAGCCCACGTGTTTCCTCTAGGTACTCCAGCTTCCCCCCCAGATCCCAAAGACGTGCATATTGGGGGTTAATCAGCCACTGCAAATTGCCCAAGTGTTTAGGTGAATGGTAGAATCAGGGGAGTTGATGGAATAGGTTACGCCAAAAAATGGGCTGGCTTTGTGTACCGACATAGCCTCAAAGGGCTGAAATGGCCTCCGGTGTCAACAGGAAATATAGTAGTTGATGTAATTTCTCTATTAGATCAGCTATCAGCTTCAGTTGAAGTACATGACAAAACCAACATTTTTAAGTATCCTTTGATAAGTATGGGTGTCAGGGGTTAGGGTGGAAAAGGCAGGAGAATGGGGTTACGAGGGAGAGATAGATCATCAGCCATGATTGAATGGTGGAGTAGACTTGATGGGCCGAATGGCCTAATTCTGCTCCTATTACATGACCATATGACCATAAGTAGGAGCTGCACTGTGGCGCACAGGTGGAGTTGCTGTCCTATACCGCCAGAGACCCGGGTTTGATCCTAACTACAGCTGCTCGTCTGGACAGTGTTTGTACATTCTGTCCGTGACTGCATGCGTTTTCTCCGGGTGCTCCAGTTTCCTCCCACACTCCAAAGATCCACAGGTTTGGAGGTTAATTGGCTTTAGTAAAAATTGTAAATTGTCCTTAGTGCATAGGATAGTGTGAGTGTAGGGGGGTCGCTGGTCGGTGCAGACTCGGTGGGCCGAAGGGCCTGTTTCTGCACTGTAAACTAAATTCAACTAAACTAGTTGAAAACCAGAGCACCCAGAGAAAACCCACACAGTCACAGGAAGAATGTAGAACTCCATACAGATAGCACCCGTAGTCGGGATCGAACCCGGGCCTCTGGCGCTGTAAGGCAGCCACTCAACCACAAGCCGATCAAATTTGATGTGAACCTTTCAAACATCATTCATTGCCCTCGTTTGGCTGAGGTTGTTCTTTTTTGTCTTGGCTGTTTTTCATTCTTAGCCCCTATTTGTGTCACTTTATTAACAGGTTTAATTAGCTTAATCTAATTCCTTTTCATTAAACACTAACCATTTCATCATGTTCAACGTTAATGGTTAAGCCATTTATCCTGTCATGTTTTTTTTCTGTATCCAGCAACTGGTGTATGACTACTTCTTGTTTTATAACTCCCTCAGTACACTGTGTTCTTGCAGCCATTACATTCATGATTATTTGCTCTCATCACTCAACTTAAAATTCTCTGCTTTAAAATATTTTCTTTCAAGGGAAATGCAGCCCTTCAGAATGCAGGGCAAGCTATATGCCACCTGGGGGCGGCACAGTGGCACAGCAGGTAGAACTGCTGCCTCACAGCACCAGAGACCTGGGTTCGATCCTGACCTCGGCTGCTGTCTGTGTGGAGTTTGCACGTTCTCCCCGTGACCGTGTGGATTCCTCTGGGTGCTCCGGTTTCCTCTCACATCCCAAAGATGTATGGGTTTGTAGGTTTTATATAAACTGCCCCCTAGTGTGCAGGGAGTGGACGTAAAACTGGCTTAAAACAGAACTAGTGTGAACGGGTGATCGATGGTCAGCATGGACTCGGTGGGCTGAAGGGCCTGTTTCCATTCTGTATCTCTGAACTCTAAACTCTGATCCGCCTTTACAGTTTGGTAAAGCATTGCATTCACTTATGGTCACTCTTCTATAGCAAGGGTGTAATGACACCAGAAAGAATGCAGAGAGGATTTACGTAGATGCTGCAAGGACCCGAGGGCTATATGGCGAGCTGGTCGAGCTGACATAGTTCATCCCCCCAAAGCACCCCCCGGTCTTCCCCTCCCCCCTTCACAGCGATT
Source organism: Leucoraja erinaceus (assembly GCF_028641065.1). NCBI lineage: Eukaryota > Metazoa > Chordata > Chondrichthyes > Rajiformes > Rajidae > Leucoraja > Leucoraja erinaceus. Next base: position 9,051,466 of record NC_073392.1, on the reverse strand, counting down.
CCTCCACTTTCTCATCGATTGTCGACCACGGGTTGACCCGTGAGGCATTGCCGCTGCAAGGCCTCACCACCACCGAGAACCCATCGTCGCGAGGCTTAACAGCTGCCGCCGCTAAACTCTTTATCAACTTTATCTAAGTAATTATTTATTTGAATCTGAGATTTTATGGCTTGGAAATTAGAGTACTGGCTAAGTCTAGACTTTAGAGATACAACGCAGAAACAGGCCCTCAGCCCACCGAGTCCGTGCCGACCAGTGATCACCCCATACACTAGCACTATACCTGCAGGCTAGGGACAATTTACAATTTTTACCACAGCCAATTAACCTCCAAACCTGTACGTCCTTGGAGTGTGGGAGGAAACCGGAGCACCCGGAGAAAACCCACCCCGTCACGGGGAGAACGTGCAAACTCCATACAGTCAGCACTCGTAGTCAGGATCAAACTTGGGTCTCTGGCGCTGTAAGGCAGCAACTCTACCGCTGCAGCATAGTGCTGCCCTTAAGTCATACACTCGCACTTTTCATTTAATCTCCGTTGTCTCATAAGTCAAGTCACGTGTCATAGGAGCAGAATTAGGCCAACCGGCCCATCAAATCTATTCTAAAGATCTTAGTCGGAGAGTAGTTAATCTGTGGAACTCATCGCCACAGAGGGCTGTGGAGGCCAAGTCAGTGGATATTTTGAAGGCAGAGATAGACAAATTCTTGATTTGAATGGGTCATGGAGAGAAGACAGGAAAATGGAGGCAGAGATCAGCCATGATTGAATGGAGACTCGATTGGCCGAAAGGCCTAATTCTACTCCTATAACATATGAACGTAAAGATAATGACATTATATTTGACTCAAACACCGAGTGCTGGAGAAACTCAGCGGGTCAGACAGCATCTGTGGAGGAAATGGACAGGTGATGTTTTGAGCCTTGACCCAAATTTGACTGGTTGTTTGCTTGCCTCCTGGTTACCTATATGGTGCATATTTTCCTCAATCTATTGCATCCGTGATATTTGAATCAATACTTTAATACATTTTGTAAGGAACTTAAACACGATACAGAAAGTGGTATTTCGCACTGTTATGCCATATGGCTATCTGTTTGGAATACTTTCTCATGGACTGAGATCAAATTTAATTTTGGTTACAATAATATGAGATTGCAAAACAATGCACCTTACTCATGAAAATTACTGAAAGTCCTACATAGAGTGGATGTGGAGAGGATGTTTCCACTGATACGAGAGCCTAGAACCAGAGGGCACAGCCTCAGAATAAAGGGATGTACCTTTGGAAAGGAGATGAGGAGGAATTTTGAGGAATGAGGGTGTTGGGGGTTATGGCGAGAAGGCCGAAGAATGGGGTTGAGCGGGAATAGAATAGAATAGAATAGTTTCTTTATTGTCATTGTAACATGGGCCATGTACAACGAAATTTAAAATGTCAGCCAGTCAGTGCAGCATTCAAACATTTCTAAAGCTAACGAAACATCCACGGTAAAATAATAAAGATAAGCAATAAATAAAAAACACAGACAAAGATAGATCAGCTGTGATTGAATGGCGGAGTAGATTTGATGGGCCGAATGGCCTAATCCTATCCCTATCACATGAATATCTTTAGTCAGAGGGTGGTAAATAGACCGCCGTGGAGGCCAGGTTATTTGGGTATTTTTAAAACTGAGATTATCATACACTTGTTGTGGGGGAGAAGGCAGGAAAATGGGTTTGAGAGGGAAAGATAGATCAGCCATGATTGAATGGCGGTGTAGACTGGATGGGCCGGACGGCTTAAATCTGCTCCTATGACTTATGAAGTTGACATATTAGGCAATGGAAACAAAGTGGAAAGCGTAGACATGAGTATGTCGGTATTTGATGTAGGTCTCGAACCCACATAAATCCCAGCCTTAACATCATTGTTATTCAGCCGCAAGTGAGGCTGTGGTTTTGAGAAATTTGTAACATGACCAATGAATGAAAGAATGCAATACTAACAAGCGAGGGTTTCATTTTCTGTCTTGTGACAGGGCCAATACCGTAGAAGGAGCAGAGGAGATTTTCTGGAAGCAGGCCGATTTTGGTTACGTTAAAGAAATGCTTCTTGAGATGCAAACACTGTGTGAACCAGTCTCAGCAGTAAGATTTTGTAAACCACTTTTTGATTTTTGCTGAATTAATCTTATTTATATTGGCACAGAATTTGTCCAACATGCCCCATCAGTTAGTCCCATTTACCTGCGCTTGAATCATTCCTATCCATGTACTTATTGCCGAGAACTCAGTGGTTCAATGGGGCTTTATGTTCATGTGCCTTACAGCGCCAGAGACCCAGGTTCCATCCTGACTACAGGTGCTGTCTGTATGGAGTTTGTACATTCTCCCTGTGATGGCGTGGGTTTTCTCCGGGTGCACCGGTTTCCTCCCACACTCCAAACATGTGCAGGTTTGTAGGTTAACTGGCCTTCGGTATCTTGTAAAATTATCCCTAGTGTGTAGGATAGCGTTAGTGTACAGGAAACACTGGTCGGCGCGGATCGATGGACCAAAGGGCCTGTTTCCACGCTGTATCTATCTGATTGCTTGCCCAGCCTGCTGATGCCTTCACTGTTGCTGGATGTCATATATCCTGTATGGTAGGCACCCGATTCCCAATTATATAGGGCAGGGAGAATCTTCATCACGGAGCCTGTTTTAATAATTATGGCATGATTGCCTTGAAGTTACTGGTTAGCATTATCCCTTGGATATGCACAAACTGATGGAATAACTGAGCGGATCTGGCAGCATCTCTGGAGAAAAGGAATAGGTGATGTTTCAGGTCGAGACCCTTCTACAGGCCCGAAACGTCACCTATACCTTTTCTCCAAAGATGCTGCCTGTCGCACTGTTACTCCAGCATTTTGTGTCTATCCTCAGTGTAAACCAGCATCTGCAGTTCCATCCTTAGCATTATCCCTTCATTGATTGCAAAATTTCCTCCATTACTTTTATAATGATTTCTACACAATGTTTTGGTTTTGATTTTGTTCAAATTTGACTTTTTTTCTTCCTATGTTTTTTTTTTTAGGGTGATTCATCGCTGGCGTGCACGAAATACACTCGTTATTGTAGAGCCACTAATCTCTACATTGATTTGAGAAACCCAAGAAGGAACACAGACAGGTCTCTGTCTTCTTTGCAATAAACAGCAGACTTTTTTTTATGTGAATGCATATTCAGAACATACTTCACTCTGTTGTGTAACAAGTAGCAACTGTAAATTGTCCCTAGCGTGTGTATGATAGTGCTAGCGTACGGGGGTCGGCATGGACTCGGTGGGCCGAAAGGCCTGTTTCCGCGCTGTATCTCTAAACTATAAAACTATAAACTAAAATCCTAAATGCACAGTGAATGTCTCATTGTCTAATATTGTGTGCTCAAAGCATAAGAGGCTTAAGGAGGGAGTCTAAGTCGGTTCCTCTGTTCCCAACAGATACAGGGAGGATTTTCTTGAAGAGGGTGAAATTGGAGGCCATTGTAAGTTGAACAAGAAGGCACTAGTGGATGAGGGAGAACATAAGAGTCCTCTACAGTCCTGGTATGTATTTGTACTCGTTGTGGCATTGTGATTCATTGGGGGAGAATATTGAGGGAGAATTATCATTCCTGTTTCAAGATGTTAGGGGGAAAGCTACATCTTGTGGCTTCAAATCCCTTTTCTCCAAGGAGGATTTAAGGTTGGGAGATACCCATCCATCTTCTGCACATGGCTGCTCGTCACAGAAATAAGGGCAGCATTTTAATTTGATCTTTAACTTATCTTAAATACATGAACTTGCAAGGATGATAGTCCACGCAGCCGTCTAGAGAATAGTGTAACTCGTGCTTTAATAATTTCCCTTGCTGGTTGTTTTATTTATTTTAGTAGCTGTGGGTAGATTTACAAATTTTGCCAATTGCACTCTATTTACGTTGGTATTTCTAAGACTAAATGTAAACCCTTGTCGCAACTACTTTAAATCTCCATGTGTTCTCATGTGCATTTTCCCTTTCCCCTCTCCCCTCCTCCCTACCTCCCTCCCCCTCCCTCCTTTCCTTCCCCTCTCTCTCACTCCCCTTCCCCTCTCTCTCTCTCCCCTCCCCTCTCTCCCCCTTCCCCTCTCTCCTTAATTCTCCCCTCTCCCCCCCCATTTCCCCCTCTCTCTCTGCCCTATCTGTCCCCCTCTCTCTCCCATCCCTCTCCCCCTCTCCCCTCTCTCCCCTGTCCCCCTCTCCCCCCCTCTCCTCACCTCCTTTTACTCCTCTCCTCCTCTCCCCTCCCCTCCCCCCTCACCTCTCATCCCCTCTCCCCCTCTCCCCTCCTTCCCCTCCTCTCCCCCTCCTCCCCTCCTCCCCCCCTCCCCCCCCCCCCCCCCCCCCCCCCTCCTCCCCCCCCCCTTCTTCCCCCTCTCTCCCCCCTCTCCCCCTCTGACTGCGGGTGCTGAGGTTAAGATCAGATCAGCCATGATCTTATAGAACAAACTTTGCCCCGAGTCACTATTCCTGATATGCATCCATTGTTTTGTGCAGGTTTGCAGAGTTACAAACGTATTCCCAACTAAACTTTCAACCGATGGAAGGTGGAAATTGTGACCTCGTGATTGAAAAGCCAACCTACTTCATGAAGCTAGATGCAGGTACAGTTACACTTCCTACTAAATAGATGGCTTCACTTGCATAATGTTTCCCCTTTATGCATTCAGTTCCACCTCAACCTGTTAAATTATGTAAATCAACTTTGGCTCATTCAGAACTTGAAAACTGTTCTTTACTTTCAGGCGTCAATATGTATCATCACTTCTGTGATTTTGTTAATCTCTATATTTCTCAACACATCAACAATTCTTTTAATGCCGATGTGAATATTGTGATGTGGGACACTGTGAGTATTTTGTTCATTTATTTTCAGTTGTCGCCCTCAAATTTAAGCCATATTTTGTCGCCATCCTTCTCTGTGAATCAGATAATGGGGAAAAACCAAAGACAAACACTCTTACATAAGAATTTGTTCTTCTCCAATCTAAATTAACATCCTAATAAACTTATGTTTATTTACCTACTTGCGTTTATTGGCCCTGCTGTATTTTGCTGTGTTACGATAATTGTTTTAGATGGAACTGCCTCTCTAGGGTAGATGATCCTTTACCCCAGGGTGGAAATGTCCAATACAAAAGGGCATAGCTATAAGGTGAGAGCGGGAAAGTTTAGTGGAGATGAGCGGGGCAGGTTTTTTTAAGCCAGAGAATGGTGGGGACCTGGATCGCATTGCCAGGGGTGACAATAGACAATAGGCCCTTCAAGCTAGCACCGCCATTCAATGTGATCATGGCTGATCATCCACAATCTGTACCCCATTCCCGCCTTCTCCCCATATCCCCTGACTCCGCTATCTTTAAGAGCCCTATCTAGCTCTCTCTTGAAGGTATCCAGAAAACCGGCCTCCACCACCCTCTGAGGCAGAGAATTCCACGGACTCACCACCCTCTCTGTGTGAAAATGTGTTTCCTCTGTTCTAAATTGCTTACCCCTTATTCTTAAACTGTGGCCCCTGGTTCTGGACTCCCTCAACATCGGGAACATGTTTCCTGCCTCTAGTGTGGCCAAACCCTTAATAATCTTATATGTTTCAATAAGATCACCTGTCATCCTTCTAAATTCTAGAGTATACAAGCCCTGCAGTTCATGTTCTTCTTCGAGCAGAATTAGGCCATTCGGCCCATCTTCTACTCCACCATTCAAGCATGGTTGATCTATCTTTCCCTATATAACACATTCTCCTGCCATCCCCATAGCCCCTGACACCCTTACTAATCAAGAATCTGTCAATCTCCAGCTTAAAAAATGCCCATTGTCTTGGCCTCCACAGCCGTCTATGGCAATGAATTCCACAGATTCACCATCCTCTGACTAAAGAAATTCCTCCTCATCTCCTCATGATGCACGCAGATATGATAGTGGCATTTAAGAGGCTTTTAGATGTGGATCATGTAGATATGGATCATGTACAGACAGATGAGATCAGTTTAACTTGGCATCATTCGGGTCGGGACCGTTCGTCAATGTCTGACGAAAGGTCTTGACCCGAAACATCACCTATCGTTATTCTCCAGAGATGCTGCCTGACTTGCTGAGTTATGCCAGAACTTTGTCTCTATCTCTAAAAAACCAGCATCTGCAGTTCTTTGTTTCTACACTATAACTTGGCGTCATGTTTGCCACAAACATTGTGGGCCGAAGGGACCGTTCCTGTACTGTACAGTTCTACATGCTATGCATTACAGTCGGGCATTACTGTTAATGCTGTGTCCTGAGTCAATATTCCTTCCAAAAATGGTTAAAATTGTTAAATTTAGCTTTGCAACCTGTCAACTGCAGTGAAGGCTCTTTGGCAATTGATGGAAGCAACCTGACATTTTAATAATTCTGTTCAAAATTCCGCAGATACTTTACTTCGTAAAGTTTGAGATGATAAAATGAAGAATGGCTCTGCTGGCACCAACCAATATACTTTTATCAATCGCAGACAGGACCATTTCCAATGCTCTCCTGTCTGTCCTTCACTGCCTCGTCTCAGTGCATACAGAATCACCTCCCATATCCTTGCAAAGTTCAATCATATTAATCTGTCATCATCAACACTGTACATGAGCTGTGGAAATCTCACATTTGAAAAATTGTCACGTTATTTCACATCCTTCAAGACTTCACTCGCATCTCCCTTTCCCTTCAGTTTCGTGACAATTGATAAAAACTAGTCGTGCCTTCTCCGCTCCCCCCTTAGTTCGATCCCAGACTTTTCACGGTCCAGTGGGCGAATCACAACTAAATGTTAGGTCTAGTGATGGGTTAGGATAAGTGGAAGACAAGGCGAGAGTGTTTAGTATTTGTTCAGAGTGAGTTAATCGTTTGTATTTTCCTTTATTTAGTAGATACTGGTAGCAGAGGTGGTGGGAGGAGGTGTTGAGGGGGTTGTTCTGGGATGCCAGAACCAACTGTTGAGCCTTCCCGAAGTGTCGTTGGCCTAACTTAATGAAACAACAATGAAGGGAGGTTCTTCGGCCACTTTCGGTCATGGCTGACCATGGGTGTCTCCAGGGTGTTATTCCCTATATGGAGGACGCCTGTGCGTGACTTTGTTTAACGTGGGGAGACTGGTGCACAGACGGCCACCACATGGTCCTTGACAGATTTGGGTCTGGATCCAGTGGCATGGAGTCAGATTCAGATTCAGCTTTATTGTCATTGTGCAGTGTACAGTACAGAGACAACGAAATGCAGTTAGCATCTCCCTAGAAGAGCGACATAAATACGAGCAATAAATAAATCTATTTACGTGCAAACAGTCATAATATTTTTTTTCCCTGGTGGGAGGAGTGTCCGGGGGAGGAGTGATTGGCAATCACCGAGGTACAGTGTTGAGTAGTGTAACAGCCGCAGGGAAGAAGCTGTTCCTGGACCTGCTGGTTCCGGCAACGGAGAGACCTGTATCATTGTAGCATTGGGGTTTTCAAGTGGGCACCTTCCTCCCTACTTCTCTGTGGATTGTCACCTTGTCGTGGTGGAGAAGCTTGTGTGGACCTGAGATCCTGAGAGCGATGCCGTCTGGAGCTATACTCCTGGTAGGGCCACCCATGGCGGTAAGGTCCGGCGGTAAGGAGTCCAAGATGACCGAAGACCCTTTTCTGCTGCAGCCTTCATCCGCCTTCCCAGCCGTTGTGACGCTCCACTAAGGTCAGCCATCGTCCTCCGCCTGTTCCACCGTTGAGGTCTTGGTTGGATTGCTCTTTGTCAGAGACCTCCCCCTCGACCTTACCGCCATGGGTGGCCCGACCAGGAGCGTAGCTCCAGACGACACTCCTCTCAGGATCTCAGGTCCACACAAGCTTCTCCACCACGTCAAGGTGACAATCCACGGATAAGGAGGGAGGGAGGTGCCCACTTGAAAACCCCAATGATACAATGATATACTTCATCTACGCAATCTGCTTTGTGTAATGAGTGTGTTAACACATAGGTAACAATAGATTATTGCATATGGAGTTAGTTATTGTCCTTAGCATAAGTTGGTATATTCAGTTCAGATAGTACTTTGGGCTTGGTTTCCTTGTTTGAGCGCTTATCATAGAAACATAGAAAATAGGTGCAGGAGGAGGCCATTCGGCCCTCCGAGCCAGCACCGCCATTCATTGTGATCATGGCTGATCGTCCCCAATCAATAACCCGTGCCTGCCTTCTCCCCATATCCCTTGATTCCACTAGCCCTTAGAGCTCTATCTAACCCTCTCTTAAATCCATCCAGTGATTTGGTCTCCACTGCCCTCTGTGGCAGGGAATTCTGGTGTAAGAACACGTACTTTGTTTTTTAATTGTAATGTAGTTCAACAGTTGGTGTTTTTGTTTTCACTGAGTTACACCTTAGTGAAGATATAAAGTGCCCGACATGGAACAGTGTAGCACAGGAACCGACCCTTCGGCCTACGAGGTTAGTGCCAAACATGAGACCACATTAAATTAATCTCTGCTGCCTGCATGTAATCCATATCCATCCATTCCCTGCACATTCACATGCCTAGCTAAAAGTCTCTTAAATAACACTATCATATCTGCTACCACCATCACCCTGGCAGTGGGATCCAGGTATCTACCACTCTCTGTGTAAACAAAAAACCTGCCCCAAACTTTCAAGCCAGAGAGTATACTTAGTGGAATTCATTGCCATGGACGGCTGTGGAGGCCAATTTATTTGGTTATTTTTAAGTAGAGATTGGCAGGTTCTTGATTGGTAAGCATGTCAAAGATTATGGGGAGAAGGCAGGAGAATGGGGTTGAGAGGGAAAGGTAGATCAGCCATGGTAGAATGATGCAGTGGACTCTTTGGGCCGAGGAGCCAAATTCTGAAAGATGAGATCCAGAGAACTCGGCACCATTCAGCAGCTTGTCCCAGTTCTGCAAAAGGCACATTTAACATGACCAAAGTGACCTCACAGCACAGAAGCCTTTACTCAATTTTAAAATTGACCCGTTGTCTGACCCGTTGAGTTACTCCAGCCTTTGGTGATACAACATTTCTGTACTGTGTGAAATGTATGGTGTAGTGTACAAAGAATAATTCTACTCTTATACAGTGTGCTTATCTGTTCTCTGCCATCTGTTCCCAATGAGTACAGTACTTCAGAATAAATTGAGCACTGGCTTTATTTCTTTCATCTCCCGAGTAAACTGAATGTTTCATTAAAATGATAATTTTAAGGCTTGTTTGATTCTTCAGTCCATAGTCTTGGTAAATTGTTGTGGAAAACCATATACTCAAAAGAAAAAACATATTTTACATTTATTACAGTTGTTAATTTTATTTTGCCTGCTACCACTGTGCCTGTTTTGTTTCTCTCCGTCAATTTGTTTTTACTTTGTTTGAACGCTGTCTTTCAGATTATTTTAAAATCAGTTATTCACAGTCTAATATTTTGAGCAGTGTGAGAGCATCACTTAGAAAATTGATAGTTGTTTTTGAATCGTAAGCGCCGATATAAGCAGGAGTTGATTCCTTTTTCCACCCAGACAGTGATATGCTTTAACTCCAGTATTAGTTGCAACCAGCTGCAGAAACCAGCGTGACCATTATTGGAACACACAGGTTATGGAGTATCATTTCTTAAGTTGTGAAAACCGCTGAATATTAATTCAAACTAGATTTCTAATCTTGGGCTTGAAGATTGGTGTCTGTTTTCTGTACGTGGAAATAAATTGAACAGTAATTTCATTCCTTTGATATAATGCAACCTGATTATAGCACTAACATATGTTCAAGCTAACCTCTCTCTGCAAATTGACTTGGGCTCCATGTATTTCAAAACCTCTTGACTAATTTATCTTTGCTTACTTTTATATGTACCCTTCTGTAGCCTCTTCATTGGTTTTCTGGGCAGATTTTTCTCCCCTGTTTTGGAAGCTGTAGTTTATGCCTTCGAAATAAATAAATTACAAATAAATGTATCAAAATTGCATGCAGAATTTGTAAAGGCACGAGTGCAGAATGCAGAGTTTTATATGGACAATGTCTTATGGCGGTTGAGAGATTTGTATTAATGTTTGATGTACAGTCATACAGTGTAGAAACAGGCCCTTTGGCCCAACTTGCCTACACCGACCAATATGTCCCATCTACACCAGTCCCACTTGACTGCGTTTGGCCCCTATCTCTCTAAACCTGTCCTTTCCATGTGCCTCTCAAGTTGCCTCTTAAACGTTGCGATAGTCCCTGCCTCGTCTATGGAAATGTAATTTGTGAGAAAAACATTTTTCACACAGAGTGGCGAGTCAATGGAATTCTCTGCCACAGAAGGTAGTTGAGGCCAGTTCATTGGCTATATTTAAGAGGGAGTGATGTGGCCCTTGTGGCTAAGGGGATCAGGGGCTATGGAGAGAAGGCAGGTACGGGATACTGAGTTGGATGATCAGCCATGATCATATTGAATGACGGTGCAGGGCCGAATGGCCTACTCCTGCACCTATTTTCTATGTTTCTATACATGTTGATATTTTTTATTCATACTAATCCAGCTTTCAGCTTTTGTTTTATAGAGTTCCTATGGTTATGGCGATTTATTCAGTGACACCTGGAAAGCATTTTCTGATTACAATATTATACATTTAAAAACATTTGACCATAAAAGGGTATGGAAGTATTTTAATATTTGTAGTATGTTCATTTTTAAATGTAATCTGTTTACACATCAACCTTGGTACGTTTCTATGTGAATATCCAGGTATGCTTCAAGGAAGCAGTCTTTTCGTTACTTCCACGGATGCGCTACGGGTTATTTTACAATACTCCTTTGGTAAGTTTGCTTCATGCTTCACTACCTCTGCAATGAATGTAATTTGTTATTTCAGGTGCGAGTGGCGAGATTTAATAGGAACCTGAGGGGGAACTTTTTCACCGGGGGGGTGATGGGTATATGAAATTGGCTGCAGAGGAGGCAGTTGAGACATATACAACAACAGCATTTTAAAATATTTTTGGACAGTTACACGGATGAGAAAGGATTAGAAGGTTATGGGCCAAACGTGGGTAAATGGGACTAACTTAGATGGGGTATCTTGATCAGCATGGATGAGTTGGGCCTAAGGGCTTGTTTCTGTGCTGAATGACTCGATGACCTTTCATTCTGAAAGCAACAAATGCATAAAGATCAGTTTATTAATTTTTCTGTTCAAAGTGCTTCCAACATATAAAACACAAACTTACATGAATTCTGCGGTGGCAAGGAACACTAGACCTTTCAGTGAGATTGGGGATTGATTGTAACTAAATTCCTGATACAGATAATCCAGAATCCTTGTTACTTACTTGTTCACAAACTGTGCACTCTATAATTCAATGTGTACTCTGAAGAACAGTCGTAAAATCGCAAGGCTGGTTTTGCAATAATGGAATTAATAATCTGTTTTGGGATGGAATTAAATAAATTTAACATGCAAAGGAAGGTTCTCAAGCTGTTAGATTTTCACAAATTAAACCTGAAAATAACTTCTTGTTTCTGACAAGTCTGAGCAAAATTACTTACCAAAAATATTTATCTTAAATTTATATTTGTTATCTTAGCCTCTTGTGCATTGCAAATGCAAAGAGGAAAAAAAACTTCAATAGACAGTTTCAATAAGCAAGAAAGAATGAAGTGTTTTATGAGAACCACTTTATTTTACTTATAGTACTTTCTGTATACTACTTATCGTAAAATTATATAATAAACATGTACAATTATAATTAAAGTAATCATAGTACTATGGTAAATATATAATAAAATTTAACAATAATTTCACAAAAGATTAAACATGAGCCCTTTAATAGGATCAAACTTTTAACCTCAATGGATCATGAAATTTGATGAGTAAACGTATAAATGTGTTTGCCATTTATCCATTTATGTTAGTCCATGAGATGATTTGTTACATATAATGTTAATTCTTTGCTTTTAATTTATAGGTGCCTGACTGCTTTAGCACAGGGATGTTCAGAGCATTCTCACAACATGTCCTCTTTAGGTTAAATATTACAAAAGATGTTCCGCTGGTAAGTACCAAATGTAAAAGCGAATTACTGTAATAAAGGAGTAAGCTCAAATTTAATTATTCAAGTAATGAGCTCTGCTAACAACGTAGGATAACTGCAACAAAATTAGTCACTTTGGATGTTGTTTAGTTTAGAGATACAGTGCAGAAACAGGCCCGTCGACACAATGAGTCCACGCCGACCAGCGATCCCCGCACACTAATGTAATCCTGCATACACTAGGGACAATTTTACAACTCTACCAACCTAATTAACCTACAGACCTGTATGTCTTTGGAGTGAGAGAGGAAACCAGAGAGGAAAGCCCACTTAAAGAGAACGTACAAACTCCAGACAGACAAACACCCATAGACTGGATCGAACCTGGGTCTCTGGCGCTGAAAGGCAGCAACCCTACCGCTTGGTACAAGGTCTTGAGTAGTTGGGAATGACAAGACTTACATGTGTCTTTATAAATTATACAGGCAAACTTGCCTATTGATGAGTGTTTGCCGACACTGGGCCTGTACTTGCTGGAGTTCAGAAGGATGAGGGGGGGACCTCATTGAAACTTACCAAATAGTGAAAGACCTTGATTGAGTGGATGTGGAGAATATGTTTCTGCTAGTGGCAGAGTCTCGGACCAGAGGCCATAGCCTCAGAATAAAAGGGCGTACCTTTAGAAAGGAGTTGAGAAGGAATTTCTTTAGTCAGAGGATGGTGAATCTGTGGAATTCATTGCCACGGAAGGCTGTGGAGGCCGACAATGGATATTTTTAAGGTGGAGACTGCATGTGTTTGTCTCTGAGTGAGAATGTTACAGTTTGTAAGTTTTATTTTGTCTGTGGTCTGGGCTGATATGTTGGGTTCTTCTATCTTGCAGCTGAATATTAGATTATTAGAGATGCCGCTGGTTTAATGAGGCATTTCATCATAATAACATTGCTGCCATGTTAATTCATTTTATGAAGTTGGACTTCCATTACCCAGCAAAGATATGAAGGCATTTACTGTATAAATTCAATGACTGTTAGTTCCACTTAATCACTAAACTACACTTCTGCGCAATGTTAATTTGTCACACTTAAAGTTGTGATTTAAAGTCAATGTTCAGCAGTACTTTGCAGATTTTAGCCAAAGATGAAATAAATAAAACCAAACCATCATAAAAATGAAATGAGAGAATGGTGATATGAGAGTTGATGCCGTGTGGAATAGCGATGTGTTATTAGGTCGGGTTAAGATGAGGGTTGGTATAATAGTTGTACTTCCCCATTAACTTGTGCTCTATGCTCTGGCCACCATTTTGTTATAAAAGAGATCCCCTTCTGCAATAACTTTTAGTTTAGTTTAGAGATACAACATGGAAACAGGCCCTTCAGCCCACTAAGTCCACACCGACCAGTGATCACCCCGTCCATTCCCACTGTCCTACACACTATGGATAATTTACAATTTTACAAGTGCCAATTACACTACAAACCTGCACCTATTTAGAGTGTGGGAGGAAACCAAAGATCTCGGAGAAAACCCATGCAGGTCCGTACAGACTGCACCCATAGTCAGGGTCGAACCAGGGCCTCTGGCGCTGTGAGGCAGGAACTCTACCGCTGCGCCACCGTGCCGCCCTGTAGATTGGTTCAGTAGTTTGCAGGTTTTGAGAGTGATTCCTTACATACCTAAGTCCGACCTGTCCGGGTCTTAGGGAATTGTTGGAAATGGGTGGTGAGAACTGGTGCCAAATCCTGAGAGTTAAAATGTTAAAGTTAAACGTTACACATTTCCATAGAAATCTGATGTCTGAGAAGGATCCCGATCCAGGACGTCACCTATCCATTCCCGCCTCAGATGCTGCCTGACCCGCTGAGTTACCTCCAGCGGGTCAGGCAGTTACCTTGTGTGTTGTGCACACAATTCCGGCATCTTCAGTTCCTTGTGCCTCCAGAATTCCAAATGAACGTTTGGCAAAGCCCATTAACTTGGCTGGTGGGAAGCGGAATCTCGACGGAGGCGGTGGTGGTGGGGGGGGGGTTTCTCCTAAATGACAACGCAACACATATTCAATATTTTGAGATCCTAATGTACACTTACAATTTCGATATTTGGAATTCTTAATGAATCTACTCTCTTTTATCAAGATGGGAAGAATTCGTGTAACGTTCCTGGTAAGGAGCACGCAGTATCGTAGAGTTTTAAACCAGCAGGAGGTGAGTAATTAATGAAAGGATTTTTATTGTCTAAGGTGCTTTCCACTGGTTATTTTTTTTTAGTTTAGAGATACAGCGCGGAAACAAGCCCTTCGGCCCCGCACAAAGTAGTGATTAATGGGGCCATTTAGCGAACCTCACTGAAGTGCGAATGTCACTAAGTGCAAATGAACCACTAGTTTCCAGGAGAGGGCGGCTAGGGTCAGAAGCCACAGCCTCAGAATAAAAGGACGTACTTTTAGAAAGGAGATGCGGAGGAATTTCTTTAGTCAGGTGGTGGTGAATCTGTGGAATTCATCACCACAGACAGCTGTGGAGGACAAGTCAATGGATATCTTTAAGGTGGAGATTGATATATTCTTGATTAGTAAGGGTGTCGGGGTTATGGGGAGAAGGCAGGAGAATGGGGTTGAGGGGGAAAGACAGATCAGCCGTGATTGAATGGTGGGGTGGATTCGATGGGCCAAATTACCAAATTCTGCTCCCATAACTAATGAATTAATGAACTTCGCCACTTCTCCGAAGAGGAAAGCTACAATTTTTCTATTTTCAATGCACAACAGTTGCTTAGATAAATTTGATATAACGATGTAACTGCCAGTTGATAGAGGTGCAAGATGGCTCTCCCACATCCCCCTCATCATTTAAAATAAATATGTAGAAATGTGAGACAGACACATCTTCAATCAACACATTAAGAACTCCTTCATGAAGGAGGCAGGTGGGACTAGAGTAGGTGGGGCAGGTGATGGTCAGTGTGGGCAAGTCGGACCAAAGGGCCTGTTTCCACGCTGAATGACTGTCCAAAAACTGGAAAGGGTGCAGAGAAGATTTACGAGGATATTTTCAGGACTCGAGGGCCTGAGCTATAGGGAGAGGTTGAGCAGGCGAGGACTTCAGGAGGATGAGGAGTGATCTTATAGAGGTGTACAAGATCACGAGAGGAATAGACAGAGTAAACACACAGTCTTTCACTCAGTAAGGGGAATCAAGAACCAGAGGACATTGGTTTAAGGTGAAGAGGGAAAGATTTAATAGGAATCTGAGCGACAACTTTTTTACACAAAGGGTGCTGGGTATATGGAACAAGCTGATGGTGGAGGTTGTTGAGGCAGGTACATGGATAGGAAAGATTTAGAGGTGTAAAGGCCAAATGCAGGCAGGTGGGACTAGTGTAGAAGGAGCATGTTGGTTGCATAGAAAATAGAAACATAGAATAATAGGTGCAGGAGTAGGCCATTTGTGCCCTTCGAGCCAGCACTGCCATTCAATATGATCATGGCTGATCATCCAAAATCAATACCATTTTCCTGCTTTTTCCCCATATCTCTTGATTCAGTTAGCCCTAAGAGCTAAATCTAACTCTCTTGAAAACATCCAATGAATTGGTCTCCATTGCCTTCTTGTGCAGAGAATTCCACAGATTCACAACTCTCTGGGTGAAGAAGTTTTCCCTCATCTCAGTCCTAAATGGCCTACCGCTTATTCTTAGTTTAAGACCCCTGGCTCTGGACTCTCCCAACATCGGGAACATTTTTCCTGCATCAAGCCTGTCCAAACCTTTAAGAATTTTATATGTTTCTATAAGATTCCCTCTCATCCTTCTAAATGACAGTGAATATAAGCCCAGTTAAACCATTCTTTCATCATATGTCAGTCCTGCCATCCTGGGAATTAACCTGGTGAACCTACGTTGCACTCCCTCAATAGCAATAATAAGTTGGGCTGAAGAGCCTGTGTTTCCACGCTGTATGAATCTATGACATTCCAAAAGCCAACAATTTATTTCATTACCTCCCCTCTACCCCCTCCAATTTCTCTCTCCTGATCTTATAACTTGTCTTTCAAACCTGCTATCAGTGTCTTGTATCTCTGCAACATGACAGTCTTGTCAACATCTTTTCAAAAATAATACACATATGTCTTTGAGATGCTTCTTTTCGGGATGAGAAGTCTCTACATCAAACATTCCTTCAACGTGCTCTGTCAAATGCAACAGAACCTTGAAAATAAAAGGACTTGCTGAAAGTCACGTCAGATCCTAGAAATCTTGTCAAATGATGGAAAACATGTCAAACAGATACGGAAAACGCTGGAAATACTCAGCAGGTCAGGCCGCATCTGAGGGAAGAGAAACAGAGGCAATGTTCATCTGACGGGTCTGAAGGAGCCCCCCCCCCCCATGAAACGTTGACTCTGTTCCTCTTCCCATAGATAGACACAAAATGCTGGAGAAACTCAGTGGGACAGGCAGCATCTCTGGAGAGAAGGGATGAGTGACGTTTTGGGTCATGACCCTTACTTCATTCTGAAGTAGGGTCTCGACTCAAAACGCCTCCCATCCCATCTCTCCAGAGATGCTGCCTGTCCTGCTGAGTTACTCCAGCATTTTGTGTCTATCTTCGGTGTAAACCAGCATCTGCAGTTCCTTCCTACACACCTCTTCCCACAGATGCAGCCTGACCTGCTGAATATTTCCAGCATTTTCTGTTTACGCCAGAGGACTTTGCCTTTGTTTCCCCTGTGGTGGCAGTGAAAAAAAATGTCGGCCTCAATTCGCGGAGTAGCTCATCGAGAGAAGAATGGAGAGCAGGGGAGAGACAAGACTTTGCCTTCCATCACAGTGAGGAGGAGATTCACTGTGATGGATGTTTGTGTAAATTGTGTTGGTGTGTGTCTTGGTTCTTTTCTTGTTGTATGACTGCAGAAACCAAATTTTGTTTGAACTTCATTTGTGGTTTGAATGACCATAAATGGTATTGTATTGTATTGTATGATGCAGCTTAGGGAAGGTGTCTAACATTCAAGCTCAACTGGTTAAACAATAAAGGGCAAATTAATAGTAATTGGGCCTTTATTGGTCACAGTTGCAACTGCACAGTGTGAGTCTATTTGCATTTATTACACACGCAAGCGCCACCATGTTTTGGTGCCGTTATTCAAAGTTTAAATTATACACACAGTAATTGAAATACCAAATTGATTGGAGAGTAAGACATAAAAAGCTAGAGTAACTCAGCGGGTCATACAGCATCTCTGGAGAAAAGGAATTGGTGGCGTTTTGGATCGAGGCCCTTCTTCAGAGTGTATAAAATCATGCGATGAATAGATCGTGTAGATGCGCAGAGTCTCTTGCCCAGAGTAGGTGAATCAAGGAACAGAGGACATACAGTAGGTTTAAGGTGATGGGGAAAAGATTTATTAGGAATCTGAGGGGTAACTTTTTCACACAAAGGGTGGTGGGTGCCTGGAACAAGCAGCCAGAGGAGGTAGTTGAGGCTGGGATCATTCCAACGTTTAAGGAACAGTTAGACAGGTACTTGGGTACGACAGGTTTGGAGGGATCTGGACCAAGCACAGGCAGTTGGGTCTAGTATAGCTGGGACATGTTGGCCGGTGTGGGCCAGGTTAACCGAAGGGCCTGTTTCCACACTGTATCACTTTACGAATCTATGACTAAACTTTGGTAAACTTTGTTAAAATTGCTGGTCTGTTGTGTCAAGGGAGATTGCATTCACGCAACTCACAGTTGGCTAAGAGTGTCGGAGATGAGAGCATGGATGAGAGCGGGGGGAGGAGTAATTGGGGATGGGGAGAAGGGGGTGGGTGGGTGGGTGGGGTATTCATGTAGGATCAGCAGATGAGGGTTGTAGTGATGTGGGATGTATCAGTAAGACCCGGAGTCAGAAAAAGGGAAACACAGTTCATATCTTTTAGGGTCAGTACCTTAAAAGGGTGCATTATGTGTGTGTGTTTTATTGCCTTTTTAAAAGATGTAATTATTAACAAAATCATTGTTTATCATTTCATACTGTAATTATGTATTTTTAAGTGCTTGGGTTATTTCTGACATAGGTCTGTGATGGAGAGTTCTTGAATTGTGTTAATTCCTCAATAAAATTAACATTTAAAATACAGCAAATATTTGTACCTTTGTCCTCAGCTTGTGAAAGCTTTGAAGATGGTTTCTGTATTTGACGTCAGAGTGGTGGATTACAAGTAAGTATTTAACCTTGTACAATAGGGATGTGATTTCAGGATGGATGATGGTTGTTGGGAAGAAACTGTTCCTGAACCTGGAAGGCACGGTTTGAAGACTCCTACACATTCTTCCCGATGGCAGGAGTCCAATGAGAGCGTGGCCAGGGTGATCTTCTTCTTGCGTTTGAGGCAGAGGAAGCCCGCAGCAGGGTGATGCCATCCGGTTCGACATCCGTTGGTGCCCGCCCTGAAAAGGGCGCATGCTCCGAGCTGCGGCGCTGCTTCTGTCTCTGTTTGTTGTCGTTCACCTCACTGAGGTCAGTTGTCAGGTCTCACCATGAGGAGGTCGACAACATGAGCCTCGCCACGGTGGTGTGGGTCTTCGATGCTGCTGGCTGCCTTTTTGATACAGCACCTCCTTCAGATACTTAGGTTCACTTTGGGGGGGGGGAAGCCACTCTTTAAACAGAAAGAAACAAATTGCAGGAACAAAGCACCACAGATGTTGGGGTTCATACACAAAAGGACACAAAGTGCTGGAGTAAATCAGAAAGTCAGGCAGCATCTCTGGAGAACATGGATAGGTGACGTTTCAGGCCTTCAGACTGATTGTAAGTGGGGGCGGGGAGGAGAAAGCTGGAAGAAATGAGACCAGATAAAGCGTTATCACATTGGTGCTCTTTTAGTTTAGTTTAGAGATACAGCGCGGTAACAGGCACTTCGGCCCACCGAGTCCGCACCGACCAGCGATCCCCGCACATTAACACAAGCCTACACACACTTGGGACAATTTACACTTATATACAAACCCAAGCCAATTAACCTACAATCCTGTACTTCTTTGGAGTGTAAAATCTTTCTTTGGAGTTTAGAATTGTTACATTTTTCCATCCTCACCTTAAACCTTAGTCCTCCTCTGGTTCTTGATCCCTCTACTGTGGTTAAAATACTTTTATTGCATTTATTGTATCTATTCCTCTCACGAGTTACGGGTCGACACAGGTGAATGGGATACATTGGCAGGCAAATGGTTGGAACAAAGACCAGAGATAAGATCAATAGGTGTGAGACAGGTTTGAATATTTGCAGATTGTGAAGCCAGTGGGGACCAGTCTAGTGGAGCGATTCAGCAGATCCAATTCACTACGTCCACCATGCCTTGAGTTTGTGATGATGGTGAAGAATATGTTGGGTATTGCCAGCAAGAGGCATTTGTGTGGTTAAATATGATGTTTAAGTTTCTCCAGGAGAAACAGCATTGCCGATTACCTATGATTTTAAGACATAATGTGCATTTGCTACATTTTAAGGAACAGCACACTAAATCTTATTTCACCATCCATTGTGATAGTCCTACAGCATGGAAACAGGCCCTTCGGCCCAACTTGCTCATGCCAACCAAAATGTCCCATCTACGCTAATGCCATCTGCCTGCATTTGGCCCGATCCCTCTAAACCTGTCCTATCCATGTACTTTCCAAATGTTTTTAATTGTCATAGAACCTGTCTCAACTACCTTCACTAGCAGCAAGTTACATATATCTACCACCCTTTATGTAAAAAAATTGCCCCTCAGGTTCCTATTAAATCTTTCCATCCTCACCTTAAACCTATGTCCTCTGGTTCTTGATTTCTATACTCTGGTTAAAGGACTGTGCATTTACCGTATATTCCTTGCATGATTACTACTGCTAAGGTCATAAGTGATATAATTCGGCCATTCGGCCCATCAAGTCTACTCCACCATTCAATCATGGCTGATCTATCTCTCCCTCCAAACCCCATTCTCCTGCCTTCTTCCCATAACCCCTGACACCCGTACTAGTCAAGAATCTATCTATCTCTGCCTGAAAAATATCCATTGATGGCCTCCACAGCCTTCTGTGGCAAAGAATTCCACAGATTCACCATCCTCTGACTAAAGAAATTCCTCCTCATCTCCTTCCTAAAGGAATGTCCTTTAATTTTGAGGCTGTGTCTTCTGGTCCTAGACTCTCCCACTAGTGGAAACATCCTCTCCACATCCACTCTATCACTATTTGGTATGTTTCAATGAGGTCCGTTCCCCCCCCCCCCCCCCCCCCCCCCATCCTAAACTCCAGTGAGTACTGGTCCAGTGCCGTCAAATGTTCATCATATGTTAACTCACCCAGTCCGGGATCATTTTTGTAAACCTCCTCTAGACCCTCTCCAGAGCCAGCACGACCTTCCTCAGATATCGTGAGGAAGGGTATGTTAATTTTAGATATGGTCATTTTAGTCTAGAGATACAGCGTTTGACCCACTGAGTAAGTCCTGACCGGCGATCCCTGTACACCGCCACTATCTTACATGCTAGAGACAATTTACAATTTTTTCCAATGCCAATTAACCTACAAACCAGCACGTCTTTGGAGTGTGGTAGGAAGCCCGCGCAGTCACGTGGAGAGGTACAAGCTCCGTACAGGCAGCATCCGTAGTCAGGATCGAACCCGGGACTCTGGTGGTGTGTGGCAGCAAGTCTACTGCCCTGCCGCCCCTAAACTGCTAATGTGCACCAACTCGGGGGTGCAACCTCCAAAGTATGTTTGCGATGCGGGAAAAAAGTTAGATGTTGCAGAGCTAGTGAGTGGAGGAGGAATGTTCGGAAGTCATTCCCACAAGCTCATTGACCGTGTTGTGACGGAAGGACCATAAATGAGTAGCACGATCACAGGAACCTTATGCAACACCATTTATGGGGTTGGTGCACTGCGAAATTGTGCAGTGCTTTTATGCTTGGCTGCTTTGTGCAATATTAATAGTGCTTGTAGAACAAGCAGAAAGGGAAGCTCCAGTATTACTCCCACACATCACTGTTATGCTGCTGAGAAAACCTGCATCAAAAATTTAGAGAGTCATAATAGTTGGCATCAAATCCTGAAGATAATAGCGGGTTGCTTTATTGGCTGTAATCTCCTCCAGTCTTGCAATCTTCCAGGATCTCTACACTCTCATGGCCTGTTTTTTTTTGCATTCTGGTTTTAATTGCTTCATTCATGGCCATGTTTTAACCTGCCTTGGAAATTCTCTTCCTTATTAAAGAACCTTCTGGGGATTTATCCACCAGCATAAGTCTAAGGACAAACAGTGCACAATCCAAGACTATGTTTGACCAACAATGTTCTGAATATTTTCAGCCACTGTAATTGAGACTGAAGTTCTGAACCTATAATCTTCTTTGTAGCACACTTGAGTCTTTAATTCCAACTGAGCCCAGCTTACTCGTAAGTTGTGTCCTATGAGCTGATCTTACTTGCAACTTTCACCGATCTCAAGGGAAACATGAAGGAGAGTAAATTGGAGGACCTCAGTGGGCCAGGCAGTGTCCATGGAGGGAAATGAACAGATGACATTTTGGTTCACGACCCTTCTTCAGACTGATCTCAGTCTCTTGCCTCATTGTGCAGCCGTGCAAGCCAACATTATTTTACATTCAGACACAAAATGCTGGAGTAACTCAGAAGGCCAGGCAGCATCTCTGGAGAAAAAGAATAGGCAACGTTTTGGGTCAAGATCCTTCTTCAGACTCCGAGAGGAATTTCCCGGATTTTTTTTCCCGAATTGGACCTGGGTTTTTATCCGTTTTTTTGCCTCCCCCAGGAGATCACGAGGTTCTTGGGGTGGAGAGGGGTGATAGCGGTATAAAGGGGAGGGTAGTGTCTTGTGTTCTGTGTCTTGTGTCTACTGTTTGTGGGTAAGTGTGTCTGTTTAGTGTTCAGCCATGAGCGAATGGCGGTGCGGGCTCGATGGACCTGGTGGTCTGCTCTCGCACCTACTTTCTATGTTTCTATGTTTCTATGAGACCCTTCTTCAGATTCTGAAGAAGATTCTCGACATGAAACATCACCTGCTCCTTTTCTCCAGAGATGTTGCCTGATCCGCTGAGTTACTCCAGCATTTTGTGTCCATCTTCGGTGTAAGCCAGCATCTGCAGTCCCTTCCTACACATTATTTTACATTTTATCTTAACATGCCATTTGTAAAGGGTGCAATTCTGTTTGATTTTCTTCTTGACACTCAATGAACAGGATCACATTCACTTCTGCACAGAGGCTGGGAGTTAAATGGAACGATGAAATGGCCTGAGGAAATGGTTGAGACAGATACAACAACAACATTTAAAAGAGATTTGGACGGGTGCATGGATAGGATGGATTTGAAGGGAGAGGGGCCAAATGCAGGCAAATGAGACTAGTTTATATGGGCAATAGACATGGTCAATGCTTAACATGGATAATGTTGGCTATAGGGCCTGTTTGCATGCTATTTGACTGGAGGCAGAGAAGAATGTTCTATGATGAGAATGTTTTTCCATTTTTCCCCCCCAAAAAATCATCTTTGGTCAACTAAAATAAAAGGAGGAAATTGATGGGGTGATAAATTGTTTAAAGTGTACGTCTTATTACAACATCAAATAGTATTGAATTTTATTTCATTGTATTGCACTTTCTGATTGTTATTCTGGCAAAAAAAAGTCCTGCAGTGTTATTCATAGGGGCATCATGATTAGCTTTTCAATACGAATCTCTTAAATAAAGCTTCATTGTTTACTTCAGCCTAACTACACTTTGCAAGTGCAATTTCACACAAATATAACATCTTATTTATCATTCCATTCTCCGTAATCTTCCCAACATGCATGCAACGAGGAGTGTCTGGATGTATATTGGAATTATTGGACATAAAACTGAACTATCTCCTTATATTCCACACTAAACCAAAATTAAATCAGAACGATAAATTGTCTTGTAGCCCTATAGCATGCCCTTATAGAAAGATTTGTGCTAACTCAAATCCATAGCTTGCTGTATTTTGTGTGAAAATAGCTCTGTGAAGTTCGTTACAGTGTCCGGGAACATGGAATATTTGCTGACATCAAACAATGTTACCAATTAGTTAATGATTTAAGCACTCCCATTAGGTACTGTTTAAGAAGGAACTGCAGATGCTGGAAAAATCGAAGGTAGACACAAATGCTGGAGAAACTCAGCGGGTGAGGCAGCATCCATGGGGCGAAGGAATAGGTGATGTTTCGGGTCGAGACCCTTCTTCAGACTCTGTATTACCTAGAGTCAATATAACTTCTATTCCTATTTCTTCAAATGGCGCAATGCATTTAAAGATTGGTTAAAAAAAATAGTGAAGGAAGGAACTGCAGATGCTGGTTTAAACCCCAGATAGACACAAAATGCCAGAGTAACTCAGCGGGACAGGCAGCATCTCTGGGAGAGAAGGAATGGGTGACGTTTTGGGTCGAGACTCTCCTTCAGACTAGTCTGACTAGTCCTTGTCTGAAGAAGGGTTTCGGCCCGAAACGTTGCCTATTTCCTTCGCTCCTTAGATGCTGCTGCACCCGCTGAGTTTCTCCAGCTTTTTTGTGTAACCTTCGATTCTCCAGCATCTGCAGTTCCCTCTTAAACAACCCATTCCTTCTCTCTGGTTAAAAAAAATTTTTTGATGTGAAAGACTAAACTGCTCATGTGAGGCCAGGATTGATTAAATTAGATTTCATATTGTAGTCTTCACTTTCTAATCTTTTTCTGTCCTCAGAGACATTGGATTTTTAGAACAACTGAAAATAACACACAATTCGGATATTTTTATCTCCATTCACGGGGCCGGACTGACTCATCTCTTCTTCCTTCCAGATTGGGCTGTCATTTTTGAATTGTACGTAATTTTTATTTATTATTGCAAATCCGTGGTATTTCGTGGCATTTCATGTGTGCATTCGCCTTTTAGTTCAGTGGCAACAGTCCCTTTAGCTCACCATGTCCATGCCGACTAACGATCACCCTTACGCTAGTTGTATGTTTTCCCAGTTTCGCATCCTACACACTTAGGGCAATTTTCAGTAGCCAATTGACCAACAAACCTGCACATCTTTGGAATGTGAGAGGAAGCCGGAGCATCCGGAGAAAACCCCTCGCCATCACAGGGAGAACGCACAAACTTTGTACGGCCAGTACCCGTAGTCAGGATTGAACCCGTGTCCCTAGTGCTGTAAGGCAGCAAGTCATTGGTTCCCTCATACGCTTTTGTGATCCTTATAATCCACATGTTTCATTTAAAACCGTTAATTTTCACATCTTTCAGTCTTCTGAAACTAGCTTATCTTAATGTTCTCGTATATCATATGCCTGCCGATGAGAAAGGATTATAGAATCAATCTTCTGAATCCTCACAAAGTCACAATCTGTTGGTCCTAATTCCTTGTGACAAGCTGATGCACACACCCATCCAGCAGCAAATGGCACTTAGAAAGAGTTAGCTCATTGCCATAGGCTGCTTCTTCCGATTTGATAAGGTTTCTTGCATAACACAAGTCTGCTCTTCAGGTACAATTGTGACGATGACCGCTGCTATTTGGATTTAGCTCGACTTCGAGGCGTCCACTACACGACGTGGGAGAAAAGAGACAAAGTTATACCTCAGGATAAGGTTTGTGATCTTCACATGGAGAGTTGTGAGTCTGGAATTCTCTGCCTCAGTGGGCGGTGGAGGCCAGTTCTCTGGATACTTTAGTTATTTATTTATTTGTTTATTTGTTCCGAACAAGTAAAGACATAAATAAGAATAAATAACAACAACAAAATCGAAGTAGTCAAACAATTGGACACTCCAGGCAATATTTGCAAAGCAATGAAAAGCATAAAGCAAAATTTAAATGTCCCAACACTTTTTCTTTACAAGCTCGAAAAGGAGTGAGAAGAAGAATAACTTATTTAATCTCACCCCTTCTCCCTAAACCCTTCTTCCATATTTAATAATTAATTAATTAATAATATCCTAGACAATTTTTAGAGATGCATACAGACATATATATACATACAACTGATATACACATACAAGTAATATGTATGAAGTAACCAAAAAAAAATAAAAATAATAATAAATAAAATAATAAATAAATATTAACCCCTGTTTGTCAACCATCCCCTTCATCCCTGTACCTTGTGAAAAAAAAATGTTGTATGTCATTTTGAACTGGTTCATATTTGGACATTGCTTTAACTCCACATTCAAACTGTTCCACAATCCTACTCCACAGACCAAAATACAAAACGTTTTTCTGGAGAGAGCTAGTTAGGACTCTTAAAGATAGCGGAGTCAGGGGATATGGGATGAAAGCAGGAACGGGGTACTGATAGTGGATGATCAGCCAGGATCACATTGAATGGCGGTGCTGGCTCAAAGGGCCGAATGGCCTACTCCTGCACCTATTGTGTATTGACACTTATTTCCCGCAGCTGGGTTTTCAACCCAAATGACGACTTGAACCATTAACTTGATTTATTCTGTGGTGCTTCAAGAATTGAATGAAGGAATAAAAGGAAATAATCTTAACCAAACTCATCAGTAATTGGTAATAAATCAGGAAAAGATGTTCGTAAAGTAGATTTATTTTTGTCTGCCATAACAAACTGGTGACAATTTACATTTCCTTTCATATTAAATGTGGTAATATTTTTCTTTATTGGGGGTGAATTATTTATCTTCTTCATAACAGACAGATGCATGGGCTTTGTAGCAATAACATTGCTCTTTTCATTGAATCTAACTTACTCAAAAGGAAGAAATATAGAAACAAGGAACTGCAGATGCTGGTTTACTAAGGAAGACACAAAGAGCTGGAGTAACTCAGAAGGTCAGGCAGCATCCCTGGAGAACATGAGTAGGTGACTTTTCGGGTCAGGGCGCTTCGTCTGTCTGAAGAAGGGTCGCAACCTGAAATGTCACCCATCCATGTTCTCCAGGGATGCGGCCTGACCCTCTGAGTTACTCCAGCATTTTGTGTCTTTCTTTACTCAGATAGGAGTATGTGCTAGCAATCTTCCCCATCTGTCTGAAGCCCATTATGGCTTCAACGATACACAGCCTCCTCAAACATAAAAACATAGAAAATAGGTGCAGGAGTAGGCCATTCGGCCCTTCGAGCCTGCACCGCCATTCAATATGATCATGGCTGATCATCCAACTCGGTATCCTGTACCTACCTTCTCTCCATACCCCCTGATCCCTTTAGCCACAAGGGCCACATCTAACTCCCTCTTAAATATAGCCAATGAACCACCTTATGTGTCAGAGAATTCCAGAGATTCACCACTCTCTGTGTGAAAAATGTTTTTCTCATCTCGGTCCTTTTTCCCCCTTATCCTTAAACTGTGACCCCTTGTTCTGGACTTCCCCAACATCGGGAACAATCTTCCTGCATCTAGCCTGTCCAACCCCTTAAGAATGTTGTAAGTTTCTATAAGATCCCCCTTCAATCTTCTAAATTCTAGCGAGTACGAGCCGAGTCTATCCAGTCTTTCTTCATATGAAACGCTTTAGTGATTCTGATTTCCATCGAAAGCAGTTTTCTGTGCCCTCCGTTGTTTTCATTTCCATCAAGCATTGACTATTCACATTGATGATCTGCAGTAGGGAAAGTAGGGTAAGGTTTACAAATTAGTCATTGAGGCGAAAGTAGGTGCAAGGGATGTTGTTTTGAGGAAGCTCTGCTTATAAGGTTATGTAATAGCAGAATTAAGCCATTCAGCCCATCGGATCATGGCTGATCTATCTCTCTATCCTAACCCCATTCTCCTGCCTTCTCCCCATTACCCCTGACACCCCTGCTAACTTCTAGGGTTATTCTAATTGTATTTATACGTTATCTTTTTCCTTCACACAGGGACATCATCCAACTCTTGGGGACCACCCTAAGTTTACCAACTACTCTTTTGACGTGACTGAATTTATGCGCCTGGTCTTGTCTGCTGCACAGAGAGTAACACAGCATCCGAAATGGCATTTCACGCAATATCATACTGAACTATGACAGCACGTGGAGGTTGAATTGTGTTGGTGAACTTTAAAAAGGACTTGCTCATTTCTTAGACACCCTTGTAAAGACATTGGAATCTGTTACTGTTAGACGTACTGTATCAAGTGCATCATCACAAATACCTTCCTTGGTGTGTAGGTGCGTTTATGAATGGAGTCGAATATTTAAAAGTAGGCAAGTTCTGTAAATATCAAATACCATTTAGATATTAGAATTGTGTGCAACAATGGTTTATATTTATGTAGTCCTTTCCCCTTTTATATACCAATACATCCAAAGGAACTATTTTTATCTGAGTGTTCTTCTGTTCATGTTGAGTAAACCAAATAGTTGTCAGAAGTCATACTTGTGGTTTTGAAGGGGCGGGGTCTTAACTGGAGAAAGGGACTCGGAGATTTCAAGAAGGGAATTGCAAAGAATGAGAGGAAAATTACTGAACACATAGTTGTATGATTGGGGTGGATGGAGGTGCAAAGGGAGGATTTTTTCTGGTAAAAAATATATAGTCGTATGGTGTGGAAAGAGCCCTTCGGCCTAACTTGGCCACACCGACCAACATGTCCCAGCTACACTAGACCCACCCGCCTGCGTTTGGCCCATATCCCTCGAAACCTGTCCTATCCTTGTAACTGTCCAAATGTTTCCTAAACATTGCGATAGTACCTGCCTCAACTACCTTGTCCGGCAGCTCGTTCACCCACCACCCTTTGTGAGAGAAAGTTACCCCTCAGGTTCCTATTAAATCTTACTATCAGCACCTTAAACCTGTGTCCTCTGATTCTCGATTCCCTTGCTCCGGGCAAGAGACTCTGTGCATCTACCCGATTTATTCCCCTCATGATTTTGTACACCTCCATAAGATCACCTCTTATTCTCCAGCACTCCACAGTATGGAGCCTTAGTCTGCTCAACCTTATAGCTCAGGGCCTCGAGTCCTGGCAATATAAATCTCTGCAACCTTTCCAGCTTGACACACGTTGTGTGTGAGATGAACGAGCTTTTCTGGAGCAAATTAAAGGGCTAAGCTGAGATAAGATTAATTAAAATGAAAGGATTTATAGGATAATTGTTTGAGAAGTTGAAATACGATGGATTCAGAAAGAGTGGTGGGGACCGATGCAGAATCGTTAATGGGTGACATTTTGAGAGCAGAGAGAATGGCGATGAGAAATTTTAAGTCCCTCAGTCTGAAAGTGACCGAGTGTGTGGGAAGAAACTGCAGATGCTGATTTACACCGAAGGTAGAGACAAAATGCTGGAGTAACTTAGGGTCGGGCAGCATCTCTGGAGAAAAGGAATAGGTGACATTTCGGGTCGGGACCTTTCTTCAGACCGAAAGAGACTGAGAACAGGATTGGAATTTAAGCAGTGTAAGACCTCGGACAGATAATTAATGATGTGTAGCACAGAGACATAGCAGGGAATGCTAATCCACCTCCAGGAACTCAGGTTCAATCCTGATCTCTGTAATTGAATGAAGTTTGCACTTTTTCCAAGCGACCGTTGGCATTTCCCTTGAGTGCTTTGGTTTCGTTCCACTCCCCAAAGCCATGCTCTGTGTTGGATTAATTGCTTATAATGGATGGATGGATGGATGGGTGGGTGGGTAGAGGAAGAATCACAATAATTGATTAATGTATGAGAGGGGAAAGAACATCAGGGAAGTACTGATTTTAATGCCATAAGAGCACTAGGGCGGCATGGTGGCGCAGCGGTAGAGTTGCTGCCTTACAGCGCCAGAGACCCGGGTTCGATCCTGACTATACTGCTGTCTATACGGAGTTTGTACGTTCTCCCTGTGACCTGCATGGTTTTTCTCCGGGTGCTCCGGTTTCCTCCCACACTGCAAAGAGGTGCGGGTTTGTAAGTTAATTGGCTTTGGTAAGATAGTAAATTATCCTTAACGTGTAGGATAGTGCTAGTGTGCTGGGTGATCCCTGGTCGGCGCAGACTAGATGGGCCGAAGGACCTGTTTCCGCGCCGTATCTCTAAAGTCTGAAGCGATGTCAGACATCGAAAAGTCTCCACCGGAAACATCATTGTCCATGCTCTCCGGAGATGCTGCCTGACCCTCTGGGTTACTCCAGCACTTTGTGTCTTTTCCCCCCCCGGTCTGAAATAAGGATCTCAACAAATATCAGTGCAGTGTGGGACTTAAGAGGAACAAATCATCCACAAACAGAGACACAAGGAACTGCAGATGCTGGTTTACAAAAAAAAACACCCAAGTCCCTTCAGTCTGAAGATGGGTCATGGGATCAGGCAGTTGCTGCCTGATCCCATGAGTTACTCCAGCATTGTGTGTGTGTGTGTGTGTACTTGTGGCTTTTCGGTGTTTGTGTGTACATGTGTGTCTGTGTGTGTGTCTGGTATGTTTCTGTGTGTGTGTATACTGGTATCTGTATGTCAGTGTGCACATGTGTGTCTGTGTGTGTGTGTCTGAGATGCTGCCTGGTCTGCTGAGTGTATTTCCCAACATAGTATTCATATCGATGGCCAACGATGCAAGGAAGTCGAAGATTCTTTTTCTGAAGGGAGGAACTGCAGATGCTGGTTTAAACCGAAGAGACACCGAATGCTGGAGTAACTCAACGGGACAAACAGCATCTCTGGAGAGAAGGAATGGGTAACGTTTCGGGTCAGACCGGGGTCTGAAGAAGGGTCTCGACCCGAAACGTCACCCATTCCTTCACTCCGGAGATGCTGCCTGTCCCGCTGAGTTACTCCAGCTTTTTGTGTCTATTATTTATCTGGTCGGATAGCACTGAGGCCGGTAGATGGCGCTGGGAGACTGGTCTATGGTTACAATCCGCTCCTGCATGAATCCAGAGAGGGATGGCAGGATTCGGCTGGGGTTAAACAAATTGATCACAATTCGGCTTCAGAGCCGAAGAATATTACCGATTTTTTAAAAAAGTATTGGTTGCAAATAGATTTAGCTGACTTTCAGTTAACTGGGGCTAAAGAACACAAGTTTTGTAATTACTTAAAACAGACATGATTTTCCGTGAATCTCCAAATCGAGAGACTTCGATTCTTCAGGTTAGTTGAGATTGGATCCCGGGTTCGGTTCTGCCCTTGTATCTTTGGTTTTGCCCACGGTGACTATTTTGTATTGATGCAACCTTAACACACGATAGACACCAAGTGCTGGAGTAACTCTGCGGATCAGGCAACATCTCTGGAGGGAAGGAATGGGTGACTGACTTTTCTGGTCGAGAAGAATATCGCCCATTCCTTCTCTCCAGAGATGCTGCCTGTCCTGCTCAGTGACTCCAGTTTCTTGTGTCTATCTTCGGTTTAAACCAGCATCTGCAGTTCCTTCCTACACGAGGCTCAGTCTTATCTCCCAACTGTAATTTCAGCATTGATCCCTCGGGATAGAAATCCGAGCAATGTCTTGATGAATGGTTCCAGGTGCCACCCCTTCCCTTTAAGCAAGACACTGAGTTCGCTATTAGAACTCGGATGAGTCATGGACCAAGCACCATGCGGGCCCGCCTGCCGTTTTGTCCTTTGTTCTCAACGCTACATTCTACCACGCGGCCTGTGCCTGCAATTAAACTGATAAGACCACACAAAGAACATTATCATTGCCGCCTCGGCGAATAAGACACGTGTTTCCGTATTGACCAAATGGTCGCCGGTGTCTGACTGCAACTCTTTGTAAAGTGCCATCTCCGGATCAGCAAATTACTGCAGAAGGTCCTCGACCCGAAACGGCACCTATCCCTTCCTCTAGAGATGCTGCCTGTCCCGCTGAGTTTCACCAGCATGTTTGTCTACCGTCGAGTTACTCCAGCATCTTTCGCCAGAGGGTGGTGAATTCATTGCCACAGGCGGCTGTGGAGGCCAATTCAATGGATATTTTTAAGGCAGAGTATATAGATTGTTGATTCTTACGGGTGTCAGGAGTTATTGGGGATAAGGCAGGGAGAATGGGGTTAGGAGGGAGAGATAGATCAGCCATGATTGAATGGCGGAGTGGACTTGATGGGCCGAATGGGCTCATTCTGCTCCTATCACGTGAATTGATGAACATTTTGGGGTGGGAGATTGCAACCTTCACGTGGTCCGCCCTGTTTCGACGAATGCAATGAACCTGGTGTGCACAATCAAACAAAATCAAATAGAACAAGTTGTCCTACAACTTTAGGCTGTGCACACCATACGCAAGAAGAAGAAAAGATGAACATTTGGTGCCTATCTTAGGTGTAAACCAGCATCTGCAGTTGCTTCCTACACGCAGCTGCCCCACCACCACAAAAACAGTTACTCTGTGTGGATCGACAAGAAGTACCTGGTTGGTTCTCACTAGGTTTTGTTTTCCTTTTGGACAATATTTACAATTTTAGTTGGTGCAAATTAGACGCTCTGAAAGGACTTTCAAGAGTAAACAAAGAAGATGAGGCTACATATCTGACATCCTTGTGTCTTCTTTTCACCTCCGGCCTTTTCACTTACTCCACCCATTTGTCAATCAAACCCCCCACCTCTCACCTGTGTCCACCTATCACTTGTGTAGGAAGGAACTGCAGATGCTGTTTTAAACTGAAGATAGACATGAAAAGTTGGAGTAACTCAGTGGGTCAGGCAGCATCTCTGGAGAAAAGGAATCGGTGATGTTTGGGGTCAAGACCTCCCCCCCAGTCTTAAGAAAGGGACTCGACCTGAAATGTCACCTATTTCTTTTCTCCAGAGATGCTGCCTGACCCGCTGAGTTACTCCAGCTTTTTGTATCTATTTTACACCTATGACTAATCAGACTTTGTCCGGCACCTACCTCTCTTCCAGCCTTCTACCCCCCAATACAATCCGCCTCAAGAAAGGTCTTCACCTGAAACATCATCTATCCATGTTCTCCAGAGATGCTGCCGGTCATCTGGACATTGCCGCACCATCTGTCCTTTGTGGAAGATTCTTCCGGAGACTGACACCTTTGACCACAAGGCCAGTGGTCAGCATGGAACATCCTGCGGGCACTGCAGTACAAAGCACAGAGATTAAAAGTCAAAATGTGTGAGATATATTAGTCATATGTAAGTGGTGTTCTACAACATCAGGTAAGGCCGGTCATGCCAATGGTGGATTGAGAGGAATAGATTGGGTAGATGCACGGATTATCTTACCCAGAGTAGGTGAATTGAGGACCAGAGGAAATAGGTTTAAGATGAAGGGGAAAAGATTTAATAGGAATCTGAGGGATTACGTTTTTACACAAAGGGTAGTGGTACACGGAACCAGCTTCCAGGGGAGGTAGTTGAGGCTGGGACTTTCCTAACGTTGAAGAAACAGTTAGACAGGTACATAGATAGGATACGGTTGGAGGGATATGGGACAAACGCAGGCAGGTGGGACTAGTGCAGCTGGGGCACGTTGGCAGGTGTGAGCAGGTTGGGTCGAAGGGCTTGTTACCCCGCTGTAAGACTCTATGACTCTGAATGGAATGGCCCAGGGACTCCCTTTCCTATATTAACGTGGACTTTGTGCGGGGATTAACTGTCCAATCTGCCAGGAGTGAAAGTAATATCCATTTGCAAACGCCGTCTGCTCATCGTCAACAGGAAACGCTCCGCCAAGAAACACATTCGTCCATTAACCCGCTCTGCAAATAGGTTTTCCAGGAAGCTCTTTGGGTTTTTGGAGCTGAGATTTATGATGATTACCTGCAGTTGGAAACAGTGGAGACAGCGTGCTTTACATGGTAAATATTTAATCAGCTGCTGAAACTCCGGCCAGTTACATGGCGGTGGTGGAGGGGGATATTGGATTCACTGCAGGGTGAGATAAACTATTGGAGGAACCCGTTTGACAAATTGAACAATCCTTGGCTGCAAACAACATAGAAACATAGAAAATAGGTGCAGGAGTAGGCCATTTGGCCCTTCGAGCCTGCACCACCATTCAATATGATCATGGCTGATCATCCAACTCAGTATCCCAAACCTGCCTTCTCTCCATACCCCCTGATCCCTTTAGCCACAAGGGCCACATCTAACTCCCTCTTGCATATAGCCAATGAACTGGCCTCAACTACCTTCTGTGGCAGAGAATACCACAGATTCACCACTCTCTGTGTGAAAAATGTTTTTCTCATCTCGGTCCTAAAAGATTTCCCCCTTATCCTTAAACTGTGACCCCTTGTTCTGGACTTCCCCAACATCCAGAACAATCTTCCTGCATCTAGTCTGTCCAACCCCTTAAGAATTTTGTACGTTTCTATAAGATCCCCCCTCAATCTTCTAAATTCTAGCGAGTACAAACGAGTCTATCCAGTCTTTTCCTCTGACTCTCGGTCTGAAGAAGGGTCTCGACCCGAAACGTCCCCTATTCCCTTTTCGCCAGATACGCTGCCTGGCCCGCTGAGCTACTTCAGTTTTTTGTGTCTGTCATATTGAACTAGGTAGAGTTTGTAAAATAATGAAATCTCTTACACTATTTGCCCAGAAAGGGGAGGGGGGGAGGGTCCAATATTTTGAATTAATAGCGTTTGTATCACGCTGTGTTTTATTCCGATCTACCGTGTGGGAACTTTTACACCCTTTTACTGCATCTTGTTACGTAGAAATAAAGAATTGCAGATGCTAGTTAACATACAGAAGGACACAAAGTGCTGGAGTGACTCCGCGGGCCAGACAGCGTCTCTGGACAACATGGACAGGTGACCTTTCGGCTCGGAACCATTCGGACTGATGAGTGGAGTGAAGTGTGTGTGTGGGGGGTGGGGGGGGGGGGAGTGAAGTGTGTGTGTGTGTGTGTGTGGGGGGGGGGGGGGGGGGGGGGGGGGAGTGAGGTAGGTGCGTGTGTGTGTGTGTGTGGGGTGGGGGGGGGGGGGGGGTAGGAGCGAGGGAAGAGGGAAGGGGCAGGGGAAAGGGGTGACTTTTCACAACGTTTAACGCGAAACGCCTTCTGATAACATCGACTAGATTACCCGTGTATCAAAGGGCGGAGAATCACTGTGCTCTGAACTCGATACCGTCAATGAGTCTTCAATACCATTCCGTCTATTATCAATAATATATTGATACCGATCACTACTATCACCTTTACAAGTCAATCGCTGATACTATACCGCCGATCAATCACTAATGCTATATTGAATATAGACACAAAATGCTGGAGTAAAAATTAATAGTAAATAGAATATATTAATATTGCCCCTGTCCCACTTAGGAAACGTGAAAGGAAACCTCTGGAGACTTTGTGCCCCACCCAAGGTTTCCGTGCGGTTCCCGGAGGTTGCAGGTGGTTGCCGGAGGTTGCAGGTAGTGGAAGCAGGTAGGGAGACTGACAAAAACCTCCGGGAACCGCACGGAAATCTTGGGTGGGGCGCAAAGTCTCTAGAGGTTTCCGTTCAGGTTTCCTAAGTGGGACAGAGGTAAAACTCAGCGGGTCAGGCAGCAAATCTCTGGAGAGAAGGAATGGGTGACGTTTCGGGTCGAGACCCTGAACACCAGCCATTCATTCTTTGTGGATTATTATTATTATATTAGCAGCTATTCAATCTGTTTGGTGAGTTAACGCGACGCTATTCTTTAACTGGTGTAGGAAGGAACTGCAGATGCTGGTTTACACCGAAATCAGACGGTCTTAATTTGCCCCAGCATTTTCACGAAGTTAACACAAACTATCTATGGGAAAAGCAAAATTCCTACTTTGCTTATTAATTCAGATTTCAAGTTCAAGTTCAAGTGAGTTTGTTGTCATGTGTCCCTGATAAGACAATTACATTTTTGCTTTGATTCAGCACACAGAACATAGTAGGCATTGACTACAAAACACATGAATAAATAAACTGATAAAGTGCAAATAACAGATAATAGGTTATTAATGTTCAGAGTTTTGTCCGAGCCAGGTTTAATAGCCTGATGGCTGTGGGGAAGTAGCTATTCCTGAACCTGGTCGTTGCAGTCTTCAGGCTCCTATACCTTCTACCTGAAGGTAGCAGGGAGATGAGTGTGTGGCCAGGGTTGTGTGGGTCTTTGTTGATACTTTTTGAGGCGGCGACTTCGACAAATCTCCTCGATGGAAGGAAGGTCAGAGCCCATGATGGACTGGGCAGTGTTTACTACTTTTTGTAGTCTCTTCCACGTCGAACAGTCGGGGAAACTAGCCAAGAATATTCCTTGGGGAAAAGTTGGTGATAATCTCTCGAAAGATGTGGAAAGCGTCAATTGCGTCTAGTCAACCCACAGTGTTGGTGGTACGCGGGCATAACACACTCGCAATCGCGTTCGTAGACAAAATTGCTGGAGAAACTCAGCGGGCGCGGCAGCATCTATGGAGCGAAGGAAATAGGTTTTTCCTTCGCTCCATAGATGCTGCCGCACCCGCTGAGTTTCTCCAGCAATTTTGTCTACCTTCGATTTTCCAGCACCCGCAGTTCCTTCTTAAACACAATCACGCTCATGTGCCTCCTTGAAGGATTAAAATCCTGGTCGAAATTTAGGAATGACAAACCTGAACGGAAGCCTCTGTAGACTTTGCGCCCCACCCAAGGTTTCCGTGCGGTTCACGGAGGTTGCAGGTGGTTGCCGGAGGTTGCAGGTAGTGGAAGCAGGTAGTGGAAGACTGACAAAAACCTCCGGGAACCGCAAAGTCTCCAGAGGTTTCCGTTCAGGTTTCCTAAGTGGGACAGAGACAGGGACAGGCAGCATCTCTGGAGAGTAGGAACGGGTGACGTTTCGGGTCGAGACCCTTCTTCAGACTCAAGGAATGACATTTTTCGTTGTTGGAGGGGAGGTGGTTACCGTGGGATCTCGCGGCCCGCTACTGTAACCCAAGTCTTATTCTCAGTGTTCATGTTTCAGCCGCTGCTGAGATTGTCCCGACATTCTGCCTATGTGTAACCCCCATGCATTTACACCTCGCAGTTGTGGTTAATATTCGCCGGTAGATGTCACCGGCAGACTGGAGGTGAAGAAGACACAGAGTGCTGGAGTAACTCAGAGGGTCAGGCAGCATACCTGGAGAACATGGATAGGCGACGTTTCGAGTCGGGACCCTTTCTCGCGATCACCTATCCACGTTCTCCAGAGATGCTGCCAGACCCACTGAGTTACTCCAGCACTCTGTGTCTGTTTTGGAAACCAGCATCAGGAATTCCTTGTTTAATTTTAGCTTAGACCTACAGCGCGATAAAGGCCCTTCGGCCCATCGGATCCGCACCGACCAGCGACAGTTTACTATCTTTTTGATCGAAGCCGATTAACCTAGAAGGGAGGAGGGGCTGGACAAAGCGTGTAATAGGTGCGTTTTTGGAGTGTGGTGGGAAGCCGGAGCACCCGGGGAAAACCCGCGCGGTCACAGGGAGAACGTACAAACTCCGTACAAGACAAGCCACCCGTTGTCAGGATCGAACCCGGGTCTCTGGCGCTGGAAGGCAGCAACTCTACCGCTGCCCCCACCGTGCCTCAGTGTAGCACGAAAGTACCCCTTAAGATCATACAATCGTAAATGATCGGAGCAGAATTAGGCCATTCGGCCCATCAAGTCTACTCCGCCATTTACTCATGCCCGATCTATCTCTCACTCCTAACCGCATTCTCCTGCCTTCTCCCCATAACCCCTGACATCCAATCAAGGATCTATCTCTGCCTTAAATATATCCATTGAATTGGCCTCCACAGCCTTCTGTGGCAATGAATTCCACAGACTCACCATCCGCTGACTAAAGACATTCACCCTTATCCCTCTCTTCCGCATCTCTTTCCTAAAATACGTCCTTTACTTCTGAGGATATGGCCTCTGGTCCTGGACTCTCCCACTAGTGGAAACATCCTCTCCATATCCACTCTATCCAAGCCCGTGGTGCGATCCTGCCGCAGTCATGTGAGGGTTCCCTGTAAATTGGAGGTAGATTCGGTGTTAAATGCGCTTTGGTACTTGTATTAGCGCGGGGGGGATCAAGCGTAGAGCTTGAAACTGGCGGTGGACATGTTCAAAGCTCATCTGGACCATCTCCACTTGCCAATCTTCCGAATTAATTTAATACAATCATTTTAAATGCCTTTTCAATTCAATGTGGTCCAAGAATGAATGTCGGAACCCTTGGCTTCGGCCTAGGTAACGAGGCAGGGACCCGACGTGTTTAATATAAGTCTTCAAAGCATTGCCATTGTTGTGCCCTCGGCGGTAGTGAAGGGTTCTTGAAAGCGACCCCATCGAGAAGGTAGCGTACAACACAGCGGTATGAACATTGATGGGGTACGGATCGGGCAGTATCTCTCGAGAGAAGGAAGTGGTGATGTTTCGGGTCAAGACCCTTCTTCAGACAGAATTGTCCAATTTTAGGTAACCTCTTCACCGGTTACCCGTTTGTACGCGTGTGTGTGTGTGGCTGGAGTAAATCAGCGGGTCAGGCAGCATCTCGCGAGTCAGTTTCAGTCCCTCAACAATGGTTTCTGCCTTAACAGCGATTTCAGCGCCAGAGACCCGGGTTCGATCCTGACTACGGGTGCTGTCTGTACGGAGTTTGTACGTTCTCACCATGACCTGCGTGGGTTTTATCCAAGATCTTCGGTTTCATCCGACACTTCGAAGAGGTGCAAGTGTGTAGGTTAATTGGCTTGGTATAACGATAAAGTTGTCCATAGTGTGTGTAGGGTAGTGTTAGTGTGCGGGGGATGCTGGTCGATGCGGACTCGGTGGGCCGAAGGGCCTGATTCGGCGCTGTATCTCTAAAACTAAAACAATTATCTCACAACTCAACGAATCCTCGAGGGAGAAACCTTTGAAGATAAAAGGCTGAATTAAAATGTCTGTGTAATTGCATCTCGGCGTCGCCTCTGATGGCCGCTTTAATGCAGCTTTGCGGAGAGAGACTCCAGCGAGCTGCATCTCTGCTAATCTTCTGGTGTGACTGCAATGAAAGCGGGGGAGCTGAAGGGAAGGGGACGGATGGACCATGGTTTGTTTCTGCCAGAGCAATTCATCAAAGTAAAAACTGGAGGACTGTAACCGAAGACACAAACAAAGACATTCTTGCCATAGAGGGAGCACAGAGAAGGTTCACCAGACTGATTCCTGGGATGTCACGACTTTCATATGAAGAAAGACTGGATAGACTCGGCTTGTACTCGCTAGAATTTAGAAGATTGAGGGGGGAATCTCATAGAAACGTACAACATTCTTAAGGGGTTGGACAGGCTAGATGCAGGAAGATTGTTCCCGATGTTGGGGAAGTCCAGAACAAGGGGTCACAGTTTAAGGATAAGGGGGAAATCTTTTAGGACCGAGATGAGGAAAACATTTTTTTTTCACACAGAGAGTGGTGAATCTCTGGAATTCTCTGCCACAGAAGGTAGTTGAGGCCAGTTCATTGGCTATATTTAAGAGGGAGTTAGATGTGGCCCTTGTGGCTAAAGGGATCAGGGGGTATGGAGAGAAGGCAGGTACAGGATACTGAGTTGGATGATCAGCCATGATCATATTGAATGGCGGTGCAGGCTCGAAGGGCCGAATGGCCTACTCCTGCACCTATTTTCTATGTGTCTATGTTTCTAACGGATGAGGAACTCAGCGGGTCAGACAGCGTATCTGGAAAAAAGGAATAGGTGACATTTCGAGTTGAAACCTTTCTTCAGACCTTGTAAACCGCTTCTAGTGATATCTGTGCTGGATGCGAAGGGGTTTACGTAGGAATGGGAATGTTTTTTCCACAGGGTGGCAGTGTGGGCGTGTGAGATAAACACACAATGCTGGAGTAACTCATCGGGTCAGGCAGCATCTCTGGAGAAAAGGAATAGGTGCGTTTCGGGTCAAGACCCTTCCGGCTTCTCTCGTGAGATGCTGCCTGACGCGCTGAGTTACTCCAGCATCTGTGTCTATCTTCGGTCTAAACCAGCATCTGCAGCTCC